>NC_133772.1:145630214-145946925 GCF_003597395.2 Chelonoidis abingdonii | reverse complement strand
AGTGGTACCTGATGACAGAACAAGGAGTAATGGTCTCAAGTTGCAGTGAGGGAGGTTTAGGCTGGATATTAGGAAAAACTTTTTCACTCAGAGAGTGGTGCAGTACTGGAATGGGTTACCTAGGGAGGTGGTGGAATCTCCTTCCTTAGAGGTTTTTAAGGTCAGGCTTGACAAAGCCCTGGCTGGGATGATTTATTTGGGTATTGGTCCTGCTTTGAGCAGGGGGTTGGACTAGATGACCTCCTGAGGTCCCTTCCAACCCTGATAGTCTATGATATTCTATGAATTACCCCAAATCTCGCTACAGATCGCAGTTAACTGACCAGCATCCCAGCTCAGCTCAGGGGTAAAGATAATGGGAGAAATATTTATTCACTTTATAGATGGGAAATATTTTTAAACAGGGAAAATTCAATTAAAAATATGATCCTTGGTCCTTATAACAAACCTATTCCTATGGACAGTATAATCAACAGATTCACTGTCTTTCCAATCAGCCAGGAGGCCTCCTCCAGGGATCTGCTCAAATTATTTGGGGAATCACTAAGACATCTTTTCTTTATACAGATAGGATGAGGGAGAGGTATCGACTTGAGACTCCAGGCTTTGATAGGGCTATTCATGCTGCCCCAGCTATTCCTTTATACATCTTCCACCACCCAGGGAGGTAGAACACGCTAGCCAACTGCATCCAGCTCCCAATTGCCTTTCAGAGGCAGTTACGTAAAAAGAAAAAGAAAGGGCTGAATTTATTGTCTGTAGCCTCATGCTTCTTTGTGCATCTCCCAAATTGAGCCAATTCAAGGCCTTTCGTGCTGCTCTAACCTGTGCCCAGCTGCCTACAGCCCCCCAAGATCCATTATAATAGCTATGGTAAGGAAAAATCCAGACCATGCCCCCATTTCCCCAGAAACACCCTGACACACTCCCTATGTGGGGGCTGAGGCAGGTTTGTTCTTGTGTGGGTAACACCTAGCTATGCTAACTTGCACCTGCCAGGGTGCAACCTGTGTTTAAGGGAATTCCCTGGCTTGTAGGGTGCGAAATTGAGTACTCTGTGGCCTCTATAAACTTTCCTTCCAAGATGCCAGGTAACCAGCTTTTAAATGACAGCATGGCCTAAACTAGAAGTCCTCAAATTCCTTCTGTGTGGATCAAATTTTAAAAGCAAGATTATATCAGGAACCATTCCCCTCCTATTTATGATCATGCAAACCACCACAACTGCACATCATGGCAGCAACTGCTTACATTTGGGAATGAATTTTGTGAAAATTAATATTGAGAATGTATTTAAATGTGTTTTTCAATGCAACTTAGCAGTTGGAAATGAGAAGAAACAGCACCATGTGGCCACAAGCCATCGCTTTAAGATCACTGGCCTAAAGAAGTGAACAGGGAGTTAGGAGTGTCATAGCATCTCTGTTCCAATTCTGAACTTTAGCGTCCAAAATTTGGGTGCTAGCATGAAATCCTCTAAGCTTAATTACCAGCTTAGATCTGATAGCCTGCCACCAACCAGGAATTCCAGTGCCTAGTACACTCTGGTCCCCCCAAAACCTTTCCTGGGGACCCCAAGAACCCAAATCCCTTGGATTCTTAAAACAAGGAGAATTAAACCATTCCCCCCCTCCTTTTACCCCTCCCAGGCTTCCCTCTCCGGGCTACCCTGAGAGATTACTGATCCAAACTCTTTGAATCTAATCCCCTTCCCCAGAGGCAAACAGATTYAAGGAAAACAGAGAGAGATTCTACCTCTCCCCSCTCCCRTCTCCSCCCCACCAGTCCTAGTGAGTTATYCCAATTCCCTGGGATAAAGCAAGGGAAAYAAGAAAGAAATYCATCAGGTTCTCTAAAAAGAAATCTTTWAATAAAAGAAAGGRAAAAGTAAAGAATGCTCTGTAACTTCAAGATGACAATATACAGGGCTATTGGCTTAAGAGAAACAAAATGAATAAACAGCCTTATCCAAAAAGAATACAATTTAAAACATTCCAGCAAACTACACACATGTAAATACAAAAAACAATAGAAAACCCTATTGTCTTGTACCTTTGTACTTACACTTGGAAACAGAAGATTAGAAACCTTGGAGAGAGACAGTTCACTCTCAGAGCCGAGAGCAACAGAAAGACAAAGACCCACACCCAGAAGTTCCCTCCCTTGAGATTTGAAAAATCTTGTTTCCTGATTGGTCCTCTGGTCAGGTGTTTGGTTACCCCTTTGCAGGTGAAATAGACATTAACCCTTAGCTATCTGTTTATGACAAGGAGTCAGAGATCCCTGAGTTCTAAACCCAGCTTTACTACTGACTTCATTGTGTGGCTTTAGACAATCACTTAGGCCTATGTCCTCAAAAATATTTAGGGGCCTAACTCCCATTGATTTCAGCTATGAGGATCTGAGCCACAATCTTTCTTCCTCAATTATCTCTTCTAAAAAATTGGGATAATGATTATTACTTGGGAAAAATGACAATTAGAAACTTCTTGTTTGCTCTGAATTATCTCTCTTCTTCAACGAGTCAGGATGACTCAGGGCCTGGTGTATCCTGAGGTCTCTGGCATTGTTCCAAATTGTATTAAGTCCAATGTAAGATATGCTAAAGCTGTTAACAAATATTTTTCATCTGCACGATGCTTAAGAGGCACCTTAGCAGGTGAAGAAGAAGATTTTTGTATTACAAGTAAAGTGATTTATTTACAGGGAGGTTGATCAAACAATGGTACAATAAAAAGACAAACAACAAAAAACAATCAATGGAAAATACATTAAACTAAATTATTTAGAAGTATTTATCACTGATCTTAAAAACTCTAATGGGAGAGCAGAAGATAAAACCTAGTTATTTGAGTCTTCAGTTTTATGTACAAACTTTAACTATACACAACATCACTATGAGATAGGCAAGCGGTGTACTTTACAGAGGAGAAAACTGATATACCAAAAAGTTAAATAACTTGTCTAACTATCAAGAAAGAGGCAGAGCCAGGGGTCAAACTCAGGATTTCTGGATTCCAGTTTCACGCTCAATCCTCCAAACTACAGTGCTCAAAAATAATGGTATATTTATACCACGAAAATGTGATAGAAAAGGTGACAACTAGCACATTATCTAACAAGCTATGAAACACAGCTTAGCCTTTGGTGTGGACAACAGTCATTTTAAAAAATACGTTAACTGATTGTGGTTAGCCCAAGGTTAGGGTTTTATCGTCTTCTGAGTGAGGCTAGCGATAATCGGGACCAGCTAAACATGACTGTCATTGTCCACACAAGAGGTTAAAAAGTGTTTAACATGTGAGCTAACCCATTTTCTAACACAATGCATTTCCCCCATACAGACAAACTCTGTATGTCAGTCATTCTCTAGGGCAGTGATACTCAGACCTCAGTGGTTCAGGAGCCCAATTAGTGACCAACTGTACCCAAAAGAGTCACAGTAGTGGGAATTCATTTTCATTTACTCTAGTACTATATATTACTGTTTAAACGATATGACAGGGAAATATATATATATATATATATAAATTCTCACAGCAAAATGACTGACCAAGTATTATTTGATCAACCATAGTTGGCTAATAATGCACTAGAAACATCCTGATTGGTTAATTAAATCACACTGTTTTATTATTAATTGCCACAAAGAGCCAGAGGAGACACATTAAAGAGCCACTTGTGGCGCCCAACCCTCAGTCTGAGTATCACTGCCCTAGAGATACAATTTGACAAAGACTTAAACATGTGTAACTTTATACATTTGAGTGATCATACTGTGTTCAATGGGGCTTGTCTTGTGCAAAAAGTTACTTACACTTGTAAATTCCTGTGGGATCAAGTTAAGCTTGAAAACATGTCTCTCTAATATCCTGGGACCAACACAGCTACAACTCTGCATACTGCACTGAATGGGCATTCCCCACCTCAGCTTTTTTAGCACAGTCCGTTGGCCAAACCTCACTTTTTTCACTTGTCCTTCTCCTCATATAGAGATGGTCTAAGGGAGGAAGGATTTATCTTAACTGTCCTACCTAAATGGATGGAGAAAATCCTTAATTCCTTTCCACAAATCCTGAGCCAACAAGAGATCAATTTTCCATGACATCACGATGCCCCTACTGGGACCCACTGCAAACATGGGCTCAGCTATTAACTCACCAGTATTGCTGAAGCTGCAGGTCTTGCATGGATTTTGTGAGTTTCGTGGCTTTTAAAAAAGCAATATCTATGACTTTTGACATCTTGTGTAAGAGGCAGTGCATGTGTTGTTAAACAATCAAACTTTGGGAGCTGCCAAGTTAAACACTGGATTGCGTAGGAGGCTAACAGAGCAGAAGCAAAGCAACAACACTGTGGCAACACACAAGATCAAAGCAATAAACTCTCAGTGAAAGCTTTAAATCTGAATTGGATGAAGTTGCTCCCCTTCACATCTTGAGTGATGCTGAGTTTATAAAAATCTGCCCTGGTGTGAAAATTACCATGTTCAGATCTGTCCACTGTTTTCAGAGCTCTAACACTCTTCTAATTATTCATACTAAAATGGGAAAATAAAGCATATTAGAAGTATTATTTATTAGTCGACATTTTCATTAATGATTTGGATAATGGAGTGGAGAATATGCTTATAAAATTTACAGGTAACACCAAGCAGGGGAGGGATTACAAGCACTTTAGAGGACAGAATTAGAATTCAAAATGACCTTAGCAAATTTCAGAATTGGTCTGAATTCAACAAGATGAAATTCAATAAAGACAAGTGCAAAGTTGTACACTTTGCAAGGAAAAATCAAATGCACAATTACAAGATGTGGAATAACTGGCTAAGTGGTTGTACTGCTGGAAAAGCATCTGGGGGTTACAGTGGATCACAATTTGAATATGAGTCAACAATGCGATGCAGATGCCAAAGTGGCTAATATCATTCTAGGGTGTATCAATAGGAGTGTTGTATGTAAGACATGGAAGGTAACTGTCCCCCTCTACTTGGCATGGATGAAACCTCAGCTGCAGTACTGTACTCAGTATTGAGCACTATGTTTTAAGAAAGATGTGGAGAAACTGGAGAGAATCCAGAGGCGAGCAACAAAAATGATAAAAGGTTTAAGAAAATCTGACCTCTGAGGAAAGGTTACAAAAACTGGTTATGTTTAGTTTTGAGCAGGGAAGATTGAGGGGGGACCTGAAAAGTCTTCAAACAGGGTTGTTATAAAGAGGATGATGATCAATTGTTCTCCATGTCCACTGAAGGTAGGACAAGATGTAATAGGCTTAATCTGCAGCAAGGGAGATTTAGGTTAGATATTAGAGAAAGCTTTCTAACTAAAAGGCCAACGTGATGCAGCAGTGAAAAAGGTAAATGCAATCCTTAGATGCATCACGCGAAGTATTTTCAGTAGAGAGAGGGAAGTGTTATTACTGTTATACAAGACAATGGTGAGACCTCATCCAAAATACTGTGTGCAATTCTGGTCTTCCCCATTTAAGAAAGGTGAAATCAAACCAGAATAGGTGCAGAGAAGGGCTACGAGAATGATCAGAAGAATGGAAACCCTACCTTACTAGAGGAGATTTAAGAAGCTTGGCTTGTTTAGCTGAACAAAACAAAGGCTGAAGGGAGCTCTGATTGCTGTCTATAAACATGAGAGGGATAAGCAGCAGGGAGGGAGAGGAGTTATTTAAGTTAACCAATGTTGCCACAAGAACAAATGGATATAAACTGGTCATCAAAAAGTTTAGGTCTGAAATTAGATAAAGGTTCTAACCACCGGAGGAGTGATGTTCTGGAACAGCCTTCCAAAGGGAGCCGTAGAGGCAAAAAAACTAACTTGTTTCAAGACTGAACTTGATAAGTTTACGGGGGTGATGGTATAATGAGGTTGCCTAAAATGGCATATGGCCCATTGCAACTGCTATTAGCAAATATCTCAAATGGCTGGAGATGGGACACTATATGGGGAGGGCTCTGAGTTACTACAGAGAATTCTTTCTCAGGTATCTTCCTGGTGGCTCTCACCCACATGTTCCGGATCTAACTCAGGGGTTCTCGCAACAAATTTTTTGGTGTCCTCAGCGTGAGGCCACCAACTCTCACTGGAAGCCTTACAGTGCAGTATGGTAAAATGTGGTACAGGATTGCCATATTGATGTATATTGTTGCAGTTGTGTTCTATTAAACAGCAGCCACATTCCACTATAGAGAGGGCTGCATTTCAGTGGTGAGTGAAATAATCATTGTCTAGGCATATTGTGCACAATTGTTTGCTTTTCTAAGAGAGGCATGTACCACATTCACAGGGAAAGAAATGGATGAAGTAAACCCCGGATATATCTGCTATTGAAACCAATGGGGCATTTCATGTGAGTATGGGCTAAACCAGGATTAGGCCTTCATATTCTCTGTTAACCTCAGGATGCCATAATAACTGACAAATAGTGGAGTAAAACCAGTGAATAGTTTAATGGGTGAAAAGCTACTTATCTGGGACGGTGTCTTCCCTGCTTTTGTTTTTTCCCCCAGCCAGCCGGACAATCTCTTTCATGCTTTATGTTGCTTTTTACTGGGTGAAAACTTCAATATCTCTTGACCCATAAAATAATTTCACTAAGAAAGAAACAACATTAACTTCATAATATGTTGTAACTATAGTGTTAAAGCCCAGACACTTCTCTTTAAAGGTGACTTGCCAGGGAGAGAAATAAATTGAGTCATTCCCTTTTTTGCTTCTATATGATACATAGAGAAGGCTTGCAAGAGCTTTCTCTTTCATTCTCTAAAAGTTCCCTACTCTCCATTAGAAATTCAGGTACCCTGTTTTTCCCCTGAATGTCCCTACAGAAATCTGGTGGGATTATACAATTAAAATAATTTAACTGAGAAAAATTATTTTTCCTCTAGCTTACTTAAAATTCTGTCTTGTTTGCTTTTGTTGATGTCTCTAACTTAAATGCATGAATGAACAAGCGGGAGAGAATATGGCTTTGTAAAAAAGATTGAACACACCCCACTCCTTCAACAAAGGCTGAGAAAGCTCACAAAAAACATCTGAGACAAACCATCTGCCAGTGATACCAGGGAACTCCAAACTTGGCATTCCTAAAATTGCTAATGTAAAAAAACCAAGCAGGATTAAACAAACAAAAACATTCAGGTCTTTCCTCACACATCAAAAAGAAAAGAAGCACAATTCTCTTATAAAAAATGCTTCCAGTCACCTATCCCAGAGAGTGCTGCTGCAGCAACCGCTGCCGTCAGAATCAGTGGATACTAATCCAGTCTTGTCAACTCGCAGTATTTGATCGTACGGTGCCTAATACAAAGGGGTACTGATCCATGAGACAGGCTCCTACACACTAAGTTAATACAAATATTCAGAAAATCCTAGAAAAGTAGGGCTGGAAGAGACCTGAGCGGTCATCACGTCCAGCCCCCTGCGCTGTGGTTTGACCAACTAAACTTAGAGCATCCCTGACAGGTTTTTGTCCAACCTGTTCTTAAAAACCTCCAATGACAGGGATTCTACAAACTTTCTTTGATACCTCTTCCAGAGCTTAACTATCCTCATGGACTCATCGACTATTAAGTCCAGAGGGACCATTGTGATCATCTAGTCTGACCTCCTGCACATTGCAGGCCACAGAACATCACCCACCCATTCCTGTAGTAGGCCCATTACATCTAGCTGAGTTACTGAAGTCCTCAAATCTTGATTTAATGACTTCAAGTTACAGAGAATCCAGCATTTATTCTAGCTCAAACCAGCACGTGACTTGTACCCTACACTACAGAGAAAGGGAAAGTATTTCCAGGGTCTCTGCCACTCTGACCTGGGGAAAAATTTCTTCCCGATATCACGTTTCTCAGATGTGGTCACTATGGCCAAATGCAGTCATGAGAGGCTTTTCCTGCAGCCATGATCACCTGCTGGGCACCGTGGGTGGTGATGGGAGGGGGAGCATCGGCTCCTCACCCTCCCTCCTTGTTGCTCCTGGATGCATCGCCTCTGGAGCAAGGTGAATTCCTGAGCTACCTTGGAGGCAGTAGGCTGCAGCAGTGGGATTTCAGGAACCTCGCTGTGCAGCCCTGGGCTCTGACCACGGGGCAGTAGGTACTGACCCACCCGGCTCTGGCCACGTGGCCCTGGCCTCCAGCTGCAGAGCTTCAGCCTCAACCCCCATGGTTCTAGCAGTAGGTGCCGGCTCCTGGCTCCAATGTGGGGTCCGGCCGCGCAGTGACCTCTTCGCTACAGGAAGGGCTGTGTGTGACATGGATGGTCAGACCGTCTCAGACACAACCCTTCCCACCCTGCTCTGGAAGGCAGCATTATTTTTGTTATCGAGTCTGCCAAAAAAAAAAACCCCGCTACAAATATACGTTACAATTATTTGCATGTGAATCTGCACATTTGCTGCTCCTCAAGTGAATTAAGTATTTTAGAGGGAAAGTGTCACGGAGCTCAGGGCGAGCACTCAGGGGTGGGGCACAGAGACCCCGAGAGCGCTGCGGGCTCCCCGGGGGGAGGGAGGATCCCGGAGGCTGCCGGCAGCACGGGAGGGCGCTTGGCCTCGGGAGGCCTATGAGCCAGCCCCGCGGAGCCGGAGGATCCCGCCTCCCCACGTCGGCGCAGGGGCGGGGGTTCCCGGCTGGCGCGGAAGCTCGGGCCACGTGGGGGCAGCAGGCAGCCGGGTTCGGTCGCGCACAGCCCATCGGAGCCTCTGGGAGCGGCGAGCGGGCGCGCGAGCGAGCAGTCACCATGGCCCCTGCACAGGTCATCTGCGGCAAAGCCGCCTCCGCGTACGTACCCCGGGGCGCACGGGGCGAGCCCTGCCGCGCGCGGGCCAGGCCGGCGGCCGCCAGCGAAGAGGCTGCGCCGCTAGGAGGGGGCAAGGCGGGATTCCCTGGCAGCGGCCCTGTGGCACGTCTGGGTTTGCCCGCTGCAGCCCGGCCAGGCCAGCGGGGCGTTGCTTCCTCTCCGCCCGGCTCCCCGGGGGTACGGTGCGGGGTGCCTGCGTGGGCACCCTCCGCGCAGAGCCATGCGCGCTGCAAGGAGAAGATGGGGGCGGGGGGGGGCTGGAGACGGGCAGGGAGGCACTAAACTCAGCCTGTTCGCCTGGCCCAGCTGCTGGACTGGCCCTGGGAAAACGGCCCCCGCGGGGGAGCTGTTAATTCGCCTGGTCTCAGAGGCCAGGCTCGATTGGGGACTCCTCCACTGTTACTTCCAGCCCCCTGCCCCAGCCCTGTCAGCTAAGTGGGTTGACCCCGGCTCTGAGACTTGCTTCCGCGTGTTTGGAGTTGGTTTATTTTGGCAGGGTTAGGTGTGGGTGGGGTATGTTTTGTTATCCTCCCATGAAGTGTGATGTACAAGAGCAAACACTATTATATGGGATTATTATTTTTTTTAAGTGTTGTCCAGTCTTGAGCCTTGCCTGCATAGACAGGATGGTTTCTGGTAAACTCCCCTGCCACTCACGCCCCCACTGCCTGTCTCTCTTGGCTTGGCGGCTGCTGTGCTGCAACCACTGCTTATGTTTCTCCTAACACTGTGACAGTCACTGTTACCTTGTGCTCTTCTCCCCCCAAATGTTGGTTCCGTCCATCTGTTGTCTTTCATGATGTATTTAGATTGCATGTTTTCTAGGGTGGGGACCATATGCCCACTGTACATGTTACGTGTGTACAGTGGTTAGCACCATTAGAGGACTGGGCCAAAAGAAACCTGATGAAGTTCAACAAGGACAAGTGCAGAGTCCTGCACTTAGGACGGAAGAATCCCATTCACTGTTACAGACCAGGGTCTGAATGGCTAGGAAGCATTTCTGCAGAAAAGGATCTGGGGATTACAGTGGATGAGAAGCTGGGTATGAGTCAACAGTGTGCCCTTGTTGCCAAGAAGGCTTTCAGCATTTTGGGCTGTATAAGTAGGGGCATTGCCAGCAGATCGAGGGATGTGATCATTCCCCTCTATTCGACATTGGTAAGGCCTCGTCTGGAGTACTGTGTCCAGTTTTGGGCCCCACACTACAAGAAGGATGTGGAAAAATTGGAAGGAGTCCAGCGGAGGACAACAAAAATGATTAGGGGGCTGGAGCACTTGTCTTATGAGGAGAGACTGAGGGAACTGGGATTGTTTAGTCTGCAGAACAGAAGAATGAGGGGGGATTTGATAGCTGCTTTCAACTTGAAAGGGGATTCCAAAGAGGATGGATCTAGACTGTTCTTAGTGGTACCTGATGACAGAACAAGGAGTAATGGTCTCAAGTTGCAGTGAGGGAGGTTTAGGCTGGATATTAGGAAAAACTTTTTCACTCAGAGAGTGGTGCAGTACTGGAATGGGTTACCTAGGGAGGTGGTGGAATCTCCTTCCTTAGAGGTTTTTAAGGTCAGGCTTGACAAAGCCCTGGCTGGGATGATTTATTTGGGTATTGGTCCTGCTTTGAGCAGGGGGTTGGACTAGATGACCTCTTGAGGTCCCGTCCAACCCTGATATTCTATGATTCTATGACAATGGGGTCTAGAAGTGCTATTGCAATTCGTATAATCTTGATGGGTCCAACCTGGTGTTGTCTAGTAGGGTCTACAGATTCCTAAATAGTAAGGCCAGAAGGGACTGATCTCTCGTATAGCACAATCCATAGAACTTCCCCAAAATAATTCTTGGTGAATATCTTTTTACCTACTCCTACTTGAGATTCCCCAGTTTATGCATCCCAGGTTCACATTAGCTCTTTTGGCTACAGAATCACACTGGGAGCTCACGTTCAGTTGATTATCCACCATGGCCACCATATCTTTTTCAGAGTCACTGCTTCCCAGGATAGACAGCCCCCATCGTGTAAGTCTGGCTGACATTCTTTGTTCCTAGATGTATGCATTTACCTATATTAAAACACTTTGTTTGCTTGTGCCCAGTTTAGTAAACAATCTAGATAGCTCTGAGTCATTGATCAGTCTCTTCATTATTTACCACTTCCCCAATTTTTTGTCATCTGCAAACTTTATCTGTGATGATTTCATGTTTTCTTCCAGGTCATTGATAAAAATGTTAAGTAGGATAGGGCCAGGAATCACTCCCTGTGGGACCCCACTGGAAACAGACTTGCTCAATAATGATTCCCCATTTACAGTTACATTTTTTAGATCTATCAGTTAGCCAGTTTTTAATCCATTTAATGTATGTCATGTTAATTTTATATAGTTCTGATTTTCTAATCAAAATTTTTTGCAGTCAAAGAAGTTTAAGGACATTACAGAAGTTTAAAGACATTACATCAACACTATTAATGTTATCAGCCAAACTTGTAATTCATCAAAAAACACATCAAGTTAGTTTGACAGGATCTATTTTCCATAAACCCATGCTGATATGCATTAATTGCATTAACAACCTTTTAATTTGTTATTAATTGAGTACTGTATCAGCTGCTCAATTATCTTGCTCAGGATCTATGTCAGGCTGACAGACCTATAAGTACCCAGGTCATCCCATTTACCCTTTTTAAAAATTAGCACATTAGCTTTCTTCCAGTCTTCTGGAATTTCCCCAGTGCTCCAAGATGTACTGAACAAAAAAAGCAACATTAGTAAAACCTCTTGCATGCAAGTTATTTGGGCCTTCTGATTTAAAGATGTGTAACTTTAGTATCTTCTGGTTAACATTCTCCAGAAATACTAGTGTAATATGATGAGACTTTATTTTCTTTTTTCCCCCAAATCCAGATCAGAAATATTTATTGAACACTTCTGCATTTTTATTGATACATCCTACCATTTCCGTATTAATAATGAGCCAATACCATTGTCAGGATTCTTTTTGGTCCTTATATATTTTAAAAACTACTTCTTATGTCCTTAACTTATCTGATGGCCATAGATTTAGTCGTGTCCCTTGACTTCCTGTATCAGTTTTCTACCATTCCTAACATACGGTTTATATTAATTGCTATTAACTTTCCCTTTCTTCCATTTGTTATTTGTTAATTTTTACAGCTGTTGTCACTTCCCCTCTAAACCAGGGTCATCTGTGTCAGCAAAGAAAAGCAGTGGTGGTTGTGTTAAATTGCTGCTGGTGGTGTTTGCTGTCAGTGAACAGCAGTAGCAAAGGAAGTCAAGGCACACTATAGATTTGCTCTCCCCTTTGACCATTGTACTAACAGTGCAATGGTCTGTGGGCAGGGAGAATGGAAAGACAGCATTGTGTGGGGAAGAACGGTAATTAAAGACTCTTTAGAAGTATTCAGAAACAAGTCATTTCAGACTACTTAAATAACTGTAATGTCTTCGAAAATCATTTTCTCTCTCTCTAATTTTGTTCACTTTCGTTTTCTATTATACCATTGGCCTAAGGTTACCCTAGTGGCATGTAACTGACTGGTATTTGGTATCAGTCCTCATGCTAAGATAAGTCAACTGCCTAAGTGTTTGCAGTATGGTGAAATCCCTTCTTCTTTTTAAAAATCCCTTCTCTGTCTCCTGCTAGGACCCTTTCTGGATTTTAGTAGATGGGAAATGTGGGTTTATGCAAGACTATATATTGTACCTTTAGTTTGCTTTCTTCTCTTATCTTTTGTCTGTCTTCTTATTGCTAAATATCCAAGTGGAATGAAAGAGCTAAATGTTCTCCCTTATTCCTTGAAAAGCTTAGTACTAAATACTATGTAGTGTTGACCTCTTCAAAGTGCTGGACAAATATTAGCCTGATTTTACAGTTGGGGAAACTAAGGCACAGATGTTGAAGTCAACAGTTACCTCTAATTTGGGGTGAGACCTTGGGCCTGATTTTTCAGGGTGCTGAGCTGTGGCAGCTCCCATTGACTGAAGCTGGAAGTGTGGATGCTCAGCACTTCTGAAAATCAGGCCAAAAATGTCTCAAGCTGACCATCCAAAATCAGATACTACTTCAGAAAATTTGGACATAAGGGACATATCCAAGTTAGTTAGTGGCAGAATTGGAACTCTCGAGTTCCAGTTTCTTAGTCTCTTGTGCAGTCCATTACACCGTGCTGCATCATGGTAATGGCACTCTGAAAGTCAGCGTTCTGAGAATTTTACACTTAATGCCTGCAGAATCTACTGGTAAAACTGGGGAAGTTTGCGTGTTGTTACTGCTGCAGACTTCTCTTACCTTTGGCACAGAAACGAGTCCTGAATTGTAGCAGAGCCTCATGGGCCATAGTTGTTGCAGATATAAACTGATTAATATGTCTCTGAAAAGAGTGGAGTACTTAAAATAATTCTGCTGGTGTCTAGTTTGATACAGTGGGTACTATTTTGCCCTGTGTGCATTTACTAAAATTATCATAATAGAGTATTCATCTGAAAGATCAAACCTGCTAATTTTGTTAGCAATATGTTTTGCACTTGTCATTTACCTTAAGTTGATAAATCTGCTAAAAAAACTTTGATTACTACATGTTATTTGTATCACAGTAGCAACTAGACTGAGATTGGGACCCCACTGTCCCAATACTTAGTAAGAGACAGGTTCTTCCCTGAAGAGCTTACAGTCTTTAAAAAAAACAAAACAAACAAACAGAAAACGCAGACAAGAGTGGTAGAAAGAATTATTCCCATTTTACAGATGGTAAATGAAATCATAGAAAATCTAAATGATTTTCCAAAGGTTACACTGGACATCTGTAGCAGACCTGGGAATTGAATGTGGATCTTCTGAATCCCTGCCCAGTGCCTTACCACAGGACCTACCCTCCCAACCTATGCCAAAAAAAGACCAGCGGCCCTTTTTGTCATAGCTCAAACTGTGTGCTTCTGTAGTCCAGAGGGCTTCCATTTTGAGGTATTGATCTCACTAACCGCATGGCTGCTATTGAATTCTTCTTTGTATTTGTGATCAAAAGAGGTTGCTTTATATCACTTGCTTTTTGTTTGGTTTTGATGCACAAGAGTAGCTATGTAAGAAAATACAGTTACACCCTGTAGCACAGCTCCACTCCAGTGTAAGAGGTGAGTGCTGACAGTTCAGAAGAGAGAGGTTAAGAGTCCTGACTGTTTACAGCAAATGACCAAGTCGCTTGTCCTAACTGAGCTATCAGCAGTGTTTCACAGATTGTAATGCCTGAAGGAACCATTAGATTTGATTTGACCTGTATATCACAGGCCGTGGAATTTCATCCGGTTACCCATTTATTTGAGCCCAGCATTTTGTGCCTGTCTACAGCATGACTTGTGTTTTGGCTAGAGTGTATTTTCCAGAAAGGCGTCCAGTCTTGATTAGACGGCATCAAGAGATGGAGAATATACCACTTCCCTTAGTAATTTGTTCCAGTGGTTAATAACCCTTAGTAGAGAGATAAGGAGGGTAAAGTAATGTATTTTATTGGACAAATTGCAGAAGATATCACCTCACCCACCTGGGATCAGTATGGCTGCAACAACACTGTCAGTCACTCTTACTGTTTTTAAAAAATAAAGTGCCTTTTTTTTTTTTTTTAATTTTGTCTGGGTTTAAAGATACATGTATATGGGGCAATTGATCCTCTTAACCAGCCTGGGAAAAGAATGAAAAGAGCAAATTACTCTGCCACACTTTATAAATGGGCTTCCAGCCTAATTGATTTTCCAGGAGCAGTATAGAAAATAATTGCAGTTGTGCATGCAAACAGCTCTCCTCCCTCCCAATTCCCCTGCTCCTGTCATGAGTTTGGCTAAATGTAGCAAAACCAGTAGAATACATTCCGGGATGGAAGGGACCAGATTTTAGCTAAAATTTTTCAAATGAAGGAGTTGAGGGAAGTGGCTCTGTATCTTTTAACGTTCTCTTTCTCCTCTGGATCCTATAGAGAAATGCTATATCAAAGGATTCTGATCACCCTTGAGATGGGACAAAGTTCAGGAATAGAAGTGTCTTGAGGCAATCAAAAACATGTAATCTCAGGTCCAGTAAAGGTCTGTCAATAGAAGATGGGTGGGTGTGTGTTTTTTCCGGGATTTTTTACAAGAGGCAATGATTGTTTATGTATAGGGAACTTGCTTCTACCACAGCTTGCAAAGTCAGGATTGTGTATGATGGTGTGTGTGCAGTAATCGCTTAGTTTTTGTAATGTCATGGCTTTACCCTTTTATCAGGGAAAGAGTCTATTTGGAGGTCATTCAAATATTTACAGACTAGGAGAATCAGATAACAGGAACTTCCATTAAAAACAGAATTGTGTAGCTAAGTACAGTGAATAAGGTGAGCTGAAAGTTAAAAGGACACTCAACTTGGTTTTTGAAAAAATCAGAGTAGCTTCAGATATTACACTTTCCCTGCAATCTCTCTTTCAGTTATTTTGGTTTTAGAATAAAATTTTCTTTTTAAATGTCTTTATCTGTCTGGTTGCTGTGTGAAAGACCCCATACAACCGCCAGGGGAAACCAATTTTAAGGGGAGCTAGTGAATCTAACTGTTCTCAAAGTGCTGGCAAAAGCACAAAGGAAATTAATTAATCTGTTAGGTTCAGTAATTTTAGGTGTTGTTTGTAAAACCGTGGTAAGTGGAAAAATTCAGGCAGTGGTGTGTGTGGGGAGAGGGGGCGGGGCGAGGGGACAGTTATTTAAGTTAAAAGTCCACCTGAACGATTACCTATTTCTGGCCCTCTCCCAATAAAATAGATTTTAATGCCAAGGGTTGTGTGTGAAGTATTGTTTTATGCCTAATGGATGCAGACATTTGTCTGAAATGTCTGTGTCTAGTTCATTCCCTCTGAAGCAGCTGGCACGGGAAGACATGATACTAGACTAGATGGAACATTTGTCTGACCCAGTATGGCTGTTCTTATGTCGTTAGTTAGGTATGACTGTCCCATTTCAAATTCAGTGCTAGGTTTTACTGCAGGATGTGAATGAGGGACAAATGGGCTGTAAAATGGCCCTACTTTAAACAATAAATAATTGATGGCTAATGAGAAGGGCAGGGATAATGTTTTAAAAACACCTGGGAATAGTAACTAACAAAGTTTTTAGTATGTGTATTGAAATAGTTCCCTGGAATGAAGATGCTGTGAATATAATTCAAAACAAATGCTCAGAACTAATTTCCTTAATCATTCTCTCTTGGGATCACCCCGGACTAGGGCTCATCATTTGTGTTTGAAATCACATCAAAACTCAAGCTTTATCTACACTGAGCTTGTTTTGAAAATCTCCTGCGTGTGCTATCTACACCGCCAGACAGCATTTTTACCACTGCATGGTGTTTAGTCCTGTTCAGAGCAGGTCTAAGTGACACAGTGGTAAAATCACAGATGGTTGTTCTATGCTTGTATTCCGAACAACAATAAAAAATCTTCAAAAAAGGCCAGTTGTAAATAAGGCCGTGATTACTGTCTAATACATCTGTAACACAAACACAGTTTGAGTCCCACCTAACACTGTTACAGCCGTGCAGTGGTTAAACAATACAGTTTTGCCGTGATGTGCTCAGCAACCGTTTCTGAAGACTACTCTGGCTAGCATGATTCAAGCTGCATCCTACAAAACTGACCGTGCTAAAGTATGGTGGTGTTAACACAGCTTTGGAACCAACTGTGTTATAACTGTTTAGCTCCACCTGTGCAGACATGTCTATGCTGCCGGTGAAATACTGGTCAGATTGGCAAAACTCCCAGTTAGTTCAGTGGGGCCAAGATTTCACCCTGGGTATAACTGTTTGGTTTTGTTTGTTTGTTCTTCTTTTAAAACACTATGCTTTAGTCTTATCTTTGTAGGGATATGACCAGGTAAGCAGATGGCATCCAAGCAGTGTTAGTACTGTCATTTTTATAGTATGGACAGGCCCCAAACATTTCAGGAGGTTGGGTTTCTTATTTTTGGCTTTTGCATTTTGCCCTCTACCTCCCTGTTTTCCTTGGGTTTTTGATATTTGTTTCCACAGCAGAAAGCCCTAGCTGAAGAAATGTGGATCCTGACCCCTCCCCTGTGGTGTAGAAATCATCTTGAGATTAGTTTGATTTCTCCGCCTTTTCCACTCAGTACATGAACTTCCCTTCCAAGGTGCCATTTGGTCTGTAGTGTTAAAATCTTTCATGCTTCCTGTGGAGGGACAGATTAAATCAATCATGGTTCCATAATCCAGCCGAAAACCTTGCAGGCACTGCTCCCATGCACAGCACAACTATGATAATTTGAATCAGACTCAATTATAACTTCTGACGACATTCAAGGCCATGTCTGCGTTCAAAGGCTCGCTATACTGGCAAACCCTCCGAGTGTAGATGCAGCTTTACTGGCAGAAATGTCCTTTTGGTGGTATATACTAGTTCCCTGAGCAAAATAAGCGATACAAGCAAATTAACTCCTTTGCTAGTATATTTGAATTTACCTTAGGATTTTTGCCAGCATGGATGTGCTGACAAAAAATCACACTCCTAACCAACATAGCTATGCTGGCAAACCTTTTTAAACATAGGCCGGGCCGAAAGCTATGCTCTGAACTGATTAGCAATCAGGCCTTTTAGAAGTGAACAGCCTCCCCCTATAGAGTAGCTATCTGCTTCCAGGGAGGAGAGACTAAGCCCTGGTGTACACTGGAGAGGGGTCGGTCTAAGTTACGCAGCTTCAGCTACATGAATAACACAACTGAAGTCGACATACTTAGATCGACTTACCATGGTGTCTTCACCGCTGTGAGTCGACTGCTGCTGCTCCCCCGTTGACTCTGCCTGTGCCTCTCGCGGCACTGGAGTACAGGAGTTGACGGGAGAGGACTCGGGTTGATTTATCGCGTCAAGACTAGACGCGATAAATCGATCCCTACTGGATTGATCGCTGCCCACCGATCTGGCAGGTAGTGTAGACATGTCCTTAGTGACATGCCCAAGATCATATAGTGAATTGGGGTAAAGCTGCTGGTGGGCCGGGCTGGTTTGTTTATCTGGAATGTCCGCAGGCACGGAGCCCCGCAACCCCCACTGCCTGCGGTTCACCATTCCCGGACATTGGAAGCTGCAGAAAGCGGCGTGGGCATGGTTTGCCATTCCTGGCCAATGGGAGGTGTGGGAAGTGGCGTGGGCTGAGGGATGTGGGCTGCGGGGCTCCGTGCCTGCGCAGGGGCGGCTCTAGGTATTTTGCTGCCCCAAGCAGGGCAGGCAGGTTGCCTTCGGCAGCTTGCCTACAGGAGGTTCCCGGTCCACGGATTCGGCGGCCCACCTGTGGGAGGTCTGCCGAAACCGTGGGACCAGCGGATCCTCCGTAGGCATGCCACCAAAGGCAACCTGCCTGCCACCCTTGCGGTGACCAGCAGAGGGCCCCCCGTGGCTTGCTGCCCCAGGCATGCGCATAGCGTGCTGGTGCCTGGAGCCGCCCCGTGCCTGTGGATGCTCCAGATATAC
The DNA here is from genome assembly GCF_003597395.2 of Chelonoidis abingdonii. Classification (NCBI taxonomy): domain Eukaryota; kingdom Metazoa; phylum Chordata; order Testudines; family Testudinidae; genus Chelonoidis; species Chelonoidis abingdonii. The sequence continues at coordinate 145,928,598 of NC_133772.1, read as the reverse complement.
AAACTGGCCTGGCCCACTAGCGGCTTTACCCTGACGGGCTGGGTGCCAGGGGTTGTCGCCCCCTGTTCTAGTCTCAAGCTCTGTCCCCTGGGTTAGTGCTCTCCCTCTGTCTGAAAATTACCAGCCTGAGTGCTTCCATTGAGCGCACCTGGTGCAGTGTGGCATGGTGTGATGGCCTCTTAGCTAAGCAGGACACAGGCCATTTAGGGTTTTACAGGTAAAAATCAACATCTAAAATTCCCCCTTGAAGCCTAGAGACAGCAAGTACAGATCACAAAGCCCAGTGAAATGTGCTTGCTGGTGGATGCCCTGTTTAATAGGCAGGCTTCTCCATTCTGCAGCTGTTTCAGTGCTCAGATTCATTTAAGAGCTAACCCCAAGCATAGAGCACTTTGCAGCAGTCAGATCTCGAGGTGGCAATGATGTGAATTACCGTTACGAGATGTGCATCCAGAAAAGAAAGTTTCAATCTCCTGGTCAGACAGAATGAAAAAGAAGCCCTCCCAGCCACTCCTGAAACCTGAGAATCAATTGTAATTGGGGAATCCAATCAGATCCCCAGTTAGTGAACAAAAACTCTCAGAGGGGGTAGGCATCTTCTGGAGGACTGGGGAAAGCAACAGCACCTCTACTCTATCTGGATGGGGCCTTAGCTGTCTTGCTGTCATACATGTGCCAGTTTTCACACAAACACCAGGAAAGGGGCTTAACTGCATTATCTGACTTGAAAGATACAAACATACTGCACTGAGGTATCAGAATCTTGATGATCCTGTAACCTCTGCTCCCTCTCTACCTAGCTTAGATACTCATACAGTATCATGGTGATGTGAGGTTTGTATGAGCATCTCCTAATTTGAGTGAATTATTTTCCTCCTCTTCAAAAGATTTTTAAAAGCACTCTCACCCATTCCCTTTGTTTTTTCTGGGAGTCACTTCAGTGCAGGGTTGTGTCTTTTGTAACTAAAGTCACATAACTTTGGAGCTGAATACTTTGAGCATATATACTTAGGGCTACATCCTGTCCTTGACTTGTGTGTGCCCTTGACATATGTGATATGGGAGTGAACTTGTGGAGTGGACGTAGTATATGGCTCTTAATGGTAAAATATCTCTAGTTCAAAGTGAACTGCAGGGTATCTTGGTTTTTGTTTTTAAAAGCAAAATAATTCCACATAAATAATAATATATTTCAAAACAGAGCCCTCAGTCGGTAAGAGCTGTTTTTTTCAAATATTTTTTAAATGTATTTATTTGTAATTCCAAATTTCTTACAGCTGATCTTTACTGAAGTTTATTTAAGAAAGAAAACTATAATGTGTGGCTTTTACTTTTGCTTGCAACCAAAACAATGCAGTTGCTTTTTAGCAAACACTAGATGGCCCTCTAACAAATGACTTTTTTTTTTTTTTTGGTGTATGTGCTTAGAGAGCAGTAGGAACTGACACTCCATTGAGTTTCTCATGTTACTTTCTTGCTGTAGAGGAAAATGGAGCTAGTCTTTATTATTTTTAATGAATGCAGTATGAGTTGAGGTAAGCCATGGCTTCTGATTCTGTATTGAATGAATGAATACCACAATATTCTGAAGTCCTCTTGTTGAGAAGGTAGAGAGAAACTAAGTTTTCAGTAAGAGCTGGATTGGGTCTTAACTTTACGAAGTTTTGACAGATCTGCACTGAAGACTTGTAAAGTACAATATACTTTACAGTTTAGATCCTGGTTCGTCACATGCTTAAGCACATGCTTAATTGTATGTTTGAGTAATCCAATTTGGATGACTACTGGGATGTGCAAAATTAGGCTCTTGCATTTTTGCAGGATCAGGACCCTAGCTGTTTGCCGGATCAGTAATCTACCACATCCTCTGTTAGCTTCATGACTTTCAGAGCATTTCGGGGTTCATTGGCATCATACACACACTTTGTTTCCAACAAAGTAATCTCAGAGGTATTTCCTTTAACAAGCGTGTATCTTTAAAATACTTTCATGTTTATCAGTAGTATGCTGATTATGCAATATTTATTAACTTTATAAAGCAGCTATAGGATTATAATAGAGCATAGCTCTGAGATAACATTTTTTAAATCAGTAGATCTCAAAGCATTCAAAGGGGGGGTCCGGCTTTTTATCCAGATGGGGAAACTGAGGCGCAGAGTGGTGAAGTGACTTGCCCAAGGTCACCGACCAGGCCAGTGCTTAGGCCAGGAATAGAACCCAGGTCTCCTGAATGTCAATGATCATATTCACTGGGACACACTGCTTTATTAGATTAGGGGGGCTGGTTGCTTGTATAATCTTAGTCTTATAGTTGTTATAGCATCTGTAAAGGTTCATAATAGGTACCTGCAAACATTCTCATGTATAACTTCTCCATAGTGGGGATGAATGTTCATTTTGATTTTTTCTTAGGATTTTATATTGCCACCCATCCCTGGAGGATCTGAGCGACTCTAAAGCTCAGCCTTTCTAAAATCAGTGTTTCATTCTGTGGACACAACTCATGGCACCTGGATCTCAGGGCACCCACAGTCAGGTGAACAGGAATCTAAATAAATGGAATTTCAAGTGTAATTAACTGTGCCAGCAGCATTGTTATCACTATGATAGCACCTAGAGACCAGGGCCCAGTTGTGCTAGGCACAGTCCTGGTATAAACAAAAGACAGTGCCTGCCCCAAAGAGTCTACAGTCTCAGTGTACATATAGGCAGCAGGGGGCTCAAAGAGATGAAGCACAAGGGAATGAGATCATACTGATCAGCCTGAAAAACTGCCACTGCAGACCAGTGCCTAACCGTTGTTGAGTGTTTTGTAAGCATCACAGTTGGTAATGGAGGCTGTGTTGAGACCTGCATGAAAGCCAGGACCTAGAACAATTATTTTAAAAGTGGGATGAAAACAAAACTCTTATACTAAAGTCTCCTGTTGAGAGACTTTGTAGAGTTCAGCCAGAAATGTACAGCAGCAGTCAAAAAAGCGAACAGAATGGGAATCATTAGGAAAGGGATAGATAAGACAGACAATATCATATTGCCTCTTGTAAATCCATGGTATGCCCACATCTCGAATACTATGTGCAGATGTGGTTGCCCCATCTCTAGGATATACTGGAATTGGAAAAGGTTCAGAAAAGGGCAACAAGAATGATTAGGGGTATGGAACAACTTCCATATGAGGAGAGATTAATAAGACTGGGACTTTTCAGCTTGGAAAAGAGATGACTCGTGGGATATGATAGAGGTCTATAAAATCATAACTGATGTGGAGAAAGTAAATAAGAGAGTGTTATTTACTCCTCATAACACAAGAACTAGGGGTCACCAAATGAAATTAATAGGCAGAAGGTTTAAAACAAACAAAAGGAATTATTCATACAACACCAAGTCAACCTGTGGAACTCCTTGCCAGAGGATGTTGTGAAGGCCAAGACTATAACAGGGATGAAAAAAGAACTAGATAAGTTCATGGAGGATAGCTCCATCAATGGCTATTAGCTGGGATGGTGTCCCTCGCCTCTGTTTGCCAGAAGCTGGGAATGGGCAATGAGATGGATCACTTGATGATTACCTGTTCTGTTCATTCCCTCTGGGGCACCTGGCACTGGCCACTGTTGGAAAACAGGATACTGGGCTAGATGGAGCTTTGGTCCAGTATGGCTGTTCTTATGTTCTTAAATTCAGCTAGACCTTTGGGTGCACCTGAGCTCCTGCAACTTTTTCACTCTCTGCTTGATTTCAGAGGCAACATCAGGCTGGTTTGTTCCCCTCTGATGCAGGTTAGAACAGCCTTAAGGTTGATTCCAACCAGCCCAAGTTGTAGGAGTGCAGTGCGCTCTGGTCATGCTTCTTCTTGCCTCTGGTATCCCTTGGGTTGGGGCTAAGCTGGTGGCATAGTGCTGGCTCCACTGGCTTTACATCAATCTGGAATTCCCTTCTACAGCAGGAATCCCATGCTGCCATATTGGGTGAGCTCCTTTCCATTTTTGCTATGGGAGGGTGGCATTGGAGCTGGAGCAGTGGCTCAGGCTCTGGCCCTGCATGATCATGTGTCTAAGACTTAGCAGGGTTCCTCTTAATGGTGACCTTGCCCCTGACTATTCAGTGTTTTTCCTGTAACACCCATCACCATTGTATCTGAGCACTTCAGAGACATAAATAACCTGACTATCGCAAGAGCCCTGTTGGCTAGGGAAGTGCTGGTGCTAGTTTGGGAACCGGAGTAGCATTCTTCTGTCCAGTATCATATCCATGGCTATAGACACACATAGAATGGAGTTCTTTGTGTTTAACCCATCAGATGTTTGGTGCCCACACAGACCTCCCTCATGCAAAAACTGTGAATTGATCATAAACGTATACTTGGTGAGAAGTAGCTACTAAGCAAATCTAGCAAAACTCTGAGTATACCACGTGAGTCATCTGTAGACCGTTGTTGGTCTTGGTAGCTTGGCAGTCATGAGTAACTGGGGTACTCATCCTATTATCAGTAGCTGTACACTTAGGCCAGATACTCACCTAATTCCCATTGATTTCTGACTAAGTTAATTACCTGAATACCTTTGAGGGTCTGGGCCTGCGAAATCTCTTTATATTTTGACTTGCTTTAGGCTATTCTGATCATTCTCTCCCATGAAACAGGTTGGTAAGGTACTGAATGGAGCGGGCTGCAGACAGGTGTGATCGTACGTTTTGGGGTAGGGAGTCAACACGCCCTGGTGACCGTCTGCAATTTCAATTACATTCTTTAAACCTTTTTATTTTTCCTGTGTCTTTTGAGTGCCATGCAACTGCTGTGAGGGTGAGAGAACTTAGAAGTACAGGGTGGGATTTTCAAAAGCCCAATTTCTTGGTTAATTTCTGCTTTTTCCCCATCCCAGGCAAATAAGAGAGAGACTGAAGACTCAAGTTGCTCAGATGAAGGAGAGAGTCCCTGGATTCAGACCAGGGCTTGCAATTTTGCAGGTATTGTTGCCTTCTTTAAAAACAAAAAAAAAAATGAAAAAGCCCTTTTGCTCTGTAATGCTAATTGTAAGACCATGGAAAACTGATTGTCTTCACCTGAAACTACTCAGCAAAATAATGCTTTAAAACAAAATTTCCTACTGAACAGAGTAGAGCGATGTGATTATCTGTGTGTCTGTTTCTGGTCCCCAAGAAAAGTCATTTCCCCCCCACCCCCCGAAGCCTCTTTGATCTTGTTTTCATTATCCTTCTTTTCATGTGGAAACACTTCACAAGTATAGACTGCTACACAATCCCTGTATTATCTACTAACAACGAACCTCACCTCGCTAGTAGACTCTGTTTCCTGTCTTTTTACTTTATATGATCCCAGGGTACACCAGCTCTTGTAATTATCCCACAAACATAGGTTGTTGCATCAGAATCAACTAAATGATGTGAAGAGTATTTGGGTGATTGACCCAGTTCTTGCTGCAAGGAATGTGAAAGAGAATCTAACATGAAAAAGTTTAGTTACTATGAATGCAACAAAATTCTGCAAGCTGTAGTCTGGCTTTTCCATGGACCCATCCAAATATAAAAGCCATCCTGCAAGCCTAAATGGGAATATTAGCATGAGTAAAAGTGCAGGCCTATATATTTGGCAGAATGCAGTGTCTTCTGTTGCCGTTGTGGAAAAAATTGAAGTTGTCTGGTCAGAAGCATTTTTCAGTCTCAAATTGAGTAGCGTAAAGAGCAGTTGTCATGTCACAGGAATGAATGTTGTGGGTGGAGATAATTGATGAGATTTGAAATGAATGCTTACAAAATTGGTCTCTGTCCTTGTCCACCCTCATTTATCTCTTGAAGAGCTCTCCTCTGTCATTGTCTGTCAGTTCTAGCAATCAGACTGTTATTTTGCACACAATGTACACAGAATACTCTTCTCTTTTACTCCAAGGACCTGATAAGGTTCTTAAATGTTATGTATGAAGAACTTCAGTCCTTTCTATTAGAAATCCTAGAATATTAGGAGGTCAATTAGTCCAATTCCCTGCTCAGAGCAGGACCAGTCTCCAACTAAATCATCTCATCCATGGCTTTGTCAAGCCTGACCTTAAAAACCTCTAAGGAAGGAGATTCCATCGCCTCCCTAGGTAACCCATTCAAGGGCTTCACCACCCTCCTAGTGAAAAAGTTTTTCCTAATATCCAACCTAACCTCCCCCACTGCAACTTGAGATCATTACTCCTTGTTTTGTCATCTGCAGCCACTGAGAACAGTCTAGATCCATCCTCTTTGGAATCCCCTTTCAGGTAGTTGAAAGAAGCTATCGAATCCCACTCATTTTTCTCTTCTGTAGACTAAATAATCCCAGTTCCCTCAGCCTCTCCTCATAAATCATGTGCTCCAGCCCCCTAATCATTTTTGCTGCCCTCCTCTGGACTCTTTCCAATTTTTCCACATCCTTCTTGTAGCGTGGGTCCCAAAACTGGGCACAGTACTCCAGATGAGGCCTCACCAGTGTTGAATAGAGGGGAATGATCACGTCCCTCGATCTGCTGGCAGTGCTCTTACTTATACAGCCCAAAATGGCGTTAGCCTTCTTGGCAACAAGGGCACACTGTTGACACATATCCAGCTTCTTGTCCATTGTAACCCCTAGGTCCTTTTCTGCAGAACTGCTGCCTAGCCACTCAGACCCTAATCTGTAGCAGTGCATGGGATTCTTCCGTCCTAAGTGCAGGACTCTGCACTTGTCCTTGTTGAACCTCATCAGATTTATTTTGGCCCAATCCTCTTAATTTGTCTAGGTCCCTCTGTATCCTATCCCTACTCTTCAGCATATCTACCAGTCCTCCCAGTTTGTGTCATCTGCAAACTTGCTGAGGGTGCAATATAAAGCCCTACCGAGGGTGGCTGAATTATCTGCCCCTTTATCTTTATCTATCAACCAAAGTAGAAACCTCTTCACCAATTGGGGCACAAAAGTAGCTGGCCTCTGTACGCTGCAATCACCTGGCTTCAGATAACATCCTGACACTTTCATTTTGGCTGTTCCAGACTGAAGGATTGAAGCAGAATTCTACAAAACCACTTGTTAATTTGAAAGCTGTTTATCAGGCTCACTCGCCAGAAGAACATCCACAAAACATCTGGAAGCCTTAAGTTCATTCTTCAGATTATTAGCAGCTTGGATAGCATCAGCTAGTGTTCCTGCGCTACATAGTACAATGATAGACTAGCCTTGTCCATGCTGTGCATGGTAAGAATTTGCAGGTCATAGTGTTTTCTAATCTTGCTGATAATTTTCTACTGGAATAGGTTGTAGTTTCTATATCTGAATGAAGTAGGGCGTTATATTTTTGTAGCAGCTTGGCTGGGAGAAGAGCCTCTTTGTTATACATAGGATAATTATCTATCTCTTCAATCAGCTGATAAAATACAGTGTCATAAGGTGGTTGTATTGTTGGAGTGTAACTAGATGGTTTTACTTTAAGTTTTGTTTTACTCGAGTAGGAAGAAAGGAATGTTGAGTAGTAAACTGCATCCTTACCAATCAAGTCTTCCACAGATGTCCCACGCAACGTGTCATCATCTTCTTGTTGAAGTGCTATATCTCTTAGATTGGTTGCTTACTCAAATGTTTCTATTTTTTGTGTTTTGTCTCAAGCAAACAGTACAACAGAACCAATAGTGGAAGACAAGCTTGCTCTGGTGGCTATAGAAACAGATGACCATGATGCTCTCTGATCAGATTCAGAGTCTGTTTTCTTACTTGGGTTCAGCACAACTGTGACATGTGCCAAATTCATATTGTGTATTTCTGAAAGCAACTCCTATGTTAGGGTGTTGATGTCACATCATCTAAACTAGAAAACTCATCCAGTAGCCACTAGTACAATTCATCCCTCCTGGCTTCTGCTGCCAGCATCACAGATCTCTGTCCAGCTCTGATGGCTTTTGATAGTTTTTTGCATTCTTTTGAATTTATTGACAAATCACACATTTTTCACATTTATTTTTGTGTGGAGAATCTTTTTTTTTCTTTTTGATGTAAGCCTTAAGGGGCTTGTATCCTCCATCTTCATATACCTCTAACTTCTCTGTAGAGGTAAAATCGCCAAGTATATTGTTAGCATTACTACCACCATTTTTCATTTTGTACAAGTATAAGACTTGCGCTAAATTAGATACAAATTAGATCTATATGTTAGTATCAAAAATGCCATTTTTGTTTGTCAGGCACTTTCATTGAAGCCCAGTATGAAGCTGTGTATTGTCATCTCTAACACTGATACTGACCTGTGTATAAGTGACACTAATTAAAAAACTAGTTTCTGTACTATTTCAAACGCTAGTACTGTATGTATAGGCAATTACTAATTAAAACATTCTGCCAGGCAGATTAGCTGCTATGTTGTGTATACAAAAGCTTACAACTGGAGAAGCATTACCAGGAATTCACGTACCCTTATATCTACGCACTATGCAGTACAAACTGTGAGCATGCAATCTACTGCTGTTGGTGCTTAGCCTACGGTGTGAGACTGATCTGGTCAGCAAATTTCAATTGAAAATATAGAAAACTATCAGAATCCCTTGTGAGATACTTTGACAAGTAAGAATATGCAATGTGAAAACATGTCATCTTAATATATTGCAAAATGTTGATATTTGCCATTTTCGCCACATGCTAAACAGCATCATCATTTCTGGGGAAAGCAATTTGCCTGTGCAATGTCAATGAAAGTCTTTTAATACATTGTCATTTGATAGCTTTGACCAATAAACACCACATTAAGGTGTTGAAATTAACTTAAACGTAAAAATCTATAGTCAGTAATGTTGCAGTGTATTTGAAACTGCAAAAACTGATCCTTTATTTTGGGGACCATTGTTTCATTTTGCCTACAGGTTTAGGGCACCATTTGACAGCTCCACATCATATCTCATCTAAATATACATAAAATAAACTTTCAAATGATGTATGATGTAGGTATGTGTAGAGTGGATACATTGAACTCCAAAAATATGGCCTTTTGTGGAGAACTGCCACATGCCTGTTAGTGCGGAATTCCTCATTGATGTAATTCAACCCTGCATTGTCTCAGAGAAATTCAGCCCTCATGGTCCATTCAGTCCTTGGCCTCGCTGAGACTTACAAGGATACCAGATGTGATGGTGGTTTCTATGGTAGGTTTGCCTGTTTACTAGACTGGTGCCACCAGCCTGTTTCAGATAGACTAGCAAACAGCATTTTACAGCTGCAAAACCCCATATCCGTTAATAATCTCCTGAGCCATCTATCTTGCGGCTGTTTGATTTAACAGTGCAGGGGAATTAATTGCAGGTGGGCAGGGAAACTCTTCCTGATCTGTGTAGATTCTTGTGTATTTATCTCCATTTCATGAAGTTATACTGTGTACTGTACATGACCATTTTGTTCATGAACAAAATCTCAGGCTTTACACTGAAAGCAAAGTTTGAATATTCTCTTTACCGCACTAAAAACAAGCATTTTCTATTTCTTCAGGTCTCTCACCACCTCCTCTACCTTTTCGTCCCTTCTGCCCCTATGTGGAAATGCCCTTCCTAAGCTGGTCTGCAAAGCTGCTCCCCAGACAATACACTTCTTAAGATCCATTGCTGATGTCGCTTCTCTACAAGAAATTAGCCAGCTGTGAGAGTTGGGATATAGTTTGATAAAAATCAAGACAAGTGCCACTCATCACCTTGGCTGTTTTCCTTGTTTCCATGCCCTCACCTTTCTTTAGACAGCAAGGGCTTCCAAACAGGACACTGTCTTTGTATAGAGCTGCCAGGTTTTGCTCCTGTAATTCAAGTAACAATTATTGCCTGTTACAGCTTTACATGGGGAGCAGAGTTAGCCATCTGTAATCCAATCATTAGGTAGCAGCATTTCTGGAGTTCGCCCTGTTGTCTACTGGAGTTTTGCCAGCTCTCCCTGATGTTGTTCTTGATACCAGGAGTCTTTCTTTGACAAATTAGGCTGGAGTATGCATCCTGCTTCCTGAAGCCTGGAAGCACTGTAATGATTCGATACCAAAAATTACAAGCTTGTGTCCCACGTCACTTTCTCTTACATTCTGTGCTTGGTTTTGGCACAGCACGAAGATGTTGGAAAACTATGTCAGTGGCGATTTTGAAAGAGACAAGTGGCATAAAATGCCCAAAGCCCATTAGCTTGGGGCACCTTGCTGCCATATATGCCTTTGAAAATCCATAACGCACCCATATATATGTATAAACTAGAGCTGTCAAATTATTTTGAAAAATCACAATCACGAGATTAAAGAAAAAAGTAGTGATTAATAGCTGTTTTAATCAAACTATTAATAATAGAAAACCAATTTAAATTTATTATACATATTTTTGGATGTTTTTCTGTATTTTCAAATATATTGATTTCTGTTAGAACATGATACAAAATGTGCAGTGTTCACTTTATATTTTTTTGTTACAACTATTTGCTTTGACTTTTTTTAAGATATTTTTTACAATGCATGAATGGGCATACGAATGTTTAGCATATCTGGCATGTAAATACCTTGCAATGCCGGCTACAACAGTGCCATGCAAATGCCTTTTCTCACTTTTAGGTGATGTAAATGAGAAGTGGATAGCTTCCTATTTGTTTACTTTTATCTCCCGTAAATGTAAACAAACTCATTTGTTTAGTGACTGGGTGAATAAGAAGCAAGACTAAGTGGATTTGTAGGCTCTAAGGTTTTACATTGTTCTGGTCTTGAGTGCAGTTATGTAGAAAAAATTCTACATTTGTAAGTTGCACTTTCACAGTAAAGAGATTGCACTACAGCAGTGGTTCTTAACCAGGGGTGCACATACTCCTGGGGGTACTCAGAGGTCTTCCAGGGGTTACATCAACTTATTTAAATATTTCCCTAGTTTTACAATTGGCTACATAAAAAGCTTTACATGGGGAGCAGAGTTAGCCATAGCAAAATCAGTACAAACTATGATGTCATACAGACAATGATTTTATACTGCTCTGTATTACTATACAGTGAAATGTAAGTGCAATATTTATACTCCAGTTGATTTATTTTATAATGATTGGTAAAAAGGAGGAAGTCAGCAATTTTTCAGTAATAATGTGCTGTGTCACTTTTGTATTTTTATTTCTGATTTTGTAAGCAAGTAGTTTTTAATTGAGGTGAAAGTTGGGGGTATGCAAGACAAATCAGACTCCTGAAAGGGGTACAGTAGTCTGGAGAGCCTTTGCACTATAGTACTTGTATGAGGTGAATTAAAAATACTATTTCTTTTGTTAATCTTTTTTACAGTGCAAATATTTTGTATTCAAAAGTTACAAGATAAAGTGAGTGGTCTACACTTTTATTCTGAGTTGTAATTGAAATCAATGTCTTTGAATATGGAGAAAAACATCCAAAAATATTTATAATTCATTTAAATTGGTATTCTGGTGTTGTTTTAATAGTGTGATTAACACTGCGATTAATCATGGCTATTTTTAATCTATTTAATTTGTTTTTCATGAATTACTTGAGTTAACTGCGATTAATTGACAGCCTAATATACACACATAATTAGACTTCATGTATATTAAATAGGGCCAACTTGCCTGATGGCCTTAATCAAGTAACTGGGTGTTTCATATATGAAATGAGCTCAATTCAGAATTGATATATGATCACTCGGTTAGCGGTGAATCTCTCCCAGTATGGACATCCTTCTGAAGCCCCCAGGAGCAGTGCAGTCAGGATCTTGAGCCATTGCTCCAAGAGTAAAGGGCATGCAGATATATTGTCTGTGTTTTGCATACAAGTAGCCAGGCAAGGGAGATGCTGCTTAAATATGTGCAGCAACAAGGTTTGCCATGTCGAGAGGGGAATCATCAATGAGGTGAAGGCCAGAGGTTTAATTGTGTGTATGTAATCTGAGCTCCTACTTTGAACTGACATCAAAGCCGAGTATCTGAGCTTAGATCTTGCTCTTTTTTGATGGTGGGATTTCCTCCCTGCATGCTCTGACTCTAGCGGAAATGTGACATGAGCGCATATCAGTATTGTATGCTGCCAGACAAGGAGGTCAAAGTTATGGCTACACTTGCAGCTGTACAGCGCTGGGAGTTAAACCTGTCTTCGTACAGCAGAATAGGGAAAGCGCTGCAGTCTGGCCACGCTGACAGCCAGCAGCACACTGTTGTGGCCACATTTGCAGCATCTGCAGCGGCATTGGCAGCAGTGCATTATGAGCAGCTAGCCCAGCGTTCAACATGCTGCAACATGCTTTTCAAAAGGGATGGGGCGGGATGGAGTGTGACAGGGAGTGTGGCGGGGAGAGAGAGTGGATTTTTGGAGCCGACACTCTGTCAGCAGCTGCACGTTCCGACCCCCTCCTCCACCCTTCTCTCACTCACTGAAAGCAAATAGCCCTCTTTGTTTTTTTCCTCACAGACCAAATAAGCAGCCTCCCCGAAATGGACTCCCCTCCCTCCCGCACCTCCTCAAGCCCCATCTCTTCAAGCAAACACTAGCTGTGAGCGTTCCAAAGGGAGCTCATTCACAGCAAACAGTAGCTGTGTTTGTTTTTTCAGATAGGCAGCTCCAGGAGCTCCGAGTTCACAACAAAACAAACAGAGGCATCACAACAAAACAAAGACAGTAATCTTTACTTAAAAGCATTATGGGAAGCTTCCGGGGTCAGTTACAGCGTAATAAGATTATTCCCTGTTTACACTGGCACCCCAGGGCTGCAGCACCAGTGCTATTCTCTTTATTCCTCCCGTCGAGGTGGAGTACATGCAGCGCTGTATGTGCCTTGCCAGTGTGGATGGGGAGTGAGTTACAGCGCTGTAACTCTCAAGTGTAGCCAAGGCCCAAGAGTGACTCCTCTTGTCTCCTCACCATGTCAGGACCCCTGCCTTCAATTAGAGGAAGCAAATATCTGGTGACTGTTTCAGTGTGAAATTGTTGCTTTCACTGCGTACAGAGCAGTGGTTCACATCAGATCTAGCCTCGGATAATTCATGAGTCCAAAACCTCTCTCTTATACATAAACTGTGCTTTGTAGCCCGTAACTCTACATAGTATGTTCTGCACTATGGGAAGTGGCTGTCTTCTGATCAGTGATCAATAACGCTGAAAGATCCTGGCAGTGCTATTGGGTATAAAGCTATGTCTGTGCTTGCAAGTCATGTTACTACATTTTAGATGTAACTTTTTCAGGAAAGAGACTGGGCAGTTTTCTCTGCTTTGGAATGTACCATATTAAAGGCTTCCAAAAGCTATAAATGGCTGCTACTTAGAAAATTAGCCAAACTGTTTACCTATCTTTCACTTAAAAGGACATTTTCCGTTCGCTCTGTCTGGCTGTATTCTTTTGCTATAGGAAGACTCATTCAAATTCAGATACATATTTCTGTCCGTCTGTATCTCTGCTTTCCAATGTGACTTGTCTCTGTCCTTTCACCCTCTAGGTTGGGGATCGGGATGATTCAAATATCTACATTAGTGTGAAGCTGAAGGCTGCTGCTGAGGTAATGCCTAGATCATAACTTGAATTTTCTTCCTAAATACACCTGTATCCTGGTATAACACGGTCCTCAGGAGTCAAAAAAATCTTAGTATTATAGGTGAAACTGCCTTATATCGGGTAGGGAAGGCTTCTTCTCCCCTGACCACCCCTGACACCCTCTGCTCCTTATCCAACCACTTGACCCCGGCCTGGCACCCTTAACACGCTGCTCAGATCACTGTGTCGGAGCTGTCCCTAAAGGGGTGCGGGGCCCAGGACAAATCAGCCTCCCGACTAGTCTCCTCACCATCTGCCCAGCGCTCCTGCCCGGCTACCCCTCACCTCCTCACCCCATCTACCTGCCCGCCACTCGCCTCCCTACTAGTCTCCTCACTGTCTGTCCAGCACACCTCCCTGCGTCCGCTCGACTGCTACTCTCCTGCTCACCGTCTTCCCACCCGCCTGCCTCCTCACCCCGCTTCTGCCTGCCACTCACCTCCTCATTCGCCCCCTCATCCAACTTACCCTCTCGCCTGCCTCCCACCCGTAACACGCTGCTTAAAGCAGCGTGTCGGAGCGAGACACGCTGATCTGCCGGAGCATGCAGCGCCGCCTCCCCAGATCGCTGCTTTACCGCGTTATATTCGAATTCGTGTTGTATCGGGTTGTGTTATATCGGGATAGAGGTGTATTATACACCGCACCCCACACATACCAGGTAATAAAAACATGCCTTTAAAGCCCTTCATATGGCTATACCTATGCAAACCCCTAATGTAGACAAGCTGCACTGATATAAACTGGGACTTGCACTGGTGTGGCTTACTCTGGCAATATCAATGTAGTTAGTTTATAGTGTTTGCAAATGTTTATAGTGTAGACAAGCTCTACACTATAAACAAATGCACATGTTTATAGTGTAGACAAGCTCTTAGTTTCCATGTGCCCACTGCACTGTTCTGTCCTAGCAACCCCTAGACTCCTGTTCTTCATAGAATCGTAGAAGATTAGGGTTGGAAGGGACCTCAGAAGTTCATCTAGTCCAACCCCCTGCTCAAAGCAGGACCAATCCCCAGACAGATTTTTACCCCAGTTCCATAAATGGCCCCCTCAGGGATTGAACTCACAACCCTGGGTTTAGCAGGCCAATGCTCAAACCACTGAGCTATCCCTGACCCCTCATGAAGGCATACTCCTGCAGTTGCTTTATTTCAACTCATTGCTCTGCAGCCACTGTATGGTACAAAACAATGAGGAGTCTGGTGGCACCTTAAAGACAGATTTATTTGGGCATAAGCTTTCATGGGTAAAAAAAAACCCACTTCTTTAGATGCATGGAGTGAAAATTACAGATGAAGAGAAGGGAGTTACCTTACAAGGGGTATGTCTTCACTTAAAAAGTTTACCAGTGTTGACAGGGCCAATTCTATCAGGGTGGATGTGGTCCACGCCCAATAATTGATGAGGAAGTGTCAATACAAAGAGAGGGAAAATTGCTTTTGTAGTGAGACAGCCACTCGCAGTCCCTATTCAAGCCCAAATTAATGGTGTTAAATTTTCAAATGAATTGTAACTCTGCAGTTTCTCTTGGAAGTCTGTTTTTGAACTTTTTTTGTTCAAGTATGGCTACTTTTAAATCTGTTATAAAATGTCCAGGGAGATTGAAGTATTCTCCTACTGGCTTTTGTGTGTTACCATTCCTGATAAGGTAACTCCCTTCTCTTCATGTGTCAGTATATTTATGCCTGCATCTGTAATTTTCACTCCATAAATCTGAAGAAGTGGGTTTTTTATCCACGGAAGTTTATGCCCAAATAAATCTGTTAGTCTTTAAGATGCCATTGGACTCCTCGTTGTTTTTGTGGCTACAGACTAACATGGCTACCCCTCTGATACTTGTATGCTACAGTATACCCGGCCTTGTGGAAGGGGAAATTGGCTCCTATTGTCTAAGATGATGGGTGATGTTGTTGTTTGCTAGCATTCCAGAGCAGTGTCATTTTTGTCAGTGCTAGTACAGCAGCTGCTTTCAAGCTGAATTGCCATCCGATAGCTAGAGATTCTCTTTGTTTTGTAACCTATGTTACAGTATGGGGTAATAAAAACAATGACGGAAAAGTTAATTAGGTGGGGTACTATTCTTGATCTTCTTTTTGACTTATATTCTTCCGAGTAACAGGACTTTATTGCCTGTCCCTCGGTCAGATTAGAACGCATGATGGATTCTATCACAAGCCTGGGCTGGAATGAGAGAACTGCCACGCTGTTTTTACATATTGCCTCTTATATCAATTAGAAAACCAGATCACTTCTGAGTTCTCTCTTTTGCAGATTGGGATCAATGCCAATCACATTAAGCTGCCAAACACTGCAACAGAAGCTGAGGTAAGTGATTTGGTCAGTCTCGTTAAGAAGCCCTTAATTTTGGTTTGATATTAAAAAGATAGAATGTGTGTATATTTCTTTGACCTATGTTTTTATATAAAGAAACATTTGCCTTTAAGGGGTGACTCTGCAAAAAGAACAGAGATCACCAAATGCTGAAAAGTTTTAAAGATTTTAATCTAGATGTTTCTGAAAGATAAATCCACAAGTAATTTGTATTTTTATATGGGAGAACTAAACATCTTGTATGTGTGTGGTGTTCCCAAATTCTATCCAGCCAGAAAATGCAACATTCCAGTACCTGCACCAGACTTGTTTCAATTTATAATTCTTAATGTTTTTAATCCTGTCCTCACCTTAAATATATAGGTGCTGAGGTGCATCACTGTTTTGAATGAAGACCCTGCAGTTCATGGATTTATAGTGCAGTTGCCTCTAGATACAGATAAACCCATCAATACAGACAAAGTGACCAATGCTGTTGCACCTGAAAAGGATGTGGATGGGTAAGCTGATTTTGCAGATGGAGGGTATGCAGTGTTTTAGCATACAACTTGCTCTTTTTCTTTTAAACCTATCTGCTTAAAGTAATGATTCTAAATTTAACAAATAACTTTAAAATATATAAATATTGGTATTATGGAAACAGATAATTTCCCAATTAGTGTAAGTTTGAGATCCTATTCCTGGCACATACATACCGTTGTCCCTTCAATTTGTATATTTTAGGTTAACTAGTATCAATGCTGGGAAACTGTCCAGAGGTGACCTTAGAGACTGCTTCATCCCGTGTACACCCAAAGGATGCATGGAGCTTATCAGACAGACAGGTAAGTAATTAAAGTATATTTGGGGGACTGATGGTTCTCCTTAGTCCTGTCCTCGTTACTGATGAGCACATTGTGTGAAGGCTAGGACTATAACAGCGTTTAAAAGGGAACTGGATAAATTCATGGAGGTTAAGTCCATAAATGGCTATTAGCCAGGATGGGTAAAGAATGGTATCCCTAGCCTCTGTTCATCAGAGGATGGAGACGGATGGCAGGAGAGAGATCACTTGATCATTGCCTGTTAGGTTCACTCCCTCTGGGGCACCTGGCATTGTCCACTGTTGGTAGACAGGATACTGGGCTAGATGGACCTTTGGTCTGACCAGGTACGGCCATTCTTAAGTTCTTATGTCCCTTGATGAGCTGAAAAAGTATGCTTAGTGTACAGTATGTTGTAGCCTTTTCTGAAAGCTCTAGTCTTCCTCTGTCCCTCCACCCCACTAGGAAAAGAGATTTCTTATAGCTCTCCACCTTCCACTTCTTGACCTTCAGAGCCCTATCATGTAGACAGCTGTGTTTTCTAGCCCAGGATGACTCACTGTGACTTTCCTAAGAGCCATGGCTGGATCTATGCTGACTAATGGCTCTAGAATAAAGTTGAATTAATTGACAGCTGGGATGCGCCCAGGTTATTTGTACTGCTAACCTAAAACTGAATCTTATTATGTTTCAGGCATCCAAATTGCAGGTAGAAAAGCAGTGGTGGTTGGACGCAGTAAGATAGTCGGTGCTCCAATGCATGACCTTCTCCTGTGGAGCCATGCAACTGTAACCACTTGCCACACAAAAACGGCAGCATTGGCTGAGGAGGTAAGGACAGGGTGTTTATTTAGACCCTGTACAATATATACACATGCCTGTCTCTTTCTACAAATGAGTTTGCAAAAGCCTGTACTTTAGAAGCCTCTGTTAAGATGAACCCCCAAAAAAGCTTTCCACTGGGGTCTTTAAAATTGCTCGTGAGACTGGTCCCATTTTCCTGCTCAACAGCAAGAGTAAGTCAGCAATGGTGTGGTGGCTGTATTGCTGTATTGTAATAACAATTGACATGCGTCAGCAATCAAGCAAAAGAGTGGGTGTGTATGAATGTAACACAGATCAGAAAAGCTGCAGTGCTCTATGATACTGTAAAACAGAACTCGGGTGTTCCTATGGTGGTTAAAGTGGGGATAACAAAACAGACCTAACCTCACAAGGTTGTCATTAGGCTTATTAATGGTTTAAGTGCAAAGTATTAATAAAATCCAAATATAAATCTTCTCCCTCTTAATATAAAGAAAAATGAAGAAGATAACTACTCCCTATGAAAAACTAGATAGGGTCATTTCAGCACTTACTTTACCCCCATAATAGATTTCTGTTCGCATCTTTAACTATAGAGCTTGGATCAGGTCTGCCAGACGTATCAATATGGTCTAAGTGAGTGGTAATGCCAAATTACAGTGCGTTTTGTGTTATGACCTCATGAATGTTAAAAGAATAAATCCATAATTAATAACGATTTGAGCCAGAAGACTGCGTTGCTAACACTGGTTGGTTTAGAGCAGTGGTTGACAACCATCATTTATTCACTTTAAATTAAGGTTTCGTGTGCCAGTAATACATTTTAATGTTTTTAGAAGGTCTCTTTCTCTAAGTCTATAATATATAACTAAACTATTGTTGTATGTAAAGTAAATAAGGTTTTTAAAATGTTTAGGAAGCTTCATTTAAAATTAAGTTTAAAATGCAGAGCCCTCCAGACCGGTGGCCAGGACCCAGGCAGTGTGAGTGCCACTGAAAATCAGCTCATGTGCCCGCCTTCGGCACACATGCCATAAGTTGCCTACCCCGGGTTTAGAGGCATGTGCAGGAGGTATGGCTGATGGCTTTCTGAGATGTTCTGGCTGTTTCTCCAACCAGCCTACTCTGAAAAGAACAGTTCTGCTGTTGGAAAGTGAATGGGTTAACTTGAGGAGAAGATGATGAATGTACAGTAGTGTTAAGGATGGGCTGGTACATAGAGGTCCTTGCCTAGGAATTAGGACACATGGAGTCTACTCCCACCTCTGCCACTGACCTGCTATGTGACCTTGATCATGTCACTTAGCGTCTCCGTTCTGCCCCCTTTGTCTGTTTAGGTTATAAGCTCTTCAGAGCAGGGACTCTCTCACTATATGTCTGTACAGTGTATGTGCCTGGCCCAATAGAGTCCCCCTTCTCGTTGGAGCTTCTGTGTACCATTGTAATACCAACAATAATAATAGATAGATCTCTGACCTGCATTAACAAAGATTAATGATTATAAGATCAAATACAGTCAGCATGAGGTGGAAAGGTGACTTCCAGGTGCTCCTAATCTAACTCCATGCCTCTGAATTCACAGTCACAAGGTCTTCAAAGTAGCCATACGAATATTTCCTTCCCGCCCATCCCTGGGCTTCATGGAGGATTTTTGTTTTGTGTTGGGGACACCTGTTGCTTTTTTGAAAATGCAGATGACTAAAAGTAAACCAAAAATGATCTGCTTTGTATCTGCTGTAGTGACACAGAGTTATTTTGATAGGTTAGTAAAGCTGATATCCTGGTGGTTGCAGCTGGTAAACCTGAAATGGTAAAAGGGGAATGGATTAAACCCGGTGCTGTAGTAATAGACTGTGGAATCAACTATATACCAGGTAAGCATGTGTATGTGAGTGGGGGTATTACACCGTTGCTGCATCTTGATGGAAACCTCTACTTAAATTTGGACTATATTCGTGAAGCGTAATATAATTTGCAAACCACTGGAGAGTCTAGCGGAAAATCATCTGGCTATGGATTTTTGTCTAGGGTTTAATTTAACTGCTTTTTGTAACTTGTAAAGAAGAAACAAATGGTCTGGCTCATTCTGTTCCCCCTCCTCTCATTTTAAATCCAAGTTACAGGTATTACATGATATGGGAAATTAGTCACAGTCAAGCTGTCATCATGCCTACGCCCCCAGGGCTTTTAAGAAGGTAGCTTTATAATTGATCAGTCATTTTGTTGCAATGTAATTATCTAATGGAAGGTAAAGACATTTCTCGCCTACAGCTCAGCTGTCTTGCCTCTTGCAGATGACATCTGAGTTGTTGTAGTTAAAAACATTAAGTCCTCTGCTTAACATAAAACTGCCCTTGCTGTTTATTGTTATTTGATATATCTGTGTCGGGCCACCCAAACGTTGGCAATCTATCAGGAACCAAAGAGCCATGTTTGATTTGCATAAAACAAAGCAGATTGCAGCCTCCCCTGTTAAAACATGTTGCAAATAAAAATACCATTGTGTTCCCGGTATACCACTGTCTTGCCATTGTTCAAGAGCTTGCGTGGACTGGACTGCATGTCTGAGAAATTGGTCCTGATTTCCTTGATGATCACTTTTGTCCTTCTGACTTTAGAAAGGTTTGAACCTAGTGTAAAATCACCTGTGGCAGTTCTATAGGCTGACGCATTTGGGGAGATATGAGGCTTAGCAGACAAGCGTTTTAAAATTTATCCTATGTAAATATTCCGTATTGAACACTAGCGTTCAGTGTTGGAAGCTACAGAGTTTTGTAAAGCTTCCACTTGCTTCTTCCCTCTTCATCACAGGCTTTAAAAGAACCCCCGGGAAATGCTGTGGAACCTTTGGGAAACCAGGGCCAGGATCATGATGCTAGAGGGGAAACAGAGGCTGCTTTGTCAGCTTCTCCAAGAAAAACTCTTCCCAGAGTATGTGCTGCTGGCCCATTTTGATTAACAGAAGTCTTGTGCTCTGAATGCTATGTAGAAAGTAGACAAACTGGCCTCCAGTGGATATAAGTGTTCCCAGCTAGATACACCTCTACCCTGATATAAGGCTGTCCTTGGGAGCCAAAAAAATCTTACCACGTTATAGGTGACAGCACGTTATATTGAACTTGCTTTGATCCGCCGGAGTGCGGAGCCCCGCCCTCGGAGCGCTGCTTTACCGTGTTATATCCGAATTTATGTTATACAGGTGGCGTTATATTGGGGTAGAAGTGTACCAGCAGAGAATGTGAATTGCAGCTCTGGGACTGATATAAAGCTGTTTGGCTTCAGTACTGTGTATTGTATTATAACTGGTCTCCGTAGCTGGGGAGGGCTGGGATGCAGCAAATCCTGTCCCAAAGGATGGAGATGGGGGGAGTGGCACCTCATCTGCATAGTTCCAGCCCTGCAGAAATCCTCTGTGCTGTGGGGAGGGGACGGAAGGGCAGTACTGGGGGTGGGCCACAGAATCGGCATAGTCTTTGCCCTCTTTCAAAAAAAATCCCACAGGGCACTTCTGCTTACACAGCTTTCTTTCCACAGTTTGGAACCCTCCTTTAAGGGGTAGTTCTAGGTCCTGGGGAGCCTCTGTTTGTGTGGGATGGGAGAGCTGGAAGATGAGGTGTGTCAGAGATCCCCTGTGTTGGGTGTCCTTGAACCTCAGTCGACTATTTGGAATCCATGAATTTAGGAATTGGACAAGCAGATTGCCACAGCAAAGGAGAAGACCAAGCAACACCCTGCCCTGGCCTGCTAGAAAGAACTTCAAGGAAACATTGAGTAGATGCTTGCATGTCCCTGTGCAGAGCTAACTCGCTGGGGAATCAGTCTGGCTCTGTGAAATTGTACAGCAGTAGCATCCAACAGCGAATATCTTTACAACTGACTTTCAGAAGAAGAGCTCTGTGTAGCTCGAAAGCTTGTCTCTTTCACCAACAGAAGTTGGTCCAGTAAAAGATATCACCTCAATCACTTTGTCCTTCCAGATGTTGAGTCTTTTATCTTGACATGAGCAGTTCACTTTCAGGTGTGCAGATTTGACTGTGAACTCTGGGAAGGGGCCTTGTAGTCTCATATCTATAAAATGTCACCATGTGGTTTCTTTGACCTCTAGCTGTTGAACTTTTTTGTCCTCTGATATTTTAGCAGTGAAGAAAATCTGTTGTATGTTTAGGAAGATGCAGTGTGTGTGTGTGTGTGTGCGCGTGTGTGGTGGGATGTATAGTGGAGAGGTGGGTTAAAGGATGACTGGGAAGAACAGACAAAGGATCCTCTAACTGACCACTTCTTGGCACACAAGAGGGGAAAAATTTTAAAGCTGGTCAAATAGTCACCGTTTCCTCTTCATTTATATTATCTTGCAGACTTAGCTTCACAATAGAGAATAAAATCTGCTTTTCTGGCTTGCCTGTGTATCAGACCCAGATTAGGATGTTTTGTTTTGAGTACATAATTTATCAATTGTTTGATTTTGTTCTCAGGGATGAAGCTTTGTTGCTGGTATGATTTGTAGTCCTTGGCATCCTTAGAAGAAAATGTAATTCAGAATGCAAAATGCAAATAATGTAATCAAGTTACACTTCAGGATGGGAGGATGAATTATTCTGTAGCTCAGGCAGCAAGATGGCAGATTACTAACAGTTGCTGTAGAAACAGGATTTAACAACCATGACATGGTTCAGGCTTTGAACACAAGAAGGAAACTTGTCACTTAACACACACATGTAGCAAAACTTCAAAACTGCTAGTCATCAGTAACAGTGGTTGTAGAATTAGTGTTGACTTTAGTTGCTTTTGTTTTGACTTTCCTTTCAATTTTTCTCCTGTTGTTTGTTTTATATTTTTTTAATAGTATTAAAGCTTTTGATTATATTCTGTCCAACATTCTTGTTGTGCAGCCACATTGAAGTGCATGGAGCTGCGCAAGAGCAACCAAGGGTGAAATATGGCCCTCTGGTTATAATACTGCTTAACTGAGATTTCTTTCTGGTTTATTAAAAAATTAAACATTTCTGATTTCTTGCTTTGAGATAAACTGGGAAGTTCTTTCAGACCAGATGTTACATCCCTCTTCATGTAATGTCCTCTGCATTCTAAATCACTGAAGTAAACATCCACCACTCTTGCAGAGAAAGTGAAAGCCACCATTTTGGTGTGCTACACCTAAAATTGAGTTCCTCTGCTGAGTAGGTGAATGAGTTCTGTCTCCAGACAAGTGAACCTCCCTGCCAACCTCACTTAATGCACAGTGAATTAAAAAAATCCCAAAACATATTGGATTCTGGACCGTTTATTTATGGGGAAGGGTAAGAAGTGGTGATTAACCTTTGCCAAATAGAGAGGAGAGACTAATTAGAGAAATAGAAATTTAAGATGTTTAAGTGGAGGACGGGGATTAAGTTGTATTTCAAGTTTAATTTGACTGGACACTAACCTAGTGATACTGCAGTATTGCTGGCCAACCATTTGAACAAAGCAAGAAACTGGGGAAAAAAATAAAAATGGAAAACTCTGTCCTCTCTCTAAAAAGTGGTGAATTTCTTCAATGTAAGTTAACCAGTGTGTGGCATGATACTTGCTCATAATGGTTGACGCTGAAGTGTAACTCGTGTTATAAACTGGGCTATTAGTATTCAGTTTCAGCTCCTGTGTCATTATTTATAGCATGCTGGCAAGATTAAATGTTCTACCTAATTCCATCTCGTATTTCATGTGCCACACTTCACAGTATGTAATCACTTAAGTGCAGAACAGATCAGAGCCTCAGCTTGCTCTGAAATGCAGGAAATCTAATTTAATCTAAATATGAAAAGCAAAAGGAAACGTAACTTCTTGCTGGAAAACATGTTTCTCTCCCACCCCTCACTGCTTCCAGTCTGACTGAGAACTGTACTTCCAGTTTAGGACAATTTCCAACAGCTGTATGGGGGACTAAATGAGTTGGTGGGTTTAAATATATCTCCAGTTATTATAACTATCTCCTAGAACTGGAAGGGACCTTGAAAGGTCCTTGAGTCCAGCCCCTGCCTTCACTAGGAGAACCAATTTTTGTCCCAGATCCCTAAGTGGCCCCCTTAAGGATTGAATTTATAACCCTGGATTTAGCAGTCCAAAGCTGAAACCACTGAGCTATCCCTTCCCCCAAGTTCCACACCTCAGCTGCCCCTTCTGCACCCACAAAGCCAGGACTTTGTGAGCACATGGTCCCTCCCTTCCTTTCCCAGAAGCACCATGTGATCTGGAGCCTTCTATGAAATTTCCCAGGTTACATGTCCCTTTAAGGAAGCCCCAGCACCCTCAAGGAAGTAGAGACTGCCTGTGTTCTACCTGCTCTTTGGGTAGATAGTGCTATTGATCCAGTCTGAGTTCATAAGCCCTAAAATTACCCTTTGGGAAACAAAGAAATCTAGCATTTTCCAGCTTGATCATTTTATCTCTTTGCTGCTTGCAGTATGGCTGAACTTCTATTTTGATGTGGGCAAGCCCTCGTCTCAGTGGGAGTTCAGTCTCTTTTGTTTCAGTGAAATGCTCTGCGCATAACTTTATCTCCCCCCTCCCAGACAGTACAAAGCCCAATGGGAAAACAATAGTAGGAGATGTGGCTTACAGTGCAGCGAAGGAAAGAGCTTCGTACATCACCCCTGTCCCTGGTGGTGTGGGACCTATGACCGTGGCCATGCTAATGCAGGTATGTGAACCGCAGATGGAATGTGTCCTGCCTGTCCTTTTTGTGCATTTGTATGACTAGCCAATTAACACACAGTAAATAACAGTGGACATTTCTGGGGGTGGGTGAGTGCCTGGGAGGAGTTAGGCTGCTGATCAAACATCCCACAGAAATGCCCTACACGGCTTTGTGTGTGTGCTTCTTGTGTGTGTTTGAGATTTTGTTCGCTGTCTCTTTGCTTGTGACTTCACTGACATCAGTCATCATCATGACTTCACTGACATCATGGGGTTTGTCCTAAGAGTTGAGTGCCATTTCCAGTGTCACTAGCCTGGTGCCTTGCATGCCCTCTTCCTGATGCTGTGAAAAGCAATCCAGGTTTGCAATGGGCTTAATTCGCTAGAATCCTGGCAGAGGAAAGTCGTTGTCCCCCCCGCCTCCAGAGGAGAGTTTCAACAGTGCAAGGGGACTGCAGCTCTAGCTTGTTGGGAGATGGTTCATGACTCCCAGGAACAGGACTGGATTTAGAGACAGGTCACTGCCTGGGGTGCCAGACTTGGGGTCACGCCAGGCTTGGGAAGCTGTTTTTGTTAGAAACAAAAGGGAAAATAGAATGTTTGAAGTAAAATGTTTCAGGTATTCTGTATGTGGATTCCATTTTCACTAACCTCCTAGAATGATCCAGACCTTTGTAGAATCTGGTGGAACCTTCCAGACTTTCCGAGAACTACGCTTTCCTTGAACCTCCTGGAATGTTGTCAGCCATGCCCTCGTGGGTATAGAAGGGGCGGGGAGTCACCAGTCAGTCAGTGAGATAAGAATGAAGTGAGAGCCCCAGCTGCGATATTGTGTAATTGTGAAAGGGTACTTGTATTGTAAGACTTGAAGAGTGTAAGCAGCGACTAGTAAAGAGCATACACCTCTACCCCGATATAACACGAATTCGGATATAACGCGATAAAGCAGTGCTCCAGGGGAGCAGGCCTGTGCGCTCCGGCATATCAAAGCAAGTTCAATATAACGCAGTTTCACCTATAACGTAGTAAGATTTTTTTGGATCCCGAGGACAGTATTATATTGGGGTAGAGGTATATTTAATGAGAAGCTATGCTTCAGTTCATGAGGGTAAAGGCAAGAAAGACGACCTTTTGAACTAAAGAGCTAGGGTTAATGTTCTAAGACTGTCACCTGCTGTAACACTATTTAATACTGGTCCACCCGATCGTGGTGCCCACTTCAATTTCTTCATGTTGGTACGTTTCCGTTATTCTTAAAATTAAAAGTTCCTATAAGCTTAGAGGAAATGAATATTTTTATTTGCTTATATATGGCATGACTAAATACAGATTTACAGATCCTTGTGTGCAGATTTATCGTCTCATATGACAGGGATAAATCATGCATGCACATCGTGCATCAAAGTCATGAAATGGGCTACAAATGCAATAAAAAATAAGGTATTCAAAAGTTTAACAGATGGAGGAAGGGGTGCTGAAGATGCTACTTGCCTGGGGTGCCATTTGGCCTGTGGCCGGCCCTGCTCAGGAACCCAGAGTGCCTGGACAGTGGGCTGAAGAGGCTTCGCTGGGGGGGCGCTCTTAGGGAGCGCTAGCTGTCATTTTAAAACAAGCCATGAGGTGGCACAAGAAAGATAGCAGTAGCATAGCACCTGCCTTCAGAGGCTGCTCAAGACAATCAGCCATCCTAGGCAAAACTTTAAGGGGCTGCCCCCTCCTACTGCCTAGAACAGAGATTCTCAGCTGTGGGGGGCAATGGGGGCATAGGACTTTCTAGGGGGTGCAGCAAGCCTTCTGACGGTTTGGTGGTTATGATGGCAGGGGACAAGTGCCAGGTCTCAATGACACTTAAATATGGCCTGGCCGCCCCTCTGCCAAGAGAGAAGTGTGTGGCTGGGTCAAATGTGAGTGACATTGCAACCAGGCGCACAGGATCATTGCGCTGCTCAGGTTTGACCCTGCCACCCGAGGCAGGTGCCTAGTTTGCCTGCAGCTACAGTGGCCCCTGCCTACCTTTGGGGGAGGGAGGAGGAAATGGAGGTGAATGGGGAGGAAATAAGTCCAGTGTAAGCATTTCAAAAAGTCTCATTGAAAAATGGAAATAAATGGCTTTAATCAGAGTTAGCATTGGTCGCTGTCTGAGATAGAAAGGAGGGAGCTGGGCAGTCCTTTCTGGACCTGTGCTTATTAACCAACGTGTTGCAACATTTGTAAACTGAGCCTTTTTATGCACGTTTAGAGCACAGTTGAGAGCGCGCAACGTTTTCTAGAGCGGTTCCAATCTGGGAAATGGAGCATCCAGTACAACCAGCTCAGCTTACGGACTCCTGTGCCAAGGTAACACTTCACGTAAACGGCCACTAGCTATCTAGTAACGTCGTGTTTCTGTTCTTTGTTTTCTTTTGGGCTGTGTATGGGAATTCCCATGGCAGGTTTGGAGGTAGGAGGGTGACTACTTGAGTTCATTCTCATTTTTAAAATTCCCAGCATTTTGCAGAGGAAAGCATTCCAGTCCAATCCTGCAGAGTGACACGTGCGATCAGGCTCCTTTGCCTGTCTGAGCCCTGTCGGTGGCATCAGGGCTCCAGACGGACACACATCATGCTCCAGGACAGAGGCCTCGTTGTGTACAATGATGCAATTTATGATGCTGGGCCAATATGCGGTGGCAACATCATAGTTTTTAACATATGGATAATTGTATGATAATGGCAAGCTGCTTTTAAGGGCAGTGATGCTGCCACAGATGTTGTGGCAGCACCTATGTAGCCATTTACACATGGAGACCCCAGTTCAGCAAAGTATTATGTATGGCCATACGTCACACTGATGGACTTCAGTGGGACTTAAGCATGTGCTTAAATATTTTCCTGAATCAGGGCCTCAAAGCTCTGTACAAACGCTAATCTCCCCAGCCCTCCTGCAAGTCAGAGACTGCTAGGGCCAGTTAAATGCATAATGGCTGAAGCAGCAAGTAACAAAATGCCTTCCTTTGCCTTGGGAGAGTTGAAGTCTGAGAACAAGAGCACCTTGAGATAAGAGTTGTTGAGTTACAGCTCCTGCTAATAACAAACACTTGAAAGTGTTTGAAATGTCCCAGGAAAGACTAAAAAATTCCCACGTAACAGGCATCAGTAGCAAAACTGACTTGGGAGATGCCCTTACCCATACTATAATGGGCTGAGAGGACCTCTTTGGGCAGATTGACTTCTTTAGCTGTAAAGCTTAGAGATTTCAGTTTTTAAATCCTGCGTTGGGTGCCTGTGGGCTATACCTGTCAGGAAGAAGGCAGTTTCATGCTTCAGCAAATTAGATTCACCTCCCTCTTTTCTTAAAGTGACATTGAGGTATCTCGATCTTGCGTACCCAAGCGCATTGGTCAGCTCGCTAGAGAAGTTGGCTTGCTCTCCGAAGAGGTGGAGCTCTACGGTCAGACCAAAGCCAAAGTCCTGCTGTCAACTCTCAAACGCCTGAAGGACCAGCCAGACGGCAAATATGTTGTCGTAACAGGGTAGGTTGTTCCTTCCTTAAAGGTGATATTCGGATGTAGAATTTCTGAGGGAGGGTTTTGGAGCCTTGTTGCTTTGCCCTACAGTTTTAAGAATGTTGGAGGCAACTTGGAGCAATTCATAGGAATTGGATCGGACCCAGAGTCCATCTAGTTCAGTATCCTGTCTGACGGTGGCTGGCACTAGAGGCTTCAAAGGATGGTGTAAAACTGCTGCAGTAGGATAAACTGGCTCCACACTTGGGGCTTGTCTGCATCGTGCATTTGCCCACACCAGATGGGTGTAAATTTTAGTGTGTGACATGTTAGTATGAATTAAATGGACTGTGTGCATCCTGCTGGTGAGCAGTAGAAGTTCCCTAATGCATGCTAACATAGTACTGTTTGAAATGGGACTGTGTCAGTACACACTAAGGTACAATAACTCCTCACTTAAAGTTGTCTCGGTTAACTTTGTTAAAGTTGTTTCGATGTTAAGTTGCTGATCAATTAGGGAACATGCTCGTTTAAAGCTGTGCAATGCTCCCTTCTAACATCGTTTGGCAGCCGCCTGTTTTGTCCACTGCTTGCAGGAAGAGCAGCCTGTTGCAGCTAGCTGGTGGGTGGTTGGAACTGGGGTAGACCAGCAGCCCCCCATCAGCTTCCCCTATCAGCTCCCCGCTCCCCTAAGTTCCCTGTGCAGCAGCTGTCCCTCCCTACACTGCCATGTGCTGCTCCTGCCCTCTGCCTTGGAGCTGCTCCCAGAGACTCCTGCTTGCTGTGCAGGGGAGGGGGGAAGGGGGCTAATGTCAGGGTGTCTCCCCCTGCTCCTGCAACCCACTTACCCCTTCTTCCACAGAGCGGGGGAGGGGGGAGACAGCTTCTAGGCAGTAGCTGCCCTCTCAACAAGCTTATTTAATTAACAAGGCAGTATACTTCAGCCTGGGGTCAGCTACTTAAAGGGGAAATGCTCATTTTTTCTCTTACACACAGGGTTTGTGTCCCTGTCTGCCCTCTCTCCTTTCCTGTTGCCTTGTAGAGTGTTGTGAGAGTTAACCCTTGAGGTCTCAGGGTATGGCTACATTAGAAATTTCAAAGCGCTGCCCCGGCAGCACTGCAGGAGCGCTGCCACGGCAGCGCTTTGAAGTGTGAGTGTAGTCAGAGCCTCAGCGCTGGGAGAGAGGTCTCCCAGCGCTGCTTGTAAACCACATCCTCTATGGGTGTAGCGTGCAGCGCTGCCGCCCTGTTTTTTCACACCCCTGAGCGCGAAAGTTGCAGCGCTGTAAAGTGCCAGTGTAGCCAAGCCCTATGTCAATTGTTAGTTCATTTAGCAGTAAGGCATTACCTGGGAAATATCCCATCGTCTGACTCCTCCACCTCAGCCAAGCTTACAATCATCATCACTGTGTACCAGTATTAAATTGTTTGTTTAAAACTTATACTGTGTGTGTGTGTGTGTAATGTGTGGGTGTGTGTGTAAATATAATATATATATATATAAATATATAAAAATTAAAAAAAAATTCCCCTCTCACCCTAATGGGTGGTATGTGTCTTCCCTCAACCTCGGGTCTCTACCAGAGGCTGGGAGTTTGAGGTTCTGCGCAGTATCTTAGCTGTTCCTGCACTGCACTCTTTGGACAGAGAGCTCTGATGTTGTTCCTAGGGATGCTGTTGGAGCCATCACCCAGCTTAGGAGTCACAGCCCGAGTGCTCCTACCACCACTGGGACCATTTGGCCTTCACTTTCCACATCCTCTCTGTCCCTTTCAGGCCTTAGTACTTCCCAGCTTCTCAGTATTCCTTCTTCTGATTGTTGCTGTCACTTGTCACTGCTATATTTATAGCCACCGCTGAGCTTCTGGTCCTTGTCTGTTACCAACGATGTGTGTTGATTGGCCAGTACCCTGCTGTCCGTTGATCTGGAAGTCCCACAGATCCTGCCCGCTATTCTCCAAATCCTTCTGTGGAATCTCCTTCTGGTCTTGGAAGGTTCTAGCCTTCGCTGTGCAGCTGCTCCTGTACACAATGGCAAGCCACTTGGTTTTGTGCCGTTCAGTGTATGCGGTTCTAGCCTGCATTTACATCCGTACTGGTGTTGGAACTGTCTCTGAGGCCTCTCTGCACAAGTCTTGACCTTGGGTCCTCTCTAGTGTGGTAGCCCCTGCTCTCAATGGATCTGGTGGCCAGTACCTGTTGCCCGTGCTGCCTATGATCAGTGCCTAGTGGTGTCTTATTTAGTCCAGCCCCCTTTCCAGCCACTCGGTAGGATTTCCAATGTCAGCCACTCAGCTATCTGTCGATGGTACATCCCATGCAGAGGTCTTGTCTTCATGTCACTTCTTCTGCTTGTCTTCGCGCCCCATGTCCTGCCTGCGCCTTCAGGCATTCTCTCAGCAGCTCATCTTTGGGGCATCTTAACTGAGGTATCCTGGATTTCGGGTTTTCGTCAGGACATTGGCTTTGACGCTCACCAAGCCCCGCCTGCCTTCTTCCGGTGGTATAACAGTCTCTGGGGGTTGGGACTTGGGGTGGAAACTCCGTGCATGTGAGGAGCTTCCGGTCTTCAACATCGGCCCCTTCCATGTCCTCCTTTGGCCAGCTCACTATACCAGCAAGGGTATCTGATGACCCGCAGAGCGTAATCTATTTGATGACGTGGATACTTGTTCTCCTACTGAGCTGGCCTCTTCAGGACCTGTTTACTCCTTTGGTAATACTTGGATGTTGCTGTCTTCCTTGCCTCCGTCATCGTGGTTTCCATGTGACTGTGGGGACGCAAGGTACCTGTAGCTGGTTGTATGTCTGCTATGTGGCCGCTTGTTAGTTCACCCCATCAGTTTGAACACCTTCTCTCTTCACTACCATCCGGCCACAACTCCTCAGTCCGAATGACACCGATATCCTACTGTAGATCGCGTCAGGTGGATTAGCGAGTCGATGTCTCGTTCATTTCTGTAGCAATACAGCTTTGATGTCTCCATGTAGGAGGTGGCTGATGGTAGTTCATTTTCTCTTTCCCTCCTTTTTCCCTTTTTTTTTTCTCCTGAACCGTGTACCCGTAGTCCAGTCCTTGTGATATCTGGCTGAGGGGGTTAAGCCTATGCAGAACAGCAGCGGGACAGTGCATCACCTTGGTAATATCCACACTTGATGGCCCTTGTTCAAAGCTGCTTGAGTTGATATCCAAGTGGTTGTCTTCCATTCCCATTGAGTTCCTTGAGGGAAGGGTCTCTAGTGTCCTGTTGACTTTGTATAGCGCCAGACATTCACAGATCCACGTGTGCGGCATTGAGTCTTAAGGCTTCCTGTAGTCAATCCAGGCTCGTGCTTAGATTGGTCTGTCTAGACCTTGTGTTTGGCGCGACTGCTCTATCTATGGGCAACTGGTTGTTTGAAGCCTCTGGTGTTGGCCAATGCCCTTCTGAAGCTGTGGCTCATGTGTCTGTAGCTTGGGGCTATGTGCCTGATAGGACTTTAGCATGTTGTGGGAGCGGTTATTTGGCCGTAGTTGGACGGTTCTGTATCCCTTGCAGGGTATTTCATGGATCAGCACTGTCCTTCCTTTGTGTTAGCCAGGTTTGGGTGGGAGCCCTGCTGCATAGCAGCTGGTTATGGCTGTGTGTAGGCGTCATATCACCTGCGTTAGTTTTCTTTCGCCAGTAGGTGTGGATCATGTTCTGTCCAGGTGCTTCCGCCTTTCTGTTCTTGAACCCGCTGCTGATGTCTTCTACTAGTGTGGTGCTGGTTTCTGTTTGGGAGATTGCTGTGCTCTGTTCTCAGGTCACTGCAGCCACTTGCATTGTGTTTATGAGTCTTCCTTTCTCCCATTGTCTTCCAGTGACTGTTCAGTTTGTGGCTGGTGGCTCTGCTGTTAATTGTGGTGTTGCACTGTAGTTGGAGTACACCTGGGAATGGTTCTTGGAAACAGGGCATTTCCTTTTTTGGCTTCTGCATCCCCCCCCCTCCCTCAGTTGTGATCTCCTTTCAGCCTGGGTAGAGCATGCTGTGAGCTTTTGTTTAGCAGTTCTCAGGGCTTCAGATGGGGTCAGGCCCTTGATTTTCAGTGCCAGAGTCTATATTCTATCTCTACACCTTTCATGTAGTTCACCAGCTGACTAACTTCTCTCCGAGTCGTCTTAGATCTTATCCTCCAACCTCATTTTTCCCGGGTGGGATTACTGTTGTTCTCTTGATCGTTAAGCTCAGATCTCCAGGTTACAGTAGGTCTGTAGCGTACTACAGTTTCTTGGTTGAGTTATGGTTGGTAGTAGGGATTGTTCATGAGGGCTCTACTGGCATTTTCTAACATCTATCTGATTGTGTTACTTCTCATACTGAGCCTTGGTTAATCGGTCTCGAGGATTGCATTGTAGCTAGTTTCTCCATGATCTTATGCTCTATCAGCTGCTGTGCTCTCCAAGGAGGGGGTGGCAGTGAGTTTCAGGCTTCAGGTGTGGGCTGCACATCACTTGTTTTCCAGTTCTGAGTCTGGGATGTAATGTAGAGTTGGTCTATCTGAGCTTGAGAGCAGCTTCCTCCTTTCTTGTTTGAAGCGTTGATTGGGATTACTAGGCTGTTTCTCAGTAAGTGTGGATGTAGGTCTTTTGTCCATCCATAGTCCCCTCATACGTTTCATATATCCCCTCTCATTAGGTCTACTGTTGTAGTAGCATTCCATCAATTCCAGGTTCTTTTGTCTCGTCCATGAATGGTTTGTTGCAGTAGCCCACTTATCGTCAAATTGTCCTGGTTCCTCAACATCTGGCGCGGACCTTGTTAATCCGGGTGACGTCCGAGCCGGCATGACTCTCCTAGTTTGTGTCATTCTCATATTTGAGGTAGGCAGGTGAAGCGTTAGGGGGCCTTTTGCCCAAGGACCCCTGCTGGAAAGTTGGGTACCAACCGGGATTTGAACCCCGGTCTCCCGTATCAAAGGGCGGTCTCCCGTATCAAAGGGCGGCACTCTTAACCACTACGATAGATATATATAGATATAGTCTGGTGAAAAAAATTCCCTGGAACCTACCCCCCTCATTTACATGCATTCTTGTGGGGAAATTGGATTTGCTTAACATCATTTTGCTTAAAGTCGCATTTTTCAGGAACATAACTACAACATTGAGGAGTTCCTGTATTTCTAGTATTTACCAGCAGGGTGCACACAGGCCAGTTAGTTCACGACACACTTGTGTCAATGAAAATTTACACCCCTCTAGTCTGCACCTGTGTAGACAAGCTCTAGGACTCATCCTGAACTCTGACTATAAGAGGCTGTCTTGAGCCCTGAAGCATGAGGCCTTATATCCCTTCCAAAATATGTTTTAGCGTTTACTCTGGATATTCTTTGTTATCCATTAAACATCCAGTCCCATTTTGAATCTTACTAAGTTCTTGGTCTCAAGTATTCTATTGCATATCCTGTGTTGTGTATTGCAGCATAACACCTACGCCCCTGGGAGAAGGGAAAAGCACCACTACGATAGGCCTGGCTCAGGCCTTAGGAGCACATCTCAAGCTGAATGTGTTTGCCTGTGTCCGACAGCCTTCTCAGGGACCAACTTTTGGCATAAAAGGTATGACTTGGCAGCGTCATATTGATCGCTGTTCATGCTGGATGGAAGAGTGGCAGGAAAGACACATTCAGCCGATGAGTGTTCTAGAAATTTCAATTCTTGATAAGAGTGTTTTCTGTTTCTGTGTAGAGGTGTGTAATCCCCACTGAGGTCATTTAAGGTTACACATACATGTGGGGAGAGAATCTAATTTCTTTAGAAAGAAAGCAAGTTTTGGATGCACTCACACTAAATGCTGTGCTGGATTTCAATCATACTTGTTCAATAATAAAGACATTTGAAAAATGGCTAAGCAAATGTGCTCAAAGCTAAGGAGGCATTAGTCAGCATAGTTTCATTACTTCCTTCTGTGCCTTTTCATAGGTGGAGCTGCAGGTGGTGGATATTCGCAGGTTATCCCCATGGAGGAGGTAATTTTGACACAAGACCTTATTGAGTGTGTAATGTTCAACCCTGGTGAGAGCTGCTGTAGTCAGTTAACTTCTTGGAAATCTTCTTATTTGTAATGAGATCGAAGTCTGAGAATGGATATTGACCTTCTTTCAGCAAAGCTATTTTAAGGACAGAGGGAGTTAATCTTCCATTGTTTTAAATGGAAGGCTGCGTGGATCGGGTATAGTACTAGGAATCAGGAGAACTCAGTTGCCTTGCTGTTTCTGCTACTGATTCACTGCATGACCATAAGCAAATCATTTTATTTCTATATGCTTCAATTTCCCATCTGTGGCATGGGGGTAACAATGGCCCTCCTTTGCAAAGCACTTTTAGATCTAAGGGGGAAGAGCGTTGAGTAGCACTGTCAATGACTGTTTACAGTCTCAGGAACAGACTATTTCTGTGTGCTACTTCTACATAATTATGTCTGATTATTAATATACAGTGGGTAAGGGAAACTTGGAAAGCAAAGGTAATATGATTTGTTTGTTTATTGGCAGGGGGGCAGGGAGAGGCTGCATCCATACACATAACATAACATCGCAGGGCATGGAATTAGAAGACAATGTCTCCTGTGTTACTGCACTGTAGAATATGCTATTTGCTCTTTGAGCTAGAAATAGAGTGACACATTGGAAGGCATTCAAGGAAGATCAGCAGAATTGATAAGGGGACTATAGGGAAAGATTCATGTCTCCAGTCTACAAAAGATGTAAATGTGAAAACAGGCAAAGATTTAATTAGCATAGCGCCCAGGGGTATGTTAGTGAATTCAAGGAAGGAAAAATAATCTCCCAATGGAAGCTGTGGAAGCCCAGTCACTTGGGACATTTAACTAGACTGGCCAAAACATATACAATAATAAGGGACAATCCTGCTGTGACTGGAAAACAGACTAGATAGGTAAGATCTGTCTCTGACCTCTGTGGTATTAAGATCAGTTCTAATCTTGTGGGGGGGGGGGGTTTAATCAAAACATGATTTTATTTTAAAAAATTTGCAAGTCCGTGGAGCTATTCATCACAGTACAGGCTCTGAGATATTGGTGGATACCTTTCGCAAGCAATCTCCAGCCGAGGAAGAATTTAGCCAGTAGAGAACATTAAAACAAGAGGTGCAAAATAAGGCAATAAGCAATGGCACATATTTGTGTATTAGAATAAGATTGGCTCTCTGGTGATTAGTACATGGCTATCCAGTGTCAGTTACTCTGTTTTTCAGCTGCCTGTCCATTTTAAGGCCTTAATAATTGAGGTTTCCGGAGTCTATGGGATTAAGATTTTATGACTCTTGCTGTTATCTCTTCTGACTTTTCTAACACCATCTCCCTTCTTCATTTCACTCCTGCTATGCATAATTTCCCTAACTGCATCCCCTTCTCCCCCCCCCCCATTTTTATATGCTAAGCCCAAAAGAAACAGCTATAAATCCTAACCTCTAATCCCACTGTGCTGCACAAATCAGATCATGGGTCTGAAAGGAAGGTAACAGCAAAGCAGTATAGCCATGTTTTTCCATCGTCTGCGTGATCCTGGCAGAGCTGGGGGAACTGACTTTTCTGTGAGAAATTCATTTTGAACACTTCGTCCAGGAAGTTTGTAAAATGACATAAATGTGGGGGTGGCATGTTTCTGTTTTAGACAAATTCCATCTTCTGTTCCACACATTGCACAGAACAATTTCCCCCCACCGCTCCCCCGGTAACATTGCTATTAATATTTCACTTTCCATCTGGCTATAACAAACTACCAAAAAAAAAAAAGTAAAAGAAGAGTGAAATAACTGATGTCCATTTTTTCCTATAGTTTAACCTCCACCTGACAGGTGACATCCACGCCATCACAGCAGCCAATAACCTAGTAGCTGCAGCTATCGATGCTCGTATGTTCCACGAGCAAACTCAGTCTGATCAGGTAAGAGATGACGTGGTTGATTCTGTTCTGTGTTGTGTTGAGCACAGTCTATTTTACCAAGATTTTTTGGACACCCTGCAGCTGCTAATTGTATCTCATTCTTCAAGGCTCTTTATACCCGCTTGGTGCCTTCCATCAGTGGTGTTAGGAAGTTCTCTGATATTCAGATCCGAAGACTGCAGGTGAGTTGATCAAGCCTGTTAGGTTTCTAGTGCTGTTCTGTATGCGTCGTCTTTACCCTATGAAAAGATAAATTACAAAAATCTTACATTGATCTGTGTGTTGGTATTTATTTATGCAGCATGCAAAAATTCATTACCCCACAATCCAGCTAAAGACATGTCACAGCCCTGTCCTTGAAGAGGTTTCAGTCTAACTTTATACACTATTCAGTGAATAAGTAAACTGCAAGTAAGTTAGGAAGAAACAAGGGCCCCTTATAAATAATCTACTGTTATTTCAGTGTCCTTGATGCAGCATAAGTCAGAAATAAATAGTCCTTGCCCCAAGGACCTCCTTCAAATACATAGTCATGACTGAAGATGAACGTTTCTTGCTGTGGTATTTATTAGGGCAGTGAACACAAAAACACAGCCTTCTGAACATGAGCGACTGGAAGTTGTATTTTAATACAAACTGAGCAAAAAAGGAGAGATGTGCTTTATTTTTACATTCTGTGTGTCAGTTTTTACATGGAAAAATACTCCATTGAATTACACTCATCTAGGCACACAGCTGTTCAATGATCATTTAAATGACTAGAACTTGGGATGCAAATGGCATCGTTTGTCTAATGCTCAGCAAAAAAACATGGGCCAGCGTGTGTTCCTGGTCACTAGTAATTCCATTTCACAGTAGGAACAAGATCATCTAGGTGGTAGGTTCAGGGGAAGTTATTGGAGTTGTCTGCTGGTTAATCAGTTGGCCTTCCTATTAATATAGCCTGAGGCACTCAGAATTGCACAACTACTTTTACGTTGTACATCCAGAACAGGTGTCCATTGGGAGGGCAAGAACAACAGTCTGATTGTGGGGACTCTACATCTTTGTATCATTAACTGGCTGTAATGTCTCCACCATGTGATAGTCGTGTTTGATTGCCAGTTTCAGTCTCTCCTCCTTTGCTGGGCTATGTCACATCAAGCACTCAGGCCTATTATATGGAGTGTTACTGACAGGCTCTGCAGGGAGCCCTTGCCAGTCCTCTGCTGCCACAGTGCTGCTGGCTATAATGTGGAGGTGTGAAGAGGATGCTAAAACTGACAAAAGGAGAGTCCTGCTGGTGCTCAGGAGAGCGACAGAGGAGAACTTGTCCCTCTTGCCTCTCTTCTGGGGACACATAGGGCTGTGCTGTATAAATAAAATGCTTGCTGTTCGTAAATCAGTTCCATCGCTTCACTCATTTCTAAGCTTATACTTGAATCGGACTCCATGAGATAATGCCTCTTTCAGTTAGGCATCTTGGCAAATTGCCCATCTTCAATAAGTTCCTGGTCTTCAGACAGCACTTTGTGGGATGTTAACTGTCTTATGACTGAATTGTTTAATGCCTCCTTTGTGCACTGTATCTAGCATGCTGAAGAACCAGTGTTTTAATACTTATGGCATTGTGCAGTGGCTGCAGGCCAAGTAATGAGAAAACCAGTGTAAACACATGAGACTTGTGGTTAGAACCTGCCACATAAGGTAAAGCTTTGCATGATTTCTTAGGGATGCTGATGGAGGGGGCTTCCCTCCTCTTTAAAATGTTGCTAGCTGTCTTGTACCTGTATTGACATTTGACACCCACTCTGGTGGGAGGGACTGTATTATATGCATTTCCCTCTGACGGAATTTGCAATTGCTTAATAGCACTCTGTGCTTCAGAAACAGATTCTCTACTGCTGCTTTATGCAGGGAAAAGTAGCTCTATAGAGGCACCCTCTCCCTCCTTTTATTACTGAAAATGGGAAAACCTGCTGCATGAAGACTCATCATTTTAATAAAGGTTCATTTCCTTCAACCTTTTGACTATTTATTTTTCCCGTTTCCACCCCATAGAAATTGGGTATTGAGAAAACTGACCCTGGGACATTGACGGAAGAAGAGAGAAAAAAATTTGTGAGATTGGATATTGATCCAGCCACCATAACATGGCAGAGAGGTACCAGAGCAATAAGACAGCTGAACTGACAGATATGACAAATGTGTGAAAAGAGGAGTTGTAAACCTACAGGAGCTGTGTTTACTGGCAAAACATGGGGATCTGACATTGTGCATACTCAGTAGGCTAGATTCACTCTTTGAGCTTTTATTTCAGTTTCAGTCCTAGAGCAGCTGACACAGATGGCTTGAATCTTGATGTGCTCCGGTGAGATTTAGTTAATTGCTACAAAGCTGTATTTCAGACTTCGCCAGTAGCTCAGTGAGAGAATACAATGGTTGGCAGCCCTGGTTAGCTGCCTAGTCTTCCCCACGCTGAGAAGAAGGGAAGTCCTTAAGAGCTCCGTCCTGGCACTTGGGAGCACCAGGTTCACTTCTGTGCCCTGACACCAACTTCCTGCGTGACCATGGGCAAGTTGCTTGGGGCCAGATTCCCAAAGGTGTCTTGCACATGGGTGTTGTGGGGATAAATGCATTAAAGACTGTGAAGTGCTCAGATACTATGCTGGTAAGTCCCTAGGGCAGATGTGGTACTGTTACTTCCTTACAGAACTCCAACAGGGCTTTCAGCTTCAGCCTTCGCATTACTGATGAGTGGGTCTGGTCCTCAGCTCACTCTGGTGACCAACACCAGCTGTGAAGCTGCCCCACTGCCTCTTATTTTTTCTGTCTCAATCCATTAATTCATTTCTTTGCTCTGTGTTTGCTGTGTGGTAGAATTTAATGTAGTCATTCTGTTAGCAGATTTTAAACCTTTTCATTGGCTGATTTCACTACTACCCTAGTTGGTTCAGTTACAGCTGCCAGCGAGAAATGATATCTGATTAATTAAAACAGTGATTTTTAATGTCAGGAAACAGCATTGTTTGGACCTTTACTCCCTCTAGAATAGCTTGGAACAGATGGCTTAACTCTCTGTATTTAATTATTTATTGCAAGAAATGTTTGAGTAACAGTAATTCAGCCTGAATAATTTTTCTGAAGTGAATGTTAAACTTCTTCTGTCTGTGGCATGCCCATGTCTGTGGCATCCCAACAAATAATGTTGTCTGTTGAGCATTTAAATTGTAGTTCGAACCACGGTGGATAAAAATCATGATTTAAATAACTATAAAATCTTTGTAAAAAAACAAAATTTAATTTAAAATTTTTCATTTTTTTAAAAAATCAGATTTTTTAAATTTTCGTGTTTCCAGTTCTTTATTTTCTTCCCATTTTATAACTTTACAATGCTGAAGTGTGTTTTTTGTACTTGTTTCTTTAATTAGGCCTTGTCAACACACACATGTTGTAATGGTTTTACTATGCTGGTCTAGCTGAACATGCTTATAGCAGTCTACTTTATTCCACTTCTTGTACAGGAAAAAACTATAATAATATAAGGTCCCTTTATACTGGTATTACTGGAGCCACGTTAGAGCTTGTACTGGTATAACCATCATGGTTAAAAAACAAAAATCTAGTTGAAATAGTTATACCAACAAAAATGTGTATGTAGATCAGGCCTTGGTGAAATAGTGTTTATGTAAAGTCTGAAATTCTACTACAGTTAGGAACTAAGAAGTTTTATTATCTATACTAAAAAGGCAAGTCCAGAAATTCATTAACATCCTACTGGGAGAACAGTACAAATTCAATCACAGAATTGACAAGCAAACATCCTGTGCTATATTTGCAACCTACCCTTTTTTCTGAAATATTGAACTTCCATAAGTCTAAGAAAGCTGAAATGCTTTGAATAAGTTAATTGTTTTTTTGTTGTTTTTTTTTTAAATCCGCTTATGTATATACCACAAGTTGACACCATCAATGTATTGAAAGGCTAAATTGACTTTTGATTTTTTTAAACACTAAAGCAATTTTGCTTTATGTTCCCAAACATTACACACCACTCAAAGTTTTTAATAAAAATACAAATTTAGACCCTGATGTTGTAAACACTTTATTCGCTTGTTTAACTTTAGGCCCACAAGTCATTTGAAGTCAATAGTGTGTGTGAGAGTAGAGTTGTGTGCTTGCTTGCTTGCTTGCTGATTTAATTTTCAGTGTTTTGGTTTTTTACCTATGGCAGTTCTGTGATCTGCAAATAAGGCACGCTACCAATAGTGACAGGGTTTTTAAAAAATGCATTTCTAAGTTATTTTCTTATAAACTTTATATTAAGATTGCATTACAGATTTTCGGTTTAGTTTTTACAAAGGCTTTACAAAATTTTAAATAAATTTTGAATCACTCACTGGCTCAGTCCCCCAAAATAATCATACTTAGCATTTACATAACAATACCTAGCTGTTCTGTAGCTCTTTTCATCCATACATCTCAAAGCGCTTTCCAAAGGAGGTCAGTATCCTTATCCCTGTTTTACAGATGGGGAAACTGAGGCACGAAGAAGTGAAATGACTTGCCCAAAGTCTCCCAGGAGGCAAGTGGCAGAACTGGGAATAGAATCCAGGTATCCTGAGTGCCAGTCTGCTGCTCTATTCAGTAGGCAACACTGCCCCTTTTATATAGCACTTTACATCTTCAAATCCCTGTGCAGATATTGCACCCTTCCTCTACCCTGTGAGTTCACTGGAAATAACCATTAGCCCAACTTCAGTGGCAGTATCTGACTGTCCTTATTTTGCAGGTAGGGGAAATTGAAACAGAAAGGCAAAACAGTGGAGCTAAGATCAGAATTCACAAATCCATGCCCATTCTATAGGAGATGTTTCTAAAACCAGTGTGATTAAAGATCCCAAGTTGTGTCCAAATTCATGTTTGCAGTCCAAACCCCTGTAGGCAGGAGTAGAGTCCTTTGGGATGTATTGTAGGAATTCACTTTGCAAATATAGCTGAGTAATCAGCAACAGACTGAGGTTCGTGCTTTAAAAATATGATCCCTTTGGTCTGTGCCAGCAGACTGGTTAGAATTTTACTAGCAAAAGCAAACCATAAAAGTTATTTATTGGACTGATTTATTTTGATTTCTTTGACTGAATCCAGAGGTTATCCTATAGCTCTCAGCAATGGGAAGTGAAATGTCTTCTCATATCTGGCTCCCAGCACTTAATGGCACTAACATAATTGGCAATATACTGTGAAGCATTTAAACTTACAAGCAGTTGGCTGGAAATAAGATGTCTGTAGGGAATTCTGAATGAATATTTCTCACACCCAGTTCTTACGAGATGCAGAAAAAAAGAACTGTTCGATACTAAAATTGTAGTGTCTGAGCATTTCTTTATGCAGTTCTTTGTGGGTTCTTATTTCTCTCTCTCATCCGTTAGTATTTTCCCAATCTCTTGTTGTTGCCTAATGGGGCTGAGACAGCCAGAGGGAGAATGTCATGCTACCTTTAGAGAGGAAGGATGGTCTTGTGCCTACGGGACTGGGCTGTGATTTTGATTGTGGATTTGATTCCTAGCTCTGCCACAAAGTCTTTGTGCAACCCTGGGCAAATCCCTTGAGCTTTCTCTGCTTCAGTTTCCCCCTGTAGAATGAGGTGGCAGTGTCTCCTAGTGGATAGAACACTGGGCCAGTAGTCAGGAGACCTGAATATATGTTCCTGGCTCTGC
This sequence comes from Chelonoidis abingdonii, assembly GCF_003597395.2. Lineage (NCBI taxonomy): Eukaryota > Metazoa > Chordata > Testudines > Testudinidae > Chelonoidis > Chelonoidis abingdonii. The sequence continues at coordinate 145,887,351 of NC_133772.1, read as the reverse complement.
CACTAGCTTGCTGGGTGACCATGGACAAGTCACTTTACCTCTCTATGCCTCAGTTTCCCCGTGTGTAAAATGGGGGTTCTACTGACCTGCTTTGTAAATGTTTTGAGATGTAGGGATGAAAAGCACAATGTAAGAGCTAGATTTTATTATTTGATTATAATACTACTGTTCCCTTTGTCTTGTGTGCATAAATTGTAAGCTATGTAGGCAGGGGATTGTCTCTTACTATGTGTTTGCACAGCACCTAATTCAGTGGGCCCTTGATCTCGGTTGTGACCTGTAGGCGCTACCGTAATACAAATAAGATGTAGTAATAACTTGTAAAAGGGCTTTAAGATCTATGGGTTTAAGCTTTATGTGTATTTAGTAGTAGTGGTATTTTAGTTTAAAAAGCGTATCGTCCTTTTCATCACTACCGCATCTCCAGTGCCGATGTCAATGTCAATGTTCTGAGCGGTAGCATGGATATTTCAAAGTTTGAAATCACACATATTAACTTAATGTGGTGGTTTCTTTTTTACTCCCTGCAATCCCCCCCTGCAGTGATGGACACAAATGACAGGTTCCTGCGGAAGATCACTATCGGACAGTCTCCGACAGAGAGAGGCTTCACGCGAACGGTAACTGGTTCCTGCCTCTTGGGCCATTTAACCCTTTGAGAAGCCTACGGGAGAAAAACGGTCCATGAATAAAATTGTAATGTTCACCTCTCTGAGTGTTTCTTCCCCTAGGAATGAACAAACGTGCGTTGTGCCATCTCCCTGTTCAAATGAAGGCGAGGGGATGTGAAGCAGAGCCCCTAGCGGTGTTAAAATTCCCACCCCAAGCCCTGCCGCATTTGGTTTTAAAGTTGGGTCACCAAAAAAGTCCTTTCCTGTATGTTGGTTTCATGGTGGACTGGAATGATCAGTGTAGACCTAAAACCAAAACCATGCGGAACAAAATTTAGTGCAGCAATAACCATTTACACCTGTTCAAGCCACTTTGTTTCTTATAGAGACTACAAGAGTTTTTTTCACATGCTGCAGCATTGAGACCAATTACTTAGATTGCTCTTTAAAATACATTCTGGCATGAAACTTTATACTTGATTTCTCATGCTAAATTACTAACTAGCTTGTGTGCCTAGAGAAATACATTTTCATATGATATTAGTAGAATAATGTGGTGCCTGTGCATTTTTCTTTAAATTGCGGAAAAATCCTAATTAAACATTGTGAACTTTAAGCACTCTTAGCTGAGATACTATCGATGTTTCTTTTAAAATGACAAAAATATATTTCCAAGAATTCAGCGCAGCTAAAATTTCTACTTAGCAGCTCTGATGCTTTTTTGCTTGCCTTTGCCTTTTTTATCTTTTACAGGCCCAGTTTGACATCACGGTGGCAAGTGAAATTATGGCAGTCTTGGCACTCACTGATGGACTAGGGGATATGAGAAGACGATTGGGCAAAATGGTGGTAGCCTCTAGCAAGAATGGAGAGCCAGTGACTACAGATGATCTTGTAAGAGAGCCATATAATCACTACATCCCTAAATGTAAAACTCTCCCTGTTGCAAGTGAAAGTCCTCTGATGTAAAAGAATAAGATGGTTCCACATAGGAGGGATTGTAGGCTATCGAAAACTAGGATGAAATCCTGGTCTCATTCACTGCAATTTGAGTTTTGACTTCAATGAGGCTCAAATTTCATCCTGAGAACAGAGAGAGTCCTCTTTATTCTAGGGCATCTGGGAGTGTGAGCGTGTGTGTGAGTGATCGCTCTCCTGTATGTCAAGATAAGGCTTCAGCCCTAAGAATTAATGGGGAAATATGCAGTGGCAAAAAATGCTGTGATTAAGGTGAATCCTACAAAAATGTAGCCATTTGTGAGTGAGCACAGGGTCTCCAGAAAACAGCCTTGCAAAAAAAAAAAAAAAAAAAAAAGTCCACTATTTCCCACTAAAAAGAACACTCACTCTCCATTGCCTAACACTGTCTCTTTGACACCCACCGGAGCCTACATAGTCATTGCTGAATTTGGCACAATATCTTTCAAAAGCCTTTTTTGCCGAAGACAACAGTCAACACAACAGTGAGATGCTCGAATATGTTTGTATTTATTTTACCTTGTTTGGAGTGAGCCCTTTCAGAAAACTGGGCCCCCTTATGAAATGTACCGATAAAAAAAATCCACCCACTGGACCAATATCTCAAACTAGAAACTGTCACAAATATCTCAATACTAAGGCTTCTCCCACACCTCCTGCCCCACTTTAACTCTTGGTGGAATAGAACTTCGCAGGGTGACCAAACATTCAGCAAATCTGGGCTCTGCAGATAGCTTAATTGTCTAAGTTCCAAAACTAGGGGCCCTTTATTGAAAATGCCCTGGTTGAGGCTTTCAAAGCCCACTAGGGCATTTAGTCACACAGTTTCCATTGAAAGGAAAGGGAGCAGTGTGACAAATCCACTAATCAGCTTTTCAAATCTCAACTCCTGTCCCCAAGACCTTCCCAGTTAAACAGGCCTGGCTAGCTCAGAACCTCATTGAGGGAGACAGACATTCTTGTTACTCAGGCAGACAGTATTTTGTCAGGGAGGTGCTTTAATACTGGCTGAAGTTTGGGTAAAATCAGTCTTGAATTATAATTGTTCTTTACCTAATTGTTGCAGAGTAGGGGGATTTCATCAAATCTAACTCACTGCTTCTCTGGGCCATTTGAGTGTTTTCCCATACATTTGGCAGCCTCAGTCTCACAAGCTAATTTGGTACAGACACCCCCCGACCACCACCCATACCTCTCCATAGTCCTTACACAGGCAGAACTCTAGCTGACTCAATGAGAGCCTTGTCTGCCCAGGCCCTTCAGACATGGCACACACAACAGCAATGATATCACTGTTCTGTCTGGAAGTCTGAGAAAGTTAGGAAGAAATTTTGGAGCAAAAGTTAATGACTACAAGTTCCTTGTAGGATACACAGACAGTTGAGAGGTTTGGGGGAATAGTTAGAACTGTCGAAGGGTTCGCTGAATTATATAGCAGTCCAGTATCATTAATACTGTTTTGCAGTTTTTCATTATTTTCTTCTGCAGCTGGGTAAAATTAAATTTAATCTATTAAATGCAAACAAAACCTCAGAGTGAGATTGAAACGAGAATTAAATGAACCAGTATGTCTTTTTTTTTTTTTTTTTTTTTAGTAATTGCAAATTCTCCTTGTGTATAATTGAATACTATGATCCAGCTGAGAATAAAATTGTCTCCGTGAAAGAGACTGGAAGGCTCAGGGGACTGATGGTGGATCTTAGCTCACTCGTTCAAATCCAGTCATTGGTGGTGGTGACTTAAAATTGTTACTGCCAGGGCTGTGTAGTGGTCTCAGTTCAGTTCCTGGTGAACTGGTGTCAGTCACAAAAACCCCCTCTCCAATGACTAATATGGGATGGGCAAACTACAGCCTGCAAGCCGGATCTGGCCCGTGGGATTGCCAGCCCTGCTCTGCTCTCAGAAGTGGCTGGCACCACGTCCATGTGGGCCCTAAGAGAAGGGGACAGAGGGCTCCATTCGGTGCCCTCGCCTGCAGGCAGCGCCTCCCGCAGCTCCCATTGGCTGGGAACAGAGAACCACGGCCAATGGGAGCTTTGGGGAAATTACCCGCAGGCGAGGGCAGCATGCGGAGCCTTCAGCTGCCCCGCCCCCTCAGGGGCCGCAGGGACGTGGTGCTGGCCACTTCCAGGAGCAGTGCAGGACCAGGGCAGGCAGGGAACCTGCCTTAGCGTCACTGCCACCCTAGAGCTGCTCAAGGTAAGCATCGCTGGACTGGAGCCAGAACCTGCCCTGAGCCTCCTGCTGTACCCCATACCTTTCCTGCATTCCAACCTCCTGCCCTGAGACCCCTGCCGTACCTTGCACCCATTTTGCACCCTAACCCCCTGCCCTGAGCCCCCTCCTGCGCTCTGCAACCCCTCCTGCACCCCAGCCCCCTGCCCTGAGCCGCTTCCTGCACAACACACCCCCTCCTGCACCCCAGCCCCCTGCCCTGAGCTTCCTGCACCTCGCATTCCTCCTGCACCCCACACCCCTTGCCCTGAGCCGATTCCTGCACACCTCGCATCTCCTCCTGCACCCCAGCCCTGAGCCTCCTGCACCTCACATTCCTCCTGCACCCCGTACCCCTTGCCCTGAGCTGCTTCCTGCACACCGCACACCCCGCACTCCCTCCTGCACCCCAACCCTCTGCCACAGCCCTACATTCATGGCCCTGCATGCAATTTCCCCACCCAGATGTGGCCCTCAGGCCAAAAAGTTTACCCACCCCTGCTCTAATAGATGGGAAATGTGCGTGAAGATAAGATCACTCACTACTCCTTTGCAGGCATCAGAAGGATTGAGGCTCCAGGGTGGAGCAATGAGCTACTGCTGCCCATGCTGAGCCTGTTCTGTGGATAAATAGAGGACATCAGTCTCCAGTGAGGACAATCGGCACTTCTCACAACCACTAAAATTCACTTTAAAAAGCTGTTTCTGCCAGACAGACTTGGCCAGAATTTGGCAGTTGGATACATTAGTTCTGAGGCCAGTAAATATAAAGGTAGATACTAAAATGAAAAAAAAAAAAATATACAGCTCAGTGGTTTGAGCATTGGCCTGCTAAACCCAGGGTTGTGAGTTCATTCCTTGAGGGGGCCATTTGGGGAGCTGGGACAAAAATCTGGGGATTGGGCCTGCTTTGAGCAGGGGGTTGGACTACATGACCCCCTGAGGTCCCTTCCAACCCTGATATTCTATGATTAAAGACAGTGAGATTTTTTTTTTTTAAATCCTTAAATGGGATTCGATACGTAAATGAAAGGAAATAATGCTGCGACTGAAAGAGAAGCTGAGGCAGTTAGCACAATACACTGTTTCTGCATGAGTGTCTTATTCATACTGCAACGATCTCCCGCCATTTCATGACCAGAGCGTGTAGCGTTCTTCAGCGAGCCACACAGAATCATGAAACTGGTACGTAAGTGCTGCTAGCTCTGTACTTTGAAGGGTCACCGTGATGGAGGAAGAACCGGGGTGTTGACTAGGAATTTCAGAATGGTACTTACACAGCCTTAGTAGACCTTGGGAATTGATGTTCTGTTCTCCTTTGTTCCCTTAGGGAGTGACTGGTGCACTGGCTGTCTTAATGAAAGATGCAGTTAAGCCAAACCTCATGCAGACATTAGAGGTGAGCAGTGCACTCCTTCATTGACCGTTTCTGTATGTACATTCGCTAGACTGACAAATTCAAAATGAAGCCTCGGAGAAGCTAATTTAATTGCAAAGCTTTAATTTCATTTGATGCCTGTAAAAATGGATCTGCCTCTCCTGTTCGTTCTTTCAAGCAGCAGTTGGGGGATGTGAAAAGTTCTGGTTTTTGTTTTGTTTTGTTTTTGTTTTGTTTTGTTTTTTTAATTAAAGGGAGGAGATTTTGTCCAGGGGAAGGGCGCTTGTCCCCATGTGCTTTGGGTCTGCTGGAAGGAACTCTCATGCCAACTCCCAGAGACTTGATCTCTTCCCTCCTCCTACCCATGCTTGGCACAAGTTTCTCCAGCAGGATTTTTATAAAGGGGGGTTTGGGAGGAGGAGCAGACATGAGGCCTATGACCCCATGTCCCATCTGAATACCTGCTAGGTGTTATGGTGGAGCAAGTGGGGCCTAGAGTAAGGGGATCAAAGAAGTGCAGCTTCCTTTCCTTTGCTGAAATCAATGGGGAGCTCTCTTTTCTCTCCCTGGCCTGGGGTAGCAGCGTTGCTTGTAGCTCCCCCTCCTCCTTGGCTGGTGCACCAAGAGCCCCCCGTCTCAGTTTCTATCTCCTTTCACCACTGAGTAGAGTACAAGATGATGATGATTTAACTGTGTGTTTTCTCTCACCCCTATTCACTTGCTACTTTGTACCCCGCTCATCCTCACCCACAGTTTGAGTAAATAAATAACTGAACATTGTTCTTTGAGTGTTGGTTCCTGTTGTATTTCACTGTGGGTTACGCATGTGCCTGGAGCTGGGGAATCGTGTCCATTGGTCCGTGCATGTGCCCTGGCTCACCTCGTGCCTTGGATTGAGAGGAGAAAGGGCAGGGCAAGGTGGACTGATCGGCTCTCCAGTTCCTTCTCATCACTACCTGGTCTGAGTCGGAACTTCTCTGTGTCCGTAGCTTCAGTCTCGTCCCTTAAAATATGATTTAGCTTGGTAAATAGTTTTAGCATTTTATGCAGTTTGTAGTTTTAGTGTGCTCATAGTTCTAGGGTTAGATTAATCGTTGGGGGACCCCCCAGACCCTGTACGGGGATAGGCTATCCCAGACTCCAGGCTGCAGACTCTGCTCTTGTTGCCCACGACATTCTTGATCAGTGATGACCACCAACACCACATTGCAGTGAGGTGCAGTATCTGCCACTCCTTTCCCATCCATACCCAAGAACGGTGGGAACTCCACCTCCAGAAATACCTTATGGAAACAGCTATGAGCCCTCAGTCAGACCCAGGCTAGGGAACCTCCCTGTACATTGATCTCACTCAGCAAGGAGTGAACCTCCTGCTGCTAATTTCGACACTGGTGCCAGAGAATCTGCCTCCATAGAACCCCTGGTGGGATCGTCTCAGGATGTGTGTGAGACTAGGTCTTCCTCAAAATACACTTCAAAGAAGTCAGACTGGTCTCTGAGCAAGCCAGCACTTCAACCCAAGAGAACTTAGTGTGTCCTAAGTCCCAGAGGCTTGACAAGAAAGCCCATAAACATCAGGCTCCATCGGTACTGAAACATGATCCATTGGTACTGTCATCGGCATCTCCCAAACCTCTGGATCCGTCAGCACCGTCGGAGAATGGAGGGGAGGAGGAGTGATCTCCAACAGAGATCTAAGAAACTACAGGCCTATTCATGTGACCTCAGTTGTATGCAAGGTCTTGGAACAAATTTTGAAAGAGAACATAGAGATTGAGGACATAGAGGTAATTGGGATTTGTAAAGCCATGTTGTATTTTAAGGCGGATTGTACCAGACCAATCTGATCTCTCTCTTTTAGAAGATAACCAATTTTCCAGGCAAAGGAAATGCAGTGAACCTACTCTGCATGAATTTTAATAAGGCATCTGAGGTCTTCAAACACAATTAGAAGACTTCAATAACTCAGACATAGGTTAGGGGTTTGTTATAGAAGCGGATGGGTAGGATTCTGTGGCCTGCTTTGTGCAGGAAGTCAGACTAGATGATCATAATGGTCCCTTCTGACCTTAAAGTCTATGAGTCTATGAGACTGTTCACTGACTATCCCAGCACCATCCTCGTCGGCACCCTCTCCGGCTCTGATAGTCCAGACAGAGACACAATCCTTCTCAATCTAGGGAGAGCTGGGTCCCGTGAATTCTGGAATCCCCTTCCTCAGACCCATTCTTTTCCAGAGATGTTGACTGCTTGAAGAAGTTTATTGCCTGGTCCTTCCTCAAGATGCAACTTCCCTCCAGCACCGCCGGCTGTAGAACAGGAATCAGTTTTCTCCTCATCAGGAGACACCAATCCAGAGGAGCCTTCATTTCCTTACCCTTCATCTCCTCTGCCACCCAAAATACTTACACCACCTTGGGACCAACCTCCGCAATTAGCTCTGAGCCACTGGCACCCTGTGACTTGGTAGCCTGCGCGTCACCCTTTCAACCCTTCCTACTGGCTATATTGGGGACCCTGGAACTGGGCACACCCCTGCTATATTGGGGGCCCTGGAACCATGCACCCCCTCCCCTGCAATGTCAGTCAGGTCTGCTAGAGAGTCACTCCTTTCCTCCCTTGAAAGAGGCACTCAGATCCCCCGCATAGGTCCTTCCAAAGAGGAAGAGCAAGACACACCAGATGTGGTGGTTCTGCCAGAGCCAGCAAGCCTGCCGCCATCATCTCTGGAGGAAACAGTAACCCCTATGTCTCCCCATCCCTGCTCCCCAATGAGTTCAGGCAGTTCCAGGATCATCTTCATAGCCCTGGTCTACACTGGGGTGGGGGTGGGGAGCTGATGTTGACGTATTTAGATTGACTTACCGTGGTGTCTTCACCTCGGTGCGTCGACTGCTGCTGCTCCCCCGTCAACTCTGGAGTACAGGAGTTGATGAGAGAGTGCTCGGAGGTCAATTTATCATCTCTAGACTAGAGTTGCTGACAGACTTCAGATTCCTGTGGAAGAGGTTCAGGAATCCCAGCGCAAACTCCTGGACATCCTGTACTCATCTGGAGCCAACAAAATAGCACTCCCCGTTAATGAGGCTATAATGGAGCCAGCTAGGGCTGTTTGGCGCACACTACCTGCGTTCCCACTCCCAACAGGGCTGAAAAATGCTATTATGTGCCAGCCAAAGGGGTTGAGTTTTTGTTTTCTCGTTCCTCTCCCAATTCTTTGTTAGTCCACGCAGCTTCCGAAGGGGCTAGATAGCAACACCCCCGATCTGCCCCTTTTGAAAAAGAAGGTATGTCTAGACCTACTGGGGAGAAAGGTCTTTCCATCATCTAGCCGCCAGTTCAAGATAGCCAATTACCAGGCACTCCTGGCCAAATATGACTTCTTGAGCTGCTTCAAGTTGGCAGAGTTCACTGACAGTCTTCCACAACAGGACGGAGCTTGTTTCCAGGCATTGATAGACGAAGGAAAAGTGGTAGCAAAGACCACTCTCCAATATGCAGTCTATGCCGCGGACATCTCCTCTAGAGCCTTTATCCCCTGAGTCGGAGGCACGGAGCCAAGGCACATCCATGGGCCAACAGACACTGCTTTCAAATTTTCCAGGTGCTTGGTGCTCATGTGTAACCCATGGTGGAATACAGGTAGGGGCTGCGCATCTTGAAGAAGCTCCAGTTACTGGTAAGTAACCTCTCTGTGTGAGGAGGGCTGGAGAGGGCTTAACTAGAGCCCCAGTCACCATGGTGCCTGAATCACCCAGAAAGTCATTTTCTTATCACTCGTCCCCCTTACCTACACAGACTCTTTACACCCACATGCACGTGTACCCAGAGTGTGTCTGCACTGCATCTGGGAGCCCAGGTCCATAGACTTGTGGTGATGGGATGTAAGAGCCCAAGCTCCAGTCTGAGCCGCTATAGCTACACACCTATTTTTAGAGCATTAGCATGAGTCCGTGGACCGAGGCTGGGAGGCTTGCTCCAGCTGCAGTATAGACATACCCCACAGACCAGGAGCCTCCATGATGGTGTATTCTCTACTTGCTAGGTTCAACTCCTATCTTTTTTTAAAACAAAAACTTGGGGGTGGGGGGAGGGATAGTTCAGCAGTTTGAGCATTGGCCTACTAAACTCAGAGTTGTGAGTTCAATCCTTGACAGGGCCATTTAGGGGTTTGGGGATTGGTCCTGCTTTGAGCAGGGGGCTGGACTGGATGATCTCTTGAGGTCCCTTCCAACCCTAATGATCTATGATTCTAGTGCAGATTTATGCTGCTTGGAGCTGGGAGATAGAAGATGCAGCCCTGTCTAGTGACTAATGCACTGGTCTGGGAATGGGGATTCCTGAGGTATGTCTACACTGCAATTAGACACCTGCGGCTGGCCAGTGCCACTTGACTCGGGCTCACAGGGCTTGGGCTGAGGGACTTCTTAATTGCAGTGTAAACATTTGGGTTTGAGCTACAGCCTGAGCTCTGGGACCCTCCCACTTTGCAGGGACCTAGAGCCCAGGCACCCCCTGATCCCAGTTAAAGGGCCCCTTAAAGCCAAGCCCTGCAAGCCCGAGTTAACTGGCACTGGCCAGCCATGGGGTTTTAATTGCAATGTAGACATACCATTGGGGTCTAATCCCAGCTCTGCGGTTAGCGTGCTGCATGATCTGAGGACCAGATATTTTGGAGCCTAAATCAGTTTCAGAAAGGAATTAGGTACTTAGGAGCCTAAATCCCATCAACAAATCTGGGCCTTAGTGACTTGCCGCGGTCACGCCACAAGTCAGCAGCACAGCTGGGATTAGCACCCAAGAGTCCCCTTTGCCAGACCTGTGCTTCAGTCACTAGACTGCATTACCCTTTCCGTCTCCCAGCCCTGAGCAGAATAAAGCTGCACTATTTTTTTGTTTGGAAAATGTAAAAATGGAACATGAGCTAGGCAGCATCTAAATACCTTTAAAAACATGGGCCTTAATCTCTCTCTGCCTGAGTTTTCCTGTCTGTAATACTTGGACGATATAATGTTTGTGAAACGTTTTGAGAGCCTCAGACAGAAGTGCAAAGTACTGTTATAATTTAGCCGTCTCTTTCCTGGGAAGATTAATATCTCCACTTCTGAAGATTATTAAAATCCTGTTTGCTTCAGATCCTTACTCCTGGAAATGAACCTTTGATCAGGAGGCTTTAAGAACTGCTGTTTGCCACAAGTGTATTTTTCTCAACCTCAAATGCCTTGGTCCTTAGCCTTGCAAAGTTTCAGGAGGTAACTGAATCTTCACTTTTTTTGTGTTTCCTGCCCTTTCTCTCTTCCAGGGGACTCCAGTGTTCGTTCATGCTGGACCTTTTGCCAACATCGCACATGGCAACTCATCTGTCCTGGCAGATAAAATTGCACTGAAGCTCGTGGGTCAGGAAGGCTTTGTTGGTAAACGTATATGTTTGTTGTCTTTCCTCTTGGAAAAGAGACTTCCTTTTTTTTGAGACCTGACGTCTCTGCCCACCATTTTAATGTGCTTTTTATTCCATCTACAGTAACAGAAGCAGGTTTCGGAGCAGACATTGGCATGGAAAAGTTTTTCAACATTAAGTGCCGATATTCTGGCCTCCGGCCCCACGTGGTTGTGTTGGTTGCCACTGTCAGAGCTCTGAAAATGCATGGAGGAGGACCCACTGTGAGTACTAGGCAATGCTTTCTGTATGCCCAAGGGACAATTCTTGTTGTTATAAATCAGGGGTTGGCAACCTTTCAGAAGTGGTGTGCTGCCTTCATTTATTCACTCTAATTTAAGGTTTTGTGTGCCAGTAATACATTTTAACCTTTTTAGAGGGGCTCTTTCTATAAGTCTATGATATATTACTAAACTATTGTTGTATGTAAAGTAAATAAGGTTTTTAAAATGTTTAAGAAGCTTCATTTTAAAATTAAATTAAAATGCAGAGCCGCCCGGACCGGTGGCCGGGATCCAGGCAGTGTGAGTTCCACTGAAAATCAGCTCGTGTGCCACCTTTGGCACCCGTGCCATAGGTTGCCTACTGCTGTTATAAATGAATCCTTTTGAAGTCCTGTGTGTAGCTAGAGGTAAAAGCAGGCTAAGATCTTGACTCCCATGGATTTCACTGCGGCCAGGATTTCACCCCAGGGATGTATATCTGGCTCATTAATCCACACTTTATTTGTATCTGTCTCTTGCAAACTTGATTCTGTGGGGTTTTTTAAAGGCCTGCTATTCCAGAACAACTCAGCTGCCTCAGCAGGTCTGAGCGGAGAGGCACTTCTGCAATTACTTCCAATAGAGGAGCTTTCTATCAGGCTTTGTTTTCTGGCCTTCCATAGACTCTGTTCACCATTTGATTTGGTGAAGCAATCTGGCAGCTGTGGCTCCCTCTGGTGGCCAAATCCCTGTTACACTGTCTTGTTTGCTTGTATGGTTTCTGCGGACACTACCAAACAACACCGTGGTACGTGCTCTCCCATGGTATGGAGATGCAGCCTCTGCCCCAAAGAGCTCTGAAAACAAAGTTCTCCTAGGAACTGGAAACCTCCACCCACATTGGTAGCGAATCTAGAATTTTGCAGTTGTCAGCCCTCACCTGCCCCCTCCCCCTTATTCCTTTCTGTCTTCCATCTGTGTCTCCTTCTGCTCCCGCATAGTCTTTTCCCCAGTTCATTATCCCCTGGAGCCTTCGTCTCTGCCCTGGAGCCTTCTCAGGTCTGAGAAGCTAAAATGGTTGTTGGCAAAGTGAATCACGTTTGGGTGGTGTTTTTTTTCAGCCTGGACTGGAGAGCTGTGTATCCTTTTACTAACGAGCTCTTGTGTGTGCCACTGGCTCTTTGGACAATGTGTTGCATGCATGCTTTTGTTTTGAGACTGTCAGTAGTAAAAGTTCATAATGTATCCCTGAAGCCTGTACATGATTTTGTTTGGTACATTAGAGATGCATGCCCTGCTTGTTTTATTCTTATAATGAAGTTTCTGCACTCTGGAACATCTCTGTCACATCCGGGATATGTAATCTCTACAATATCCTTGTATTCAAAAAAAGATGAGCGAATGTTATGAAGAAAGATGACTGCAGATTGGGGTCTAATTCTTAACCTGAAATGAGATACAACTCAGTGCAAATTGCTAGCATTCATGAGAGTCTCTTGGGTTTCTTGCAGGTCACTGCTGGGGTACCCTTGCCAAAGGAATACATTGAAGAGGTAATTCTGATCATTATAAATCCAATTCTTTTCATTGGCTAACCAGCTGATTTAATTGTCATGCAATGCATGACCAATAACTAGTGTGCATCACTTCTGCTGCTGTCAGAGTATTTCTTATCTTAGCCTGTAATGTTTCATTTTTATAATGACAGTTTGGCTGTGCCCTTTCAAGCAGTTATCGTAATTGACCTAGTCAATGTTCAGAGCTTTTGGTTTCTCCTGAGCTCATGTAATTGTCCAAGTGCTCGATTTTTTTTCATGGTAATCTCCATTCTGCTACCTATGACCCCTTCAGTGTTGGAGCTGTGTATAGATTAATTGCCTTGCTGAAACACTGTCACTTCAGATATTCAGGGTTTCTGTGTAATTACTCCTTTCACAGACTCTTAGCATCAGAGGAATATTGTTTTTGCAAGTGTGGGCAGGAAATAGATTAAAGTCATAACTCTACATGGATGCATTTGTATACTTGGCTAATTAGCATGGCCCATGTGTAATGCCGAGGCTCACATCTTCGCTTGTGGAACTTCTATGTGAATTCCCTTTTGCACAACTAGTAATCAAATGGCCAGCATCCCATGCTGATAACCTGAAACACTGCAAATGTAAATATGCATAAACCCAAAGCTGTTAACACAAACTTCAAAGTGTCACGAAATTCAGTGTTAATGACATTCAGCACTTCACAAGAATGTGTCATGGATGAAAATGAGGCTTTACTGTAGGAGTTATTGAGCTTCTGTCTCTGCTTATGCAGGGAATGGATTAAAAGGAAATCAAGGACTTCAGAGACTTGATTCCTTCCACCTTTGATTGGCAGCTGAAACTAACTGAAGATATCTTAAGCTGTTAAGCTAGTAATAATTCTTTGATTTCATTGTTCTGGTTAGAAATGGTCATTCCTTTCCCTTAAGGTAACTTATCTGTCATTCAGCAAAACGGTGATATTTTGTAGAAAGCTGCAGCATGAAAATTTGTCTTTAAGGCCTTATTTCCGTTTTGTTACTATTATCATTATTAGTTCCATCTGCTGTTAAAGACATAGATTCCTGGTGGAAGTTTCACTGCTTATCACAAAATGTATCTTGTTTCTCACTGTTACCATTACAGAATCTGCAGCTCTTGAAAACAGGTTGCAGTAACTTAGGCAAACAAATCCAGAATGCCCGGACCTTTGGCACTCCCGTAGTCGTGGCTGTCAATGCTTTCAAGTAAGTGAGACTAGTAGTCAGAGCTGTGTTTGCAGCCGTTCCACAAGTGTGAAGGGCCGGGATTCTGAAATGTTACTTGCTTTCTCTACAACTAATATATAAACTGCTATCAACTAGTATCTTGCATTGAACAAAATTGTCTGATAAATATTACTAAGAGAGCTCCTTTGTCATTCTCTGAAATTCTTTCCCCGGCCAGATTTAATCTTGGTAAAACAGGATTGTTGGTTATTGAGCCAATAATTTTCATTCTTGCCAGCCAAATGATTGTGATCAGAAGATGCTTCTGGTGTCCTGAAGATTAAGTACATAATAGCCTGTGTTGTAGCTATTGTCCCTTTTTATACAAGCAACAAAGCTTTGAACTGGTATTAAATTGATTCCAGTTACAGATTGCAGCCAGTCTGAAACTGAGTAATCAGCTAAGGATTTGCCACCCTAAGTGAATAGTTTCTGATATGTAGCACAATATCATTTTTTGCTTCTAAGAGAAGTGCATTATATCCAGCCAATCTCCATCCATAGACCAACAATGGTATTAGCTTTCATGGTAGTCTCTTACTTCCTAGCACAAGAATTATACTGGTGATGCTGACCTTTATATAGGACAGGAACAGCTGAAAATACAGGATGCTGCTCTACCAGTCATAGATTTCTGTACAGACCGCAGGAGTTGGGAAGAGAGCTGGCTGTGCTTTTGTGGACTAGCTTCTTCCACAGAGATAGTGGAGGCCTGTATGAAAATCTCTCCTGACTGTTACAGAGGGTCTGCTGGTTTCTAGGATTGCTTTGGTCAGCATTTTAGGATATATGGGGGGGGAAGATACAATGCTGTGTGTTTAAAACAGACCAAAAATCCTCTGAGTACTACACGTGTATACATTGTCATCTCTACAGATCTGATACAGAGGCTGAGCTGCAACTGGTCATTCAACTAGCAAAAGAAGCTGGAGCGTATGATGCAGTGAAGTGCACTCACTGGGCAGAGGGGGGGAAAGGAGCTGTTGCTCTGGCTCAGGCCGTTCAGAGAGCCTCACAGGAACCAAGTAACTTCAAGTTTCTCTACAATGTGGAGGTGAGAACGTGCATTGACCCCAGGGGAGAGCTTATGTGACTTTGCATTTCACTTTAACAAAATGTTTGAGGACATTACGGATTAGAATTACAGACATGCTTTGTGGTCTGTGATAACTTTACGAAAGTGCATTGTATCCATTTGTTGGAGTTGCCTAGATTTATTTGCTCTAAATCAGTGGTTTTCGGCCTGTGGTCTATGGACCCCTGGGGGTCCACATACAATGTCTAAGGTTTCCAAAGGGGTCTGCACCACCATTTGAAATTTTTTAGGAATGTGCAAATGTAAAAAGGTTAAAAACAAGTGCTCTAAGTAGCTGAAGATTACCCTAAAATCTGAGACTTCCTTTAGATCCTAGATCTTTTGAGTCTGGGCAGTGAATTGTAAAGTCTCTTTCCTTGCGTTTTGGACGATTTGAGTGGAACTCAGAGTGTGATCAGGGCAGTGGGATGTTTACTTCTCAGACTGAAATGCATTTTCCAGGTCATAAACTGAAATGAAAAGACCTGGAGTTTTGCTCAACTTATGATCTTTCTTAGAACTTCAGAATGTGCCTCTTGCTTTGCGTGGGGTGGAGCTCAGTGAAATCTGCCTGCCTGACCACAGAACAAATATGAGATCAATTTATTTTATATCCAAGGGCAAATTTGATTTGAACTCTTATTGCCTTGAGTCAGTAGAGAAATAATCATTTAATGTCTCTCAAGGATTGAAAATCATCTGTTCTAAATAAGTGGAAGCTAAGTGATACGTTAAAAATACTGCAAGTAACTGGAAATGCGGTTTATAAATAGAGTTGATGGATGTTTCAGGTAACTCTAAGATTGTTACAGATATAATGTGCTCTCGTAGTTCAGTTTCCGTCCACACTTTCCTCATTCTGGAGTTTTCTGTATCTCTTCTAAGAATATGGAGGACATCTCTATGTTCTACTTGCTTTTAATCCTTCATTTCCATTTTCCCCTTGATTCTTTGCATTGCAATTAATGACTTACTAGCCAAGGAGAGACCCATGCATTCTTCAGCCAAAAGGAGGGTAACTTCCTGGATGTCAGTATGTCATGGACATGGGGGACAGAGTGAAAGAAGGAAGGAAAATGCAGGGGTTCACGGGACATGCTTACACACACTGGAGAGCCACCCCAGAAACACTGGTCTGATGATAATTTCATATTTAATGTACACCTGTCCCTCCCCCACTTTGTTGTGGGTGAGTACACTGACCTCAGTTTTTGGCATACCCAGCCAGTCACACCTTTAAAGGGGTCTGGTTATCAGAAAATGGCAAGTAGCAATCCTGTGAAAATCATGCCTCTTAAGCTGTCTTGAGTTGGGCACGAAAATCACTCATCACTTTTGGAAAAACTTGACTGATGCGCCAAAGTTTGATTCTTTTATTGAAAGCCAGTGCCAGATATTCATGCTAAAGTTTCACAGTGCTTATACATCTTCCAGTCAGTCTCTCCAAATCTGATGTCAGACACTAAACACCAGGTTCTGGCTTGAACATATCTTACTTCCTCTATAGCAGAGAGACAAGGTAGGTGAGGTAATATCTTTTACTGGACCAATTTCTGTTGGTGAGAGAGACAAGCTTTTGAGCTTACACGGAGCTCTTCTTCAGATCTTCCTCTGTAGCAGACAGCTGTCAAAGGGCCTAGTGAAATGCTAGGTTATATTTTTGAATCTATTTGTTCACCATAACAGATACTGAGTTTCCTTCCTTTTCCTTCTCTTACATGCTGTTTGTTTCCCTGAGTACCTAGAACTGCTCTGGACTTTCTTTCAAAAGTTACCTCCCCCTCCTCCCCCTGTGTTTGCTCTGTGCATTGACAGCACTTTATGCAGAGGCAGTTTGTGTAAGCTCAGTTTAAAGAATATTTACACATATTTTCTTGCTTCTGGTAATAATAAATGAGTCTTGTTTGTCCTACTGTCAAAAGAAACCACTGTAATGTGATTAAGTGAAACCTGTTTTGAAAACCCTCAAATTATTGTAGCGCTCTATAGAAATAAAAATTGTTGTAATAGCTGCAGGTTGCGCGTCCCTTGACATGTGTACAGGACTGAAGAGCTTCTGTGATGTCACAGCCCTTGATAGACTGGCTATCATTGACTTGTTTCTCTTTTCTAGCTCCCAGTTGTAGAGAAGATCAGAATTATTGCACAGCAGATTTATGGGGCAGAGGACATTGAGCTATCTCCAGAGGCAGAACAGAAAGTTGTAGTGTACACTAAGCAGGTGAGTTCTCCAGGTCATTGTTGCCCATTGTCTTTTCCCTTTAAAACATCTGCACTGAACAGTTGTGTTTTTAAAATGTGAATTCCATATGTGAAGGGCCATGTCAGTGCTAATCAAACCATGCCCCCACAGACTGGAGCCATTGGGCAGAGCTACTGGGAAAAGGGGGGTGTTCTGGATAGAAACTTACCCTGATTGAAACACTGCCTCCCTTGATATTTTAAGTCATGTCACCATCCTAACTGGTCTCTCTTTCTCCTGCTGTAATAGGGCACTGGTGATAATTACATCCCTTGCAGCTAGACTGTGAGAGTTAATGTCTGTGAAGTGTTTGGAAGCTGAGTGCTGTGCAGATGCTAGGTG
Organism: Chelonoidis abingdonii; assembly: GCF_003597395.2. NCBI lineage: Eukaryota > Metazoa > Chordata > Testudines > Testudinidae > Chelonoidis > Chelonoidis abingdonii. The sequence continues at coordinate 145,870,083 of NC_133772.1, read as the reverse complement.
TCTTCTCAGTGTCTGGCATGTTTTGAATGACATGTCTTTTGGAGAACATTCTTTTGTGAAGTTATTTGTATGGCTGCTCCCTTTTCATATTTCTTGCATATCCCTTTATATTCTACAGACCATTCATATCATAGCTGTGTAATTGCTGGTCCCTCACATCCTGCAATTATATTGATCAGATAATCTAAAGACTTCAGATGGGCTGAGAACTTTAATTATGAGCTGTTAAAATCAAAATTAATTAAACAACACAAAAATGCTCAGTTACATATTGGATTCCTACAAAAGCATTAACCTCTTCTCTGATCAGATCTGGCCATGACAACGTTTGTTTTTCCCTTAGTGACTGGAGAGAAGAGGAAAAGTGGTTCAGAATGGATTTGACAGTATCTCTCAGGTTGTAGGAAAAGCAGTTACTGATAGATGAGATTGTCTGTTAATCCAAAGAATGGCAGAACCAAGCAGGTTACATAGATGAAAGTTTTACTTTTGCACTTTACAAATTATATCATATGTTCTTGCCCCTTCTTGTTCCCCCAGGGATTTGGAAATCTGCCAATCTGCATGGCTAAAACTCACCTGTCATTGTCTCATGACCCAGAGAAGAAAGGCGTGCCTACAGGCTTTATCTTGCCTATCCGAGACATCAGGGCCAGTGTAGGTGCTGGATTCTTGTATCCGTTGGTAGGAACGGTAAGTGTCATAGTTAAAACCTCAGCTCCATAAAGGAAAAACGTTTGGAAAAAATGCGTGTGCATTTCAGTTGGTGGTTTAAATCTGTTGTTCTTGCAGGTATCCTACGAGAGGGAACTCTGCATCCCATATACGTTATCAATGTAGAATTACAGCGTGTAGTAGTAATGTGTCAATGTAGTGGTCCCAATGGAGTGTTTGTACAATGAGCTGGATGCCCTTGATAGCTTTTTAAAAATATGCTAAAATAAACGGACCCCCTCAGTCCTTCAGATAATTCCAGTATCCAGCAGCAACATAAATGCTGCTGAGTAACTGACCTAATGCGTGGTCACTGAGGCCTGGTCTACACCAATGCTGTAAGTTGATTTAACTTTAAGTCAACGTAGCTTAGATCGACTTATAGCGGTGTCTACACTGCACTTCGTTGGTGGGAGAGTGCTCTCCCATTGACTTACCGCATTTTCACCAGACCCACTAAATCAACGCTGCTGCATCGATCACAGTGGTGCCAATTCGTAGTGGAGGCAAGCCCAATTCCACACCTAGCCCTAACCAATGCCAATTTCTTCATGAGCCAGGGCAAAAAGGGAGGGCCACGCAACATGCCATGAGGCTAACAAACCCTGGGATGCAGATCTGGAGAGGAAACGAGTTCTCAGGGCCCTAACAGAGAATTCCCTGCTAGCTGTCCCATTTTACATTGAAAGGGCTTTGAGTAATTAATGTCTGTCCAGCACAGCACCTGCATATACCACTGATAAAACACCAGTCACTCCTTTTTCGTAATACTACAGAGTAATTTAGTCTGTTTAGAAGCAGCACTCAATGTGCACAATACAGTCAGCAATACAATCGGATATTTATTACTTTCCTTGTTATGTGTTTGAAGGAATGTTAATTACAGCAAAGACTCCCAGAATAACACTGGCCTTGGACAAGCTGCTTAACTTCCCTGAGCATCCCTGTCTGCAGAATGGGGATAATACTTAGTTCACAAGGGTATTCTGTGGCTTGGAGCTTCTATCTGTAAAGTGCTTTGAAATTCTGTAGCTAAAGGCTCTGTAAAGCTGCAGAGAATTAGTTAAAAAACTACTTGAATGCATCAAAAGCAAGGTAAGCTCCTCCTTCTGCTTTGCAGTAAACGGTTGATTCATCCTCTATTGCTGATGATGATGCTAAGAAGTAAACCCAGTGGGGAGCACAAGGCAATGAGGAAGCAAGCTCCATTTGCCAAATAAAGAACAGAAATCAATTGGGAAAGTTCATAACCATTTCACTGAAAGGGGAAGGTCCAAGTGCTACAGGAAAGTCCATAGCATTTCAACTCTCCAGTTTAAGGAAGCGATATATTTTAAGCGAGATGCACATTTCAACTGGCCCTTACCATAAAGTCAATTATCAGATATAAATACAGGTTGTAGGACTAAGTCTTTAACATCTTTACCTAATTTTGAACTGGTAGTGTTATTAATTTAAAAACTTGAGAGTCTTGTATTGCCAGAAGCTGGGCGTGGACAACAGGAGATGGCTCATTGGACAACAGAGGGTTAGATCATTCGAGGATTACCTGTTCTGTTCATTCCCTCTGAAGCACCTGGCATTGGCCACTGTCATAAGACAGGATACTGGGCTAGTATGGCCATTCCTGTGTATAGCCAACAGCAGCTTGCTTGCTGTAATCCTAAAACCATATGAACTTAAAAGAAGAAAAAATGTGCATGCGCTCAGAAGTCCAGGGTTGATTTGTCAAGGTGGAATATTACTGACAAAGTAGTACTGTTTGTGCAAATATCAGTAAGACTATTAAGGCAAGTATCAGAGGGTTAGCTGTGTTAGCCTGGGTCTGTAAAAGCAGCAAAGAGTCCTGTGGCACCTTATAGACTAACAGACTTTTGGAGCATGCATCTTACGAAGTGAGTATTCACCCACGAAAGCTCATGCTCCAATATGTCTGTTAGTCTATAAGGTGCCACAGGACTCTTTGCTGCTTTTACTATTAATGCAGTTTCATCTCCAGAGACCTGAGCTCAAATCTAGCCTGGGTCAGAAGTGAAATGAATTTGGTCTTTATCTGACATTTGTCCACATTGTAAAACCACAATATAATTTGGTAAAAGTCTCCATTCACTGTGGTTAGTAGAGACCAGACTAGCTAGGGTGGGGAAGGTCAGGATGAAAGTGTATTACTAGAGTTATAGAGGGAGACTTGCGTTGTGCTTCCCAGCACTGTAACAAATTTTAGGTGCTATTATCATTCTTAAGTACTGAAATCTCTTTCCAATGTAACACTAGTGCTCTTAGACTTGACTTTAATACAATTGAAATGATGAATAGTGATTTCGATCTGTGGGCTTGAATCTTAATCACTTCATTGTAACTAGATTTGTTGTGTTTGAGGAAATCTTGAAAAATTAAATTATTGATTTTTAACACTGAGTAGAAGAGTAAACAACGTCAGTCAGTAATGACGAGCAAGGCATTGCCTGCCTCCCTAAACAGCTGAATGTTCCTTTTAAATCCATGCTTAAAAACAAACAAACATCTATTTAACTAGAAAAAAGTTGAAGGAGGAAAAAAAAAATACCTGGAAAATGAGTTTTAAGTATCTTGAAAGAGTAATATTGTTACCATCGCTCAGACCTTCCGTGCTTCGTCGTTAATGAGAATTCACTGAATTCTTCATGGCTCAGGCATGCTCAACAATTTGATTCCTAGAGCATCTTGAAGGTTATTGATCCCCAGTGGTATAGTCGCTACTTACAGACAAGGAAACAGTGTTGGTGCCATGTGAACAAAGTTAAATTACAGGCATTGTTTAATTTTCTCAGACTTCAGCTGCATCTAATCCATTAAATTAGATTCAATCACTGCCTCCAAATTGGTTGGGTTGTTTGAAGGGGGGAAAAAAGACAACAATAAAACCCACACAGAAGGGGGAAGTGACATCATCAGCTGGAGATGACCATGGTGGGAACAGGATCCAATGAGGAATCTGGTGGAATCACCACCCTAAATGGCTGATGTAAACAGCTCAGAGTGAAAGGAAGCTACAGACAATCATGTCCAAGGAATAACATCAGCATTAAAAGAGTGCCTGAAGATCTGGAGGAGAGGAATCTAGTGCAGTTTGGGCAGATGCTGGTAGAAGACTTACTAAATGTAGATTCTGAGTGGATAGGGCATGGAGAGTGTTATCCCTTCTTGCTGCAAGTGGTAACTGTCCAAGAGCCAAATGCTGGATTCGTTGATTGAACAGGAAGAACATGGCAGTGTAAATATTTCTAAATTACCCATTTTGAAGGAATTAGTCATGTCTCACTTAAATAATCTCAGTCATCTTTTAAAAGAGTGCTATGTGTTTGGGACACAATGAAAGATAAATTGAGCTCTTTCCCACCATTGTTTACATTCATCGCAAACAACACAGAATTTAATCCAATGACTTTGGGAGCGTTTTAAATGTTGGTGAACCATAGGGTACGTATCTTAGATCAGATGTATGAGAGAGGGATGTTTTCAGAAATTAAAACCAAATAGAACTGGCTTGTTCTCCCATGGCATCAGTACTGCAAAGTCAGTCCTGCTTTCCAAATGTCTAAAGTACTTTTTATGGGCAAGACATTAACTCTAATAGACACAATAACATCAGGATTAGTAGGAGATTTATGATTATGGCCCTGACCCTGCAACCAGATCACACTTGTGAAAGTATCCACCAAACCCATTTAGCTATAGAGGGGCATGATTACAGAATTCAGCTCTGGGGAATGCAGAATTCAGACTGTTGTCTAAGCCTGCTAGGGTGTATCTGCCCTACAATAGAAACCCACAGCTGGCTGTGCCAGCTGACTTGGGCTCAAGGGGTTGGTGTAGACTTTTCAGACTCTCCCACCTCGCCGAGTCCTAGAGCTCAGGCTCTAGCCTGAACCCAAATGTCTACACTGCAGTTAGACACTTTGGAGCTGTGTAACTGCAGTGTAGGCAGATCAATGGTCCCCAAACTGTGTGGTGCGCTGCCCCCACCTCCCCCGCCCACACACACAGGAAGTCATGGAGGCCTGTTTAGCCCTGCTTTGCCCCCAACTCTGCTCCAACCCCAGCTCCCAGCCTGTGACTCCACTCCCAGCCACAGACCCAGCCCAAGCCCCAGCCTCAGCCTCTGGTTCCCAGCCCAGCTGTGACTCCGGCCCCAGCCTCAGCCCCCTCCTCCCCACTCCCCAAGTGTTACCCCCTCTCCTGGCCCTGGCTCCCAACTGCAGTTTGGGGAATGTAGGGGAGCATGGACAGAGGTAAGGAGGGGTCATGAGGTAAAAAGTTTGGGAACCACTGCCTTAGATGATATGTTGGGCCTGATAAGTACTTAGAAATGGGTGAAATTTTCAAAAGAACCTAAGTGACTTAGGAGCCAAAGTCCTACTGACTTTCAGTGAGACATTGGCTTCTGAGTGCCTAGGTCACTTTTGAAAACAGGTTACTAAGTGCTTTTGAAAATTTTTGCCTGAAATATGTAACAGGTGCTTGATTGTTGGGCCTTCCTTTGTTTTTGTTTGTGTTTTTAATCCTGTGGGTGGATTTAGTCCCTCTCCATGCGTAACTAAGCAGTGATAATCAATCTGCATTCTTCAATTTTTCAGTGCCTACATTAAGGAAAACACCCCACACCCTCATTTACATCTGGTTTTGAGAACAGCAGAATGACAATAAAAATGTATGAATAATTGTGAACATTCATAGAGATAATCATTCTCTTAAAATGAGATTACAATATACTGTGTAATGATGCAAAGTGACTTAAAAAATGCTGAATTTTATGGCGCAATCAGGCTAGGGTCTCCTTTTTAAAAAAAACAAAAAACCTTGGATTTGTAAATTTCTCAGGATTAAGACACTGCTGATGCATAACATTCTTTATATATCATTTTAGAAGGTGAATTTAGTTTTGTAAGAAGCTGAGTAATAGACAAAGTGATTTGACATATGGTGATCTTTGTCCTAGAAGAGGCCTTTTTAGGAGATAGCAAATGATCGTCACGCTGAAAGTTAGCTACAGTATTTACTTGAATTCTGGAGCATCAGGGAGTGAATTATTTTAGGCCCTGATGCTACAACTGCTTGTGCCTATGTGAAGCCCCACTGACTTCAGTGTGATGGTCCAGGGGTTCATGTAGGCACAGTCAATTGCAGGATCAGGGACCCAATGTTTTCCCCTGCCACATTTGTGACCTTCTTAAAACACCTCTTTAGTGTTTTCATTTATTGTATTAAACAAGAAGCTGCCCTTTTAACATCATCTTAAACTAGGACAAAGAGTTGAAAGGAAAGTTTAATCATCCTGGTGTCGAGTCAGCACTCAGATTTTTATGCCCTTCCCAAGGAAGAAACAGAGCAATTTATGTCACACGCACTAAAGAAACCATTAATTCAGAGCCGTCTTGTCATCTGTCCTGTCTACAAAGTTCAGTGTATGTGGACAAGTGTGTGGCATCATTTAAAGCCAATGAGATTATGATATTAGGAAGCACAGATTAGAAATAATTGCAGCTGGTATCCTGCGTGCATTCCCATCTTTCTATGCTAATCCATGTGATGGAGATAATCGTTTGCTGTGGAGATGTACAGTTTTTGCAGTTCACAGGCTGTTGTGTTCATGGTACAGTGTAATTTTTTGTTTAATACTGTGATTAACTTTCTGCTCAACAATATATGGGGGGGTTCTGTTTTTCCTTTACGAGAAGTGTTTACTTGAGATTACAAGCTTATCGATCAAAGACAACTGGGTAGATGTAATATACCTAGACATTTGTAAAGTGTTTTAGTTAGTACTGCATGACATTCTGATTTTTTTTAAAAATAGTACTATGAAATATCAATAAAGCGCACATTAAATGAAATAAGAATAGGGTGACTGATCCGTCTCAAAAAGCAGCCATCAGTGGGGAATCATCATCAACTGGGGGTGTTTCTAGTGGGTTCCTATAGGAATCAAGTCTAGGTCCAACATTATTCAACATTTTAATCAGTGATCTGTAAGTAAGTATAAAATCACTGCTGATAATTTGCAGATGACACAAATATTGGCAGAAAAGTGAATAATGATGAGGACAGGGTAGTCATACAGAGTGGTCTATATTGCTTGGTAACCTTGGCTCATTTAAACAATGTTTTAATACAACCAAGTGCAATTAATACATCGAGGAAAAAGGAATGCGGGCCATACCTACAGCATAGAGGGTTGTATCCTAGAAAGCAGTGGCTCTCTGGAAAGGATTTATGGGCCATAGTGGCCAAGCAGCTCAATGTTAACTCCCAGGGCAGTGCTGTGGCCAAATGAACGAATGCTATCCTTGAATGTACAAAAGGAGGAGGAGTGAGTATAAGTAGGGAGGTGATTTACCTCTGTATATGGCATTGGTGTGACTGATACTGGAATAGTACATACAGTTCTGGTGTTAACTCTTAAAAAAGATTGGAGAGGGTGCAAAAAAGAGCCACAAAAATTACTTAAGGGCTGGAGAAAACGCTGAACAGAGAAAGATTTAAACAGCTAAGTCTGTTTGGTTTAGCAAAAACAAGATTGAGAGGTAACTTGATTACAGTGCACAAGTACTTTGGTACTCAGTTTTGAATTCCCATGAAAGAGCTTTTTAACTTAGCATAGTATGGCGTAATAAGAACCAATGATTGGCTGCCAAAGATTAAATTTAAAAGTAGGCACAGATTTTTAATAGTGAAGACGATTAACCACTGGAACAAACTACCAAAGGGAGTGGTGGATTCTCCATCTCTTGAGCTCTCTAAGTCAGGACAGGCTGCCTTTCCGGATGATATGCTTTAGTCAAATTTATTAGGCTCAGCACAGGGGTAACTAGGTGAGGTTCTATGCCTGTCAGATACAGGAGGTCAGGTTAGATGATCTAATGGCCCCTTCTGGCCTTAAACTCTATGTATTTATGAATGTTGGTGCTTGACAACAGAAGAAGCGATGGCATTGGCTTGTGTAGGGATGTGTACTGCAAGATTCCCCACTTTTTCAGCCAGTGCACCGCTGTCTTGACTTAAAACAGCTCTCAGAACTTTCATACAGTTTCATGTAACTGGCTGTTCCATCCAGTGGAAGTGAGTTGCCCCATCTCTCCTCAGTGCAAGCCTGCTTCTGTCTTAAAATCCATCTCTTTTTTCAAGTCAGTACTGGGCACTTAGGTAGTGCCTTCAGTCCTTGGCTCTCAGAGCACTTCTGACGTGTTTATTATGCATATATCTACACCGTGAGCTGGAGGTGTGAATTCCAGCTTGAGGAGACTCACCATGCCAGCATGATCAGAGCTAGTGTGCTATAAATAGAATGTAGCACAGCAGTGAGAGAGGCTAGCTGTGCTGAGTGTGTCTCGTACAGGTATGTACTCAGGTGACTAGCCCCTCACACCGTCACACTGTACTCTCTTTAACCCACTCGCTCCATCAGAGCTAGTGCATCTGTGTCACCACAATCTAGAATTTACATATCCAGCTTGACATGCTTGAAGGCCTCACAATAGTCCTGTGAGGTACTGAGATCCCCATCTTACTAACAGGGAAACTGTGGCACCGTTATCGCCTCGTCCAGCAAACCTTAGTTAAAGCATATGAGTAGTTCCATTGAAATCAGTGGAACTAAGCACATGCTTAAATTTCAGTGCATGCTTAAGTGCTTTGCTGAATCTTGGACTAAATCATTTGTACAAAGTCACAGTGAGTCAACGGAAGAGCCAAAAACAGAACCAGGCCCTCATAACTCCCAGTCCCAGGCTCTATCCACTAATACACTTTTCCTTCTGTCTGCTAGATGAGTACTATGCCAGGGCTTCCTACTCGCCCCTGTTTCTATGATATTGACTTGGATCCAGTGTCAGAACAGGTGAATGGGCTGTTCTGAAAAGAAATGTTAACCAAAGGTAAGTCTCTTTCTTGGGCTAGGAGCTTTGCAAATCTTTGAATTGTACTTTTACCTCCTGAGTTAAGGGATTTACTCCCATCTAACTATGAAGCCATATGTTTCAAATGGCATTCCGTTATAATTCCTCCTAAAAGTTGCCTTTGATATGATAGATGTCTATATCTACATATCTGTTAGTAATTAAGTTTTCATTTTTTCTTTCTAGCTACCAGAAGATTACTTGATGAGTAATGCAAACTCAGGTATACCGATTTAAGACAAGATATGGCTGAGAAAATGCAGTACATGAAGTGACTGGGAGAAAGGAGCATTTGGAAATACATGCATTTATTTTTTTAATCTGAATAAATTTTAAAAAATATTTTATTTCAGGCTAACTTTTAGTTCAGTGAGCATAAGAACTTATAAATCTTATACACTGATTTTTTTAATTATATTGCCTTCATGAACCTATTGCTCTTACCTGTCATAATTGCAGATGAAGCAAAATACAAAACCTGTTTTTAATACCCTCTTTCTAGCTCTGTGATTTTTACTTATTAAAATGTAACAATAAAATTGCAATTTCTTGATTTGGTACAGTGTTTATAACAATCCAGGGCTTAATTGATTGTTTTTAAATGTGTTTTAGAGCACAGTATACCTTATCCCTTAATGTCTGCACACTGTATCTTTCTACCAGGGGCGGCTCCAGGCACCAGTGTGGCAGGCAGGGTGCCTTCGGCGGCTTGCCTGCGGAGGGTCCACTGGTCGCGCGGCTCTGCCGAAGCCGCAGGACCAGCGGACGCTCCGTGCTTGGGGTGGCAAAATGTCTAGAGCTGTCCCTGCTTCCTACTGCACTTAATTCTATAATCCATTGCTAACATTAAAAGAGAAAATGTGCCATTGGACTGCGCTAATTCAATGAAAAGTAGGCAGTAGGGAAGAATCCTTTTGCTTCTGTTCTTCCCCTAAAGTTTCTGACCATTATTTTCTGCTTTGAATTTTTCTTGCGGGTGCGTGCACTCTATCCAATCTTCTCTTAAGAAAGCCCTGTGCTGATCTGTGTTTCTGTTGTTACCTACTGAATTGTTAATGGAAGTTGAACATATAGACTTAGCCGTTTTGGAGACCGGATCTCCATGCTGTGCCTGGGGACGGGCAGCTGTTCCATATGTAGTTTTTAATAAATGTCTGATGAGCAAAAATAAGATTTGTAAATGATGTTGCCACTTCTGTTGAAATCCCTTTTTTGGTGAGCAAAGATAGCACAAGCATTGAATCAAATGGTCTGTAACAGGGTTTGCCACAATAGGCCAAAAAATCACTTCATATATGAAAATGTAGTTACAGCCAGACTTGTAATTAGCACAACTAAATTACTAAAATCCTTCAAGAGTTCCCTGGGTTTTAATATATGCATCGAGATGAATGAAGTAGAAATTATTTTTATGATTAATTTGGGGATTGTTCAGGGCAGCAGTCCCAGTATTGGCAAGTAAAAGTGATTATTGCAGTAATATTGTTGAGCCTGCAGTGCACCACTGTGTCTTAAATTTAATCCCGTTTCCTTTCCTGGGTACTGCATGTCATCTGTAGGAAAATAAATGACCTGAATTATTCAGTGGATTTGGATGTATTCACAGTTGACTGTAAGAGATCTGAAGTGAGACCACCAGTTCTTTCAGTGTATCTATTGACTAGAATAACTTGCCTATGCAAGCACTTAAACATTTTTGGATAATTCTTTCCACATAAAACTGCAAGGCCCATATGCTTGTGTTTAGATCTGGACCTAACATATGTTAAAGACTTGCTCTGACTGGAAGAAGAGCTGATGTAGGTGTATGCACTAGTACATGGGCTTATTGGTAATACACATACACTATATATAGCAAGCTAGCAAGGAGAATAATTATGTAACAATTATATGGCTGTCACAAGAGTGAAGTTAGAGTAACTTTAAATTGTCATAAGAGCCCTGAGATGCATTTAAATTTTCCTTTATATAATATCATTCCAGTGAGAATAGCTAATCTTCACAGTGTAAGTCAGACCACGTGCATGGTGTCAGGAAAGATTTTCTCCCCATAATAGTGCACATGGCCAGGCACCCTAGGAGCTTCTTCATCTAAGGCATCCTGGACAGGCCACTTCTGGAGCCAGGATGCCAGAATAGATAGAGTTAGAGGCTGACTAACTTGTGTCAGTTCTACATTTAATACTTTTCATCTCCTGGCTGCACTTCTTATGGCATCTCCCTCTTGCAGTCTTCCATTTTACCAACTTTATCTTGTTCCTTTCAACCTGTCTTTTCTTTCCTCTCCTAGCCCCCACATACCCTTCCAGTTCTTTTGTACATCCTTTCTTTAAAAACCAAAAGCTTGCCTTGTCTCTCTTGGACAAGGGACTGGCTGAAAGCAAACTTTTGGTAAGAGTATCTTTAATCTAAAGACAAATCATGGACGCATTCATTCTCCATAGAGCATTTGTAGATCCGAAGCACTACATTTTATTATTCCCTCAGCTACCTAAATGATGTGATTATATGGCGAGATCCTTCTGTAACGTGATCTAGGATGTCACCTAATTTTGCAGAATGATGGCCAGCAGTGTGCATTGAGATAGGGTGCATGCTTGATGTTTCCCTTTACACATCCTCAACATTTTGCTGACTGTGAAACCAGAAAGAAGCTTACACCGCACATTGCATCACCAAGACCCTCATGCAAGCAAGAAAGCTTGTATTGAACAACTGATGTTGAATCCATGCCCATCCATGGCAGCTTTTGATCCTTTGGCAAATTATTCCCTTGCATTATCATCTTGCTCTGAAGCTGCATGAGAAACAAAATCCTGTTTCCCGCACACTATTCCAAATGCAGGGTATTTAACCTCATTTAAGTAGCACATTGAACCTGAAGTGATGTAGCTGAATTAGTGACCCTCTGACTTTGTTGCCTTGCCTTCTCTATTCCCTTGTTCTTGCCTCCTCCTCACTATACCTTAGTACTGACAGACAGCGCTAAACTACAGGGGAGTGAAATTGTGTTGTAATTTGAACCCAGATCCTACCCAGGACAGGTATGGAAAGGTATTAGCCCCCAAGAAATGTGTAGACTCAAGTCTGTTCTTAACAAGCAGTAACAGTTTTTGAAATCAGGATCCCTATGATGTTGCTAGGCTAAATATACGTTGTTGTACGTATGTAAGTATTGAATGCAAATACCATTCCAGGAGCACTTTATACTTGCTTTCCAACCTGATGGTTACTGGTGAGCACCTCAGCCAAGGACTGAGTGGGCCTAGAATGAAACCCTGCCAATATTACTCCATAATAATCTGGGGGCCTCTGGTGCAAAACAAAAAGTGGTATTTTTCTAAGCGTTGCCCACCTTAGACAACCTCCTAGATTGTGCAGCTATTTGAAATATACTCCTACCTCTCCCTTCTTACCTGTTCTAATGAGCAGTGAAACAGTTTTTTAAATTATCAGGGAGCAGCAGCGTTTGCCCCCATGGAGATGAATAGGGACGTTCACAGCTCTCCCAACCTGGTTACATGTAGTGCATCAGTTGCACTTGATTTGAATTTTCAGGGCAGTCTATGCAACCATACCAGCAGGAGATCTATATAAAATTGAAGCTTAGATGCTAGAGAATGAGAAGGCAGCAAAAACGAGGGGCCCCAGCCAAAGACTGTCCTGGCTAACTCCAAGCCCTGGCTGGGAGGCAGTCCTGACACTCACTCCTGAAATGACCTTTGTCCGATCCAGCACCTTTGCAGAGAGCTCAGGGCTGCCAGGCATGAGAGCCGGGCCGATACAGTAGGCGGTTACTGGCGAGCTCTCCCTGCGAGGTGCGCTGAGAGCAGCCCTTCCCTTCGGCTCCGCTCCACCCTGGCTCGCCTTCCCGAGCTCGCTGCGCCCTGCCAAGGGTGTGCACGGCGCGGTGCAGCCCAGGGGCAGGCGGGGCCGTCCCCGCAGTCCGTAGCGGGGAGCTGCGGCTCCGGCCGAGCAGGTGCCAGGCTGGACGCCAGGGGAGAGCCGGGGTCCGGCGGGAGCAGGCTGCAGGGCAGGTACCTGCCCGCAAAGGTGCGTGTCTGGGCAGCTGCAGCCGCGCCCCCCTGCTACTCCCGAGCGGGCCACAGTCCTGCCCGCCGCCTGCGCTCGCGCTGGGGGACGGGGCGTGGCTGGAGTGGGGCGTGTCCCCTGCCCTGGGGCGGGCGTGCCGGGCTCCCTCCTCCCCGCTTAGCGGCTGGGCGGGTCCCCGCGGCGGCATTGGCCTCAGCAGCAGCCGCAGGGAGCGGAGCCGGCTGGCGGCGCCTCTCTCCGGCGGGCAGTGGGCGCCAGGTGAGAGCGGGCGTGGGCTGGGGCGGGTCCGCTGTCCTGCGTGGGTCAGGGAGCCGCCCAGCCCGGCTGCGGGGAGCGAGCCGGTCACGCTGCCATCGGGCGGCGGCAGAACAGGGCAGCGTCGGCCCGTGCCTGGGGCTGGAGCAGGTTTTGCCGGGGGGCTGCGGGGAGCAAAGCGGGACGGCGCTGGCTTCAGCCGTGCAGCTCAGCGGGGAGCAGCCTGCCCCTGCCCCGGGAGGGTCCCTCTGTGCTCCGCGCCCGCAGAGCGGTGCCTTCCTCCGCATGGGGGGCAGCGTCCGGGGAGAGGACTGCCCTGGCCGCCGGGGAGCTGATGGGCACCTACCTTCGCAGGCGGGCTTTGCAGCCCTCCCTTGATCTGGAACAGCTGGGTGCAGGTGGGACTGTCCCTGGAGCAGCAGGCGGGGAGGATGGTGGATGTGCCACTGCGGGAGGGAGAGGGTGCGACAGCCTCACGGTGCCCATCACTTCCCGGCTCAGCTCCCTGCCAAATCTGAAGGCAACAGGCACAAAGGAGAAGACTGAAAACGGGACAAGCCAGAGACGAATCACTGGGCTCGACTTCTCTGCTGCCAAGCTGTTCCGTGGAACTGTTCACACGGAAAATCGGAGGGAGAATGGGTTTTTTTCCCCTCTCCAGCTACTTCGTTGTCTCTAGCTTAATTTTTCATTACAGTGGCTGGCAGTGGCACATGAAGGAGACAGGTGACTTATATTGCGACAGCCTCTCTTCCTTCCCACAAGGGAGCTGATAGATCTCTTTACAGGCAAAAGTTTTCAATCTCTGTCATAGCCCACTTGCAGTATGTAGCAGTTTATTACTAATGGATCTCTTGCATTAGTGTGCTGGAATCCAGGCTTTTCATTAGCAATCCCTCCCTAGAAAGACTTTCCCCCCTCTATGTATGGCAAGGTAACACATCACAGCTGATGCAAGCTTTGGCTGAAAATTTGGTGAGTAGGGTAGCAACATAAAGACAAAGGCCAACGTTTTCAAATGTGGGGCCTAAAGTTAAAGAAATAAATCCATATTCAGGATTCTAAAATAAACGGCATGATTTTCAGAAGTGCTGAGTACCACAACACCTATTAATCACAATGGGAGCTGGGAGTGTTCAGCACCTTTGAAAGTCAGCCCACTGGGTTAGTTGTCTGAATAATGATGTAGGAGCTGAACTTTTAGCACCACTGTTGAAAATGTTGCCCATAGCATCAGTCCTATGTAAGGTAAACCTATTTGTTGAGAAACAGTGTCTTTGCAAACACACTGTCAGAAATGTTTCTGTTTCCATTGCAATACTATAGTTTAGGAAACCTCCAGAGATTTGGAGACCATATAAAGAAACCTGCATTAAATCAAAGGTATTTATATTGTGGGTGCCTGTGACTTGGTCTGTTGGCTGACATGGATACCCTGAGGCTTTTTCTGTAACTTAAACATTTCTATTTCCTTTATTTTCTATTTTCAAAATGTTAACTGAGAAAGATTCATCCAGAAAAGGGTTTATCGATTAAAGCTTCAATTCAGCAAGGTACTAAGCGCATTGTAATTGTCATTCTGTGCAATTTCAGACACCACTAGCCTAGAGACTGCTAATAATCAGCATCCATTTTTTCTGCCATTCAAGGAATAAATAGCCAGGGACATGGAGTGTACCAGAGATGAAAGCACTGAGATGTAATGCTTATTGTGTCATTTGATCTAGAATTGCACAATGATGTGAGCAATGTGATGAAGTAATCCCAGGGCATCCTGCTTTAAAAAAGAAAAAAAGAGGGTGAGACTGAAGAAGACACCTAATCTTCTCTTGGCTGTTTTCTTCAGACAGATTCATTTCCTTGGCTTTCCAGCCAGAAATACAATGATGTTGATGCAGGAGGAAACTAATGATGATTAAGGAATGCTTGTCTGAGTCTCATTTCCAAAATCAGTGTTTGTGTCAGTTACAGATTACATATTCTGGATTGCAGATGGATTCTCCACAACACACTTGGTCTTAAGAGTAAGGTTTAGGAAAGCAGATTGACAAATAATTGTAGCAAAACATTATTTTTTGCCCATATTCAAATTGATTGCATGGAATGAAATATCCGTGCATTGCTTTGCTTGTATTTTTATGTTATTGCATTGCTAAGCCACAGCAAATAATGTTAGATAACTTCTAAATGCAATAATTTACTTTAGTTTTTTAAAACATACATACGATAGTGGGGTTTTTTTAAGTAGGACATAAAAGAAAATATTTATAAAGAATTTCTCAAAGTTATCCAAGAAGAGAGGATTCCAGGTATTCACTGAGAAATATGTCAGTGTGCTATAATGTGGGTTTACGTCTTTATATTCAGGAATGTTCTGAACGGTTACATACATTTTATGATGAACATGTATTCTGTGAGAGTGGGGTGCTATGGAACTCTTGCACACACTGTAAATAAACCAAACTGTCTGAAGGAAGCATTATCTTTTATAACTCACAAACCCTCCTTTTTATGTTTCATGTAGCTGCATATTATCATCTTATGCATTAAGAATAAAAACTTCTGATATCTCAATTTAGAATTTCCCTTGGGGGAATTATGAATGCGTGTGGGTCAGAGGGGGAAAGTGTTTCTCAGGGGAAAAATATTTTCCTAACAAGTGAAATATAAAAATAAAGTTCCCTTTCTACCCACATAAAAATGTATATATATGCAAGATTCATGTGGTAGTTCTCATATGTAACTAGCGTGGCACTCTTGAAACCCTGTTTTGCCTTCATATATTGAAACACAGCTCCCATTGATTACAAGGGTGTATCTGAGCGTAGAATAGTGCACACACATGTATATCAGGACACAGAGCATGGAATTTTAGAACTGAAATTCAGAACATTGAAAAATTACCCAGTTCTTATGAAAACAAATTGTATTTCCATTTTTACCACATTGTTTTTCATCATTTGTTTGTTTTGTTGCAGATACATATGAAGCAATCTGAGAGATGAGAATCTATGCCATATTTTTCAACATAAATGGCAAACCTTGCAATATGAATGGAAAGCAAATGAAATGCAAAGAAGGAAAGACAGAAAAACAGCTGACCCTATCACTGAAGGCAGAATAAGGCCACTTGGTGTGTCTGACTCTCTCTTTTTTTTTTTTTTTTTTTTTAAATATCACTTCAATCCAATTGCTCAAAGAATATGAAATAATGAACATATTAGCAAGTAATAGTTGTTGATTGGTGCCCATCATAAAATGAAAATGGTCAATTCTTGATCTGATTTAACATCCATTAAAAAGCATCAAACTGTTGCTGAAATAATATCATAGCAAGTAGTGTTTCAGGTTGGCCATCCCAGAAGTGAAACTGAACCTATTCAATAAGATACAGGATAGTGTGTTCTTAAAATCTGTCCAGTAAATCTTTCTTCAGGAAAGGTAAGGAAAAAAAATCACAGTGGAAATATAAATGTAATGTAACAAGTCAATCAGAACATTTCTTTGCATAACACCTCATCTGTTCACAAAAGTAATTTCATGTTTTTGGGTGAAATTTCAAATAACTGCACCCTGAACTTATCTGCACTTAATTTATCTGATGGATTAATAGAAAAGAAAAATATATGAAGAAATTAGAAGGCAGGACCACAAATATGGAGAAGGCAGCTAAAGAAATTCAAATGGAAAACACAGGACAATCAGAAAATCCTAGTGCAGCAGAACTGTGCCCTTCAACTGAAGAACAGGCAGAAAAACTCTCAATGTTTTGTTTTAAGAAAAGAAAGAAGTCATATAAGAAGACATTGGAGATTAAAAGTGTCTGCGAAGAAGACTCTGTAACCTTGAAACATACAAGCCAATCCATCAACGTAGCCCCTGGAGAAGGGGAAGTTTCCAACCAATCTCAGTCATCAAGAGGACCCTGGGCAACTATAAAACGTATAGTGACACCTAAGAGAAGGTCAAAATCTTCAAGGAAGCAGACACACTCTGATTTTCAAGTGCAACTGGAGATAAATGCTGAGGATCCTGGCTTGCAAAGTTTTCCAAAGAATCGAGTTAGTCCTGGGCTTAAAATTCCTTGTATATGGTTCTCAAGAGGCAAGAAAAAACCCAGCCATTCTGAAATAACAGAAGAATCAGATTACAGTGTTAAAGCAAATGAACTGATGGGCATTTTGAATAAAGCTAACAGTGAACCAGAGGATTTGGCAGTAACAGTCAAATCTAGCATGGATCAATCCTTCAGCCAAGCCTCCGAAAAAAGTGACAGGAACTCACTTAATTCCACTGGGAAGAACGTGCTTTTGGTAGAGTCCAGACCAGACACTGATCAACACATACAGTGCATCGTTCAGTCAGAAATAACAAATCCAGAGGCAGTTGCTATAATGCTCCAGGAAAAGCTACACCTGAAGAGCCTACATGAAACTCCTGAACATACACCTGTAGCAAACAAGGGAGTTGATCTCAATACCACTCTTAGCGCTAATGTTTCTAAGGACCTACCAGATAACGTAGCTGAAGCCGCAGAGGTACAAGAAACAAATAACAGCGATGGCACAAGGCTTGAATATAAAGAATCTGGAAGGAACATAAATGGTAGTGAAGACTGTCAATCCAGAGAGAGAATAATGAGTTTCAATCAGTCGGCATTTAAAGATGATGGAGTAAGCGTGCAGAGCTGTTTAAGTGAACAATGGAAATTAGAAGAAAACAAGGACACTAGTGGAGTGAGCATTGTGATTACGATTACTGAAGCAGATGATGAGCCTGATGAAGAGGAGTCAAACCAGGACTGCAAGCTGTCTTCAACTTCTTCATGTGAACATAAGCAAAAGGAGAATAAAAAAATAAGTGGGAACTTCAATTTCAGTGAACTTTCTAATCGCAAAGAGGGCACAGTAACGGGTAGTGGCCCCAGGAGGGAGGCTAAAGTCTGTTCTCCTGCTCGGTCACTCAGTGGTCTCAGTGATCAGGAGCACGGAACTTCAGAACAGTATGAATTGCTTCTGATAGAAACTGCTGCTTCACTTGTTAAGGCCGCGATTCAGTCATCTATGGAACAGCTGGTTAATGAAATGGCTTTGGACCATAGTAAACATAACAGTGTTCTGTAATGACAAGACTGCCCCAAAATACAGTATGACTCAACAGCAGCAATTTAAAACTATTTAGCACCAAGATGAAAGGCCAGAAACAGTCTTAACTCCTTAGGTATTTGGGGTCTGTGTGTAGTGTATTTCTGCATGCTGGATATGCCATTGTGTGTCTGTAAAATGGATCCAAGAATAAGGACTCAGTCCTGCAAAGCGTTGACAGGCTCATGGCATTGGGCTTTAACACATTGTGATTGTTGATAGCTGTGGAAAAGGTAAGTTGTTTTAGTGGGTGTATTTCAATTTGTGTTTCTTGCCATTTGGGGGCTCTATTACATCACTATATATTTTAGATTTTCTCCTATTGTTTACATTTTATTTATTATACAGTATCTGTCAAAGGCCGCAGGGGTTACTGAGCACTCTCAACTGTATTGGGCCTGGTCTTGTACTCATCATAATCAGTTGGAGTTTTGCCATTGATTTCAATGGCAACAAGATTGGGCCTATTGACTTCAGTGTAGGATGAGCATGTTCAAAACCTTGCAGGATTGGGTTAATGTCTCAAGATGCACATACTGTTTTAAAAAATACTGCAGTCCCAAACTGACACGTCAATGCTGCTATTGTATAAAATGAGGCAGGTATATAGAGGGCAGATTGTCATTTGGCCTATTCCACTGCCCAGAATGTCTTGTGCATCTCCGACTGCATTGAAGTCATGCACTAAGCACAAGTGTATCTGACCCACCAAAGCCATGGGGTTGCCAAGAAAATGGTGCCACTTAACTTGCTGAAGGGCCTGCCCTGATCCATTCAAGTCAATGGTAAAACTTCCAGCTACATCAGTAGTGCAGGTTTGGGCCTAGTGAGCAAGTTACCGATACAGATGCTCCCCGACTTACGCAAGCATTCCGTTCTGGAGCACCTTGCATAACTTGAATTTTGCGTAAGTCAGAAACGTCATCTCCGACCATTACGCAAAAAACCCCAAACCTTCCTATTTCTAGCTTACGAAACTTTTTCAGCAAACTCAGATTTGCGTACGTCGGGTTTCCATAACTCGGGGAGCGTCTGTATTCTCTTCTCCTGACACCTTCCTTTGTTTTTATAGCGTTGTAGTGCTGAGGCCAACTCATTGCATTAGCACATTTTTAATATGTAGTATGTAATATATATAGTAATGAGCTGCTAGAGCTCTAGTGGTGCAGTATTTCCCCAAGGTTAAAATAGTTCTTGAAGTTACAATGGTCTCCAATTAGTCTGTTGTAACTTGAGTATTTTTTGTTTAATTATTGCTAATGCCTTTGACTGTAGCCAGCATTTTTTAATAAGTCGTAGGGTTTTTCCCCCTGCTTCACAGCTCTTCCGAACTTCAGCAAACAAATCCATCCCACCTGTGTGTAACTGCATTATGCCACTTAATGTTTCCTTGAAGTTTCATTTGAATACACTATCATTAGCATTGTATTCTGAACTGTAAAATCATGACTGGTATAGAGAAAGATGAAGTGTTGTTTACTATATCTCCTAATACAAGAACTAGGGGATCACCAAATGAAATTAATAGGCAGCAGGTTTAAAACAAATAAAAGGAAGTATTTCTTCACACGACGCACAGTCAACCTGTAGAATTCCTTGCCAGAGGATGTTGTGAAGGTCAAGACCACAACCAGGTTCAAAAAAGACCTAGATAAATTCATGAATAGGTCCCTCGATGGCTATTAGCCAGGATGGGCAGGGATGGTGTCCTTAGCCTCTGTTTGCCAGAAGCTGGGAATGGACGACGGGATGGATCACTTGATAATTGCCTGTTCTGTTCATTCCCTCCGGGGCACCTGGCATTGGCCACTGTCAGAAGACAGGATACTGGGCTAGATGGACGCTTGGTCTGACCCAATAGGGCCGTTCTTATGTTCTTAACTGCTGAGTATTGCTGCTTTGAGCTGGAATGGCCCAATCCTGCTCCCATTGAAGTAATCAGAAAAAACTCAGATCTGGCCCTTAAACACCTGCCATAGTTGAATCCTGAAACAAGTTTGTCATTGACAGAAAATATCAAATGCTTTGTTGTGAGTTTTTGTGTATATTGTATAATATATACAGTAAGTGTGTGTGTATCATTTGCCCGGTTCATTACCAGATCTTTAAAAAGAAGCCTTTTGACTGTAATCTGTAAAGAATGAATGTGGGTCATGGAGCTATGATTTATGTGCAGCAGCCAAATAAACGACCATATTCTCCTGAAAAGATGCATTCTTGTGCATATTTCTGAGCCGATACAAAAATAGCAGACTCACTTGGCAATTGTGCATTGACCATTTCCAATTTTCGGAATCTTTTTTCTTCCCTGGGACAGCATATGGATCCTGTGTTAAAATACAAGGGCTATAGTTTTTCCTAAGAACTAGTGCTCAGTCCCATTTTAAACATTGGAGGCAGAGAATCTGAGCAGAGTACACACTTAATGGCACACACTGAAAATGAGCAGTGAACACCAGGGCATGCTTCTGTGAGCATGTGGAGAACTCCAGTGTTAACTCTAGAGGTGTGAAAAAGTGTCTAAACTTTCTTTTCTGTGAATATATTTGATCAACTGTAGTTTGGATCAGAGTATCACTGATCCAATATATGTAATACTAGTGAATTAGTGCTTTATACTGTTCCCTGCAAACATTGTGGCATAATTTAAAAATGACTCTTGAGGACTTTATGCAACTTTGGAACTCGTGCAGTGTTCTCAGGCACAACACAGAAATGCAGGAGGAGGCTTATTTGAGCTAATGGATTTGCACTATATGTCTTGATAGATCATTGCTGGATGGAGGGGAATCATAGAATCTCAGAACTGGAAGGGACCTCAGGAGGTCATCTAGTCCAACCCCCTGCTCAAAGCAGGACCAATCCTCAGACAGATTTTTACCCCAGTTCCCTAAATGGCCCCATCAAGGATTGAATTTGCAACCCCGGGTTTAGCAGGCCAATGCTCAAGCCACTGAGGCCAGGTCTACACTACGCGTGAAAATCGATTTTAGATATGCAATTTCAGCTACGAGAATAGCGTAGCTGAAATCGAATATCTAAAATTGATTTACTCACCCGTCTTCACCGCGCGGGAACGATGTCCGCGGCTCGCCATGTCGATTCCGGAATTCCGTTGGTTTTGGTGGAGTTCCGGAATCGATATAAGCGCGCTCAGGGATAGATATATCCAGTCTAGATCAGACGCGATATATCGATCCCCAAGCGATCAATTTCAATGCGCCGATACAGCGCGTAGTCTAGACGTGGCCTGAGCTATCCCTCCCCCCTGCAGTGCAGTGTAATTCTGGAAGGTCTGTTAGCTGTGGAAGAGAATGTCGTGCTCTGTGAAATGGATAAAAGTTTACTTCTATAGTGGGACAGCTGGTGTGAGTCAGCATAGCTCCATTGAAATCAATTTCAGGTGGCTTTCATGTTGATGTACACCAGCTGAGGAACTGGCCAGTGTAGATATTTACAAGAAAATGATACAAAACTTGTGATTAGGAAATTAGAGATTGGAGCACAAGTGTATTTTTGTATATCTTGGGCCTGTAGGTGTTCACCACTGATAAATGTTCAGGTTTGTGTTAGCCATCCTTTTGCGCTGTAGCTAGCTTTTCCTTCATTATAACTGGCTACATAACTAACAAGCACCTCATTAAAAATGAATACACCTGTTTGTTTTCTTAAACTGTGATTGACTGGGTGGCTATGCAGGAGATAATGATTTTACATTGAAAGACTAATCTACAACAAAGATCAGCTGTCCAGATTTGAATACTTCTAGCTACTCAGGCATCCATACATACAGTGAGTAGAAACAGGTTTTCTAGACATTGCTAGAACTTTTGAGAATATCTAAGCAAATGTGTCCTTTTCACTAAGGCTTAACTTTGATTACTGTGCATCAAAGCAAGTGTCACCCATTTTTAACATGTTAGATGTAATTAGTGTGGCTTCATTTTGACTAATAATTTCACTAGGCTGTGTGGGTTTCAAACAGACTAGGACAAGTTCAGACCTGGTGTAAGAAGGTGCGACTCCAGTGAAGTCAGTCGAATTACACCCGTTTACACAGACCTGCATTTGGCTCACTGCTCTTATATTTTTCAGACTTTTTTTTAGAGCTAACAGTAGCAAATGGGATTAATTTGTATAATAGATCAAACCTTAGCACCCTTCTTCTTTTATTTAGCGTCTCTCACGTAAGTATTTTACAGTAGGTAATAGTAAATATTTGTAATTTTTCTTTACTTTCATTCATTGCACTTTTATCACAGGACATCACAAAGCAGATAGAACTTTATAAGCATGAATTAATTAAGCCTCAGAGCCTCCCTCTCTTAAGACCAGACAGAAGAGTTATTAGTTTACTAAGAGAAAGAATCGTAGCCTCTTGAATAAAGAATGGTAAGTTTGTTTTATAGTTGTGTGGGTGTAACTGGGCTGTGAAACCCATAAGCATATTATTGCCTGGCTATGCAAAAGCTGCAGATGTAAGGTGGTGTGGAAGTTTTTTTAAGACTGTTTTCTCACTGGTGGTTAAAAGAAACTAGTATGCTAGTTAACCTCTAATGCTTACAGTCTGACTTTGACCACGTATGTTACTTTCTTCTCCAGCCATCTTGCTTCTGATTCAGGAGTCTGTTGGTCTGCTGCCTCTGAATTGTGGAAGTGGTTTCTGCCTGCAGTTTGTCTGAATGAATGCCTCCCCCTCCCTCAGTCACTCTGCATTCCTTCCTACTTCTCTCCCCGCACATTTCCAGTATGATCCTTGGCAAGGACAGCTCATCTTTCTTGCCCATTGATACTTTGCAATGTCATGTTGAATATTTTATTTTCTCACAGCTTTTTTTTTTTTTTTTTTAATATAAGCAGCAAAGAAGAAAGAGTATTTAAATACATTTTTTTAATACAGACTTAAAGAAATTTTAGAACAATTCACCATCCTAGCACAATTATATTGTGGTAATAGTGAGCAGAAAGCAACTATATTAGTTTAAATGATCCTTGTGAAAACTGCTGGTAAATGGTTCAACAAGTAGGACACTGAAATGAATGAACTATGTGGGGCCAGGTCCCCAGCTGTTATAAATCCATGTAGCATCACTGAAATCCACAGAGCTAGTTAGACATTGTTGATCATTTCACAAATGCACACAAGTAAATGAATCAAACCATCCTAATCCAGGAGAAAATATATATATGTGTAATATTTAAACTAAATGGAAAATGGACTTAATTGATGGATCCAAAACCTCACTTTCCAGCAGTTATGTTTTCCTCAAAATAATCATAAGTTTTTATAAAACTTTGTGTAGGTAACATAGCATAACTCTTTAACACAAACTTCCAGATTGCACTTTGTCATTACACTTTTGTGCTCGCTAGTTCTGATTCAGGGGGTTGCATGGCTTTATTGGGCAGGACAGATTTAAGACACACAGACAGGGAAGTGGCAAAATGACACACAACTAGGCGAGTCTGAAATCTTTTCTAGAGAAAAGATGTGGACAGATTCTCAGTAGAGCGAGGCACTGCTTTAGTTTTACACCAGCCAGCTATTTGGGAATTCTAGTTTCCCTTTGTTTGTTTCAAGCCCGACCGTGACAGAAGGAATGCATATGTTCATTGAAACAATTCTCTGCTAATGTAATCCTTGGGTTATTGTAATTACTTCTGACCGCCAGTGTCGGTCAGGGAGGCTGGGGTGTACTGCGTCTTGAAATCATCTGTATTCATCTTCAAACTGTGATTCTTATTTAATTTTTGCTGGATTCTCTTGGCTTTTCATAACAATAACTTGAATTTTAAGGGGGAGATGCTTGGGACCATTCATAATTGTAAATTAATAGCTGCTCTCTGGTTGCATATTACAATAGGAGTGCTGCTTCATGAACAGGGCTGGAGTAAGACATAGGAAGTGTTTGCCTGTGCCAAGGGCCCCAGCCCTTGGAGTCACGTGATTATATCAGAATCTCAGCTTTCATTTTAATAAAAGTAAGTAGCCGATGCAGTGATGCCTGCAGAGCGCCTGAGGCAATAGCACTGACAAGTGTGAGCTGCCGCAGGCAACTCGAAGACCCATTGCTCTGGGGGACCTGCGGACACCATCCCAGTAAAGAACTGTGTGGCAGGAGCAGTGTAGGCCTGGCCCACTCACCTAAGCAGCCTCAGCTTGGTTACTGAGGTAAGTGATGCCCCCCTTGTTTCATGGGCTGAGAGGGAAAGAGAACTGGAGGTCCTTGCTGGTCCCGCACAGGATGGGGGAGGGCCTGCTGTCACTCCTGGGGCACAGAAGGAAGCCCCATGCTTCTGCTCTGCCCCTAACGCCCCCAAGAAAGGAGTCAGATGTGGGGCAGGGCTGTAGGCTTGGGAAGCACTGTGTTGCAGTGTGTCTAGGGCACTGATAGATTCCATGCAGCTTGTGAAAGCAAAGGTGGGCAGTTCTGAGGGTCACACTCCAGTTCTGAATCCTAGAATTTAGCTGCAGCCATATCTCGTTGCCTTGGCTGGGCACCAGTATCCAGGCACCTATCTGGGCTTGCTAGCACGGTGTTCGTCGGAGGCGTCTAGGGATGCTCCTGGAGAAGTCAACAGCAGGGCAATACTGCTGGTGAACAAGCCATCGCTCCTGGAAAATCAGTGAGCAAATAAGCTCTAAGGTGTGTACAGCACAACTTGTACAAAGCCATGGGAGAACTTGACCTAGGCTTGAAAAGCATGGGAGCCTATGAAAGCTTATGCCAAATAAATGTTAGTCTCTGAGGTACCACAAGGACTCCTCATTTTTGCTGATACAGACTGACTAGCTTCTTGTGTCATTAGTGTTTAAACTGGATTCTGGTGTGGATAGGGCTTTAAAACATGACACCTTATTGACCTGTATTAGTGACAGCTCAGTCACTGTTAGTATTACCTGTCTAATAGACGTGTTAAGACAAGAATAACCTTGGGGAAGCTGATATAAGGGAGTTTCCCCAAAAGTCCCAAACTAAACTTTAAACTTTATTAGCCGGTACGAGACTTCACCACCCTACCACCCAGCACTCTGCAAGCTGTGTAAGGGGTCTGAGTATTTCAGGGGGAGCAGGTAATGTTTTATAGTAGGCACATTTCCCACAATTCTGGGATTGTGCAATTAGTTGCAGAATCTATTCCCACTGAAGAATATAAGCTTTAATTCAACTTCCCCCACCTTGCTTCTCCTCTCTGCCCCACCTCCACCCACATTTCTAGACCACATGGTTGCAAAGACAACCCTCAACACCAACTGATGCAATACTGTCAGCCTACGTTTGCAGGTCACCTAAACCAAGGGTTGGATCCACAAAGGAGACACTAAAGGGCCAATTTTAGGCCCCCTTTCACCTACTAGAATCCTCAGCCACAAGTGAGGCCCTCAGGCTCCCTCAGCTGTGAGGAGAGCCAGCTGCCTAAGGAGGGGATTCACAGAAGCCAGCATGCTGAGCAGGGAGCTGCCTAACTTTGGTCTTTCTATAGGCTAAGAGAGGGGCAGGAGCTGTGCCCCACGCTCAAAGGTGCCTAATTCTGGGCTGCGGAGGAGGCCTGTATTTCTGCTTGGGAGTCACAGGTGTGACCCTTTTCCTGGAGTTGAGCACCTAAGCCAGATCCTTCCTTTCTTCCAAAGAATGGAGGAAGAGGTGATACAGCTGGCATCCCCCTCCTATGAAAGACCCGATTTCAAACTTGTATATTCCACTTTGTAGGAAATATTTATTGGAGCAGGGAGTGGGACCTGACCCTTTCAACAGCAGAGAGAGAGAGAAACCCACCCCAGAATACCCTATAGTACAGTGATTAGGGCACTTCCCCAGGAGAGGGTGATACCTCTCTTCAGGTCCCTGCTCTACGTCAGGTAGACAAAGACTTTGAACCTGGTTCTCCCACATCCTAGGGGAGCGGTATAGGTGTAAGATGGCCCTGTCATAGCTTTTCTACTCAGATCTGAACCTTAGAGTTCAGAAAATGAGAAGCTAGCATGAAACCTCCAAGCTTAATTACCAGTTTAGATCTGATAGCGCTGCCACCAGCCAGGAATTCCAGTGCCTGGCTCACTCTGGTCTCCCCAAAGCCTTCCCTGGGGGACCCCAAGACTCAGATGCCCTGAATCTCACAACAAAGGGAAATAACCCCCGCCCCTTGTCTCCTCGTTACTTCCTCCCTGGATGACCCTGGAAGATCACCCTGTTTCAATTCCTCCCACCAATTCCCTGGTGAGCTGCAGACTCAATCTCCTTGAGCCCCAACTAGAAAAAAAATCAACAAGTTTTAAAAAGAAAGCTTTATATTAAAAGAAAGAAAAAGATATATAAAAGTGGTCTCTGTTCAGGTGAACTTACAGGTTTATTGGATTAAAGAAAAAAGGAGATACCAGCCTTATCCAAAGAAATACATATTTAAATACATTCCAGGTCAAACTACACCACTGTAAATACAAAAAAAAAATCCAATATAAGCCTATTGCTCCTTTCTACCTTTACTCAACAACTTGGAAACAGAAATTACAAAGCCTGAGTTAGACGTGCTCCCCTCAGAGGACTAGAGATCAACCAGAACGAGACAAAGAAACCACACACCAAAACTTCCCTCCTTGAGATTTTGAAAAATTTGTTTCCTGATTGTCCCCTGGTCAGGTGTTTGGTTCCCTTTGTTAACCCTTTACAGGTAAAAAAGAAACATTAACCTTAAACTATCTGTTTATGCCCAGGCCCTACCACACTTTTTCTACTAGGCAACCATGCGCAATACCTATCTGGACTGCGTCCTGCAGTCGAGCAGGCAGAGGGGTGAGGTTCACTCATAGACTCATAAGTCAGAAGCGGACCAATATTGTCATCTAGTCTGACCTTCTCTTTGCACATAGGCAGGGCCACAAAACCCTGCCATACACATTTTACAACCCCGAACCGATGAAGCTGAGCTTATTGAAAATTCGTCAAATTGAGATTTGAAGACCTCAAGCTGCAGAAATCCCCAGAAGCGACCAGCCCCCGCTGCGAGGAAGGTGGAAAAACCTCCAGTGGCCCTGCCAATCGCCCTGTGAGGAAAATTCCTTCCCGACCCAATTTATGCGACTATAGCTAAACCTGGAGCATGTGGGCAAATCCCAGCCAGCACCCAGAAGATTCTCTTGCAGTAATCATTCCATTCGCATCCACCATCCCTTACAGACCATGAGCTAGACTTATTGGCGATATCCAATCATTGCCCAAATTTAATACTATCCCATCATAAATTCCTCATTACTATCAAGCTAGTCTTAAAGCCGCGTACAGAGTCTTTTGCCCCCATATTGTCCCTCGGAGGCGCTTCCAAACTCTTCATCCCTAATGGTTAGACCTTCGTCTATTTCAAGTCTAACTTCCTTATATTCCAGTTTGTACCATTCGGGCCTCGTGCCTTACATTTAGGTACTACTAAAATCACATTTCCTCTCCCCTATATCAGTTAATCCCTGATAGTTTTTATTATAGCAGCAAGCTCATCCCCCCGGTGCCTCTTTTTGGCGCGCTTGAACAAGCCAAGCTTTTTGAGTCTCCTTTTCATAAGGCAGATTTTCCATTCTCGGTCATCCTAGTAGCCGTCTCTGAACCTGTTCCAGTTGAAATTCATCCTTCTTAAACATGGACACCAGAACTGCACACAATATTCCAGGTGGGGTCTCACCAGCGCCGTATATAACGGCACTAACACCTCCTTCTCCTTGCTGGAAATACCTCGCCTGATGCATCCTAACATCCTGCTGGAGCTTATGTGTGAATGAGGTGCCCAGCTTCTCAGGACGGGAGCAGTTTTGTAAGTGCATATCAGCAGAAATGGAGACACCTAGAGGACTTTACGGATGGAAACTCGGGTGCCTAGGGAGTTTAGGCACCTACAGGGTTGGGCAGCAGCTGAGCACAGCTATGAGCATCTAAATTTCGGGTTAGGGGCCTAAATCCCACTGTGGAAGTAGCCCTGGTGCTGAATTCTATCGGCTGACACATTGGAAATTGTGTGCACATTGGCTAAGGGCAACAGTGGATCTCAGAATGTTAACCTTGAAATCTGACAATTTACATGTCAAAATTTGAACACGTTGCTGAGGGGTGTGCAGAAAGCTCTAGAGGAGGTGCGTGTCTGTCACTGTGCACAGCAATGATAGATCTATAGCAGCAGATATTGCTGAGTGGCAGGTGTGTGGGGCGAGGAGAGGGAGAAGTGAAATGTTCAACCCCCCCCACACCATTTCAGATCATCTCCATTCCTGCCCACAAGGGAGAGGGAAGGATGCATCATCTCCCTGTTGCCACAAAAACTCAGTCCCCTGCTTTTTTCTAAGTGCCTACAGCCCCCCACTTTTTCCTTGACAGCTTCTCTAAAGCAGCTGTGCCTCATTGTCATCATGCACTGAAATCTGAACAGGTTGGCAGCAGGAGAAATGATGGAGAAACATTCTGAAATTAAAATTTCATTGAATTAAATATCCACATCAATAGCCCAAGAAACACTGAATTGATTGTACTATTCAGGGCACACCGAATGCAATGCAAGCCTCTCTTCTTGAATCGATCTGAAGCAGAACTATCAGTGAGTCAGGGTGTCTGCCATAACAGGCTGCCAGAATCAGGGCTGCTGGAGAAGGACCGAGAGGCAGGCATGCCAATGTGTGCTGCTGCATTTCGGCTCGACGTGCCAGGGAGGGCAAGGCGGCCTTTATCACAGGCACACACGGAAAATTAATAATCTGATCACTGCTAAATATAGGGTTGAACGGGTGTTTCCTTGTAAAATATTTTACAATCTGATTTGCTGTTCCCCCTTTGCTCGGGGGGCGGTGGGGGGGACATAATCTGCTCCAGCTCTATGCCTAGCACAGCTTGCTTCCTGGAGCGTGTTGATATAACTGCACTGGCCAGTGGCCACCATAGTGTCTGTGGTTGTGCAGGGGGAGGCTGGAACAGGGGCTTCACACACAATGCAGGTGTCAAGTATAGGAGAGTTTGGGGGCAGGACTTACATCCCCCTCGCCCTCCCCTGTATGGACCATAACCTGTTCCTAGTGCAGCAACTGTTGTTTCAAAGTCCTTACAACCGCTGTTCAAGTAATTGATCACCAGGTGTCTAGAGAAAGAGTTGCCCATAAAGCTCAGTAACCGCCACTCTGTGGGGGAGGCGTGATGCCTGGCTCTCTTCAGGTCCCAAAGCCTCTTTCATGTGTTCGGCGTAAAACAAAAAACTAGGCCCCTCGCTCATCCCCTTTATGTCGAGGAGCCATTCGGCTTGTTACAATGTGCACCGGAAACAGCAATTTCACAATTAGGAGAGGCTTTCCGTGTCTTTGAACCTGCGCCATTGGCTGGTTATCTGATCAGTGGCAACACGGCAGAGCCTTATAAATGATGTAATTACATTTCGGTGGTTTAAGCTCGGGCTTGTCATTCATAAATTGCTAACTATTAAGGAGGTCAGACCATTGTCTAGCTTCATTACGTTTGTCACCAAGTTTTTATTGCAGTAAGTGTTTTTCCTGGTGCCTGCCTTTGACAGGAACACCTGTCAGTAACAGGCCCTTCTCGCACGGCCAGGTGCAGAGCAGGAATGGTGTTCGTTTGACTGAAAAATCAAATTGGAGTTGTGGGACTGACATTGGCGCTTTCAGCTTCTCTGTAAAAGGAAATAGATGTTTCATTTCTGAATGGCAAGGTTTATTGCTGTCTGAAGATTCAGCACAGGGAAAGGATGTAATTGGTGGTTGCTCACCCGAAGACTTTTTTTTAATTGTAGGTACACACACTGCTGAAAGAATGGCTGGGTGGGTTTTGCAAGTCTGTATCCACAGTGATGTTAGATAAGTGCAGTCAGCCGCCCCATCACAGCATTTCTGTCCATTTCAAGATTTTTTTTTTTTTAATGGTTCGCTAGTTCAATTTTATGGGTCAGTAATTTCAGGTCACTCCATGTTGGTAAAACTAATATTATCCCTTCTGAAAGCGCATGTTTGATGCAAATTTTATTTAACATCTTTCAGTACTTGTGCTGCATCTTTGAAGTGGAAAGGCCCAGTTTTGGGAGAACATCACTTGCTTGCTCCATCCCCATTCCCAATCTAGAAGCATCTTAGGAAGCTATCTGTGTTTATAGCCTTGACCTAGCTAGATGCCAAGATAATGCATGTGCATTTGAAATCTGTAACAGGCGTTTGCCCGTGTTCAAGGTGGAAAAGCAGGATGACAGCTGAACTCAGATCTCTTCACTGCTGAGGGATGATAATAGTGAAACCCAAGTCAGAGATCCCAGCTAAGCGGAGCATGAACAGTTAATTTAGCTCAGGCAAGGGAGAAACTTGTCAAGTTGGGCATCAGTACCACCTTCTGGCCAACCAAGTCCTAACACAGGCAAAGTTGCCAAAGCAGTACATTTACCCTTGTCCGGGTCATCCCCCAGCTTCAAGGTGGCATTAAGTTTAAGATGGGGCAAAATGTGGGGCTTAGAGGGAGGACGTGGGGATTGCTACAAGCTCAGTACCTAAGAAGGAACTCAGCATTTGTTGGGCCACTCCATAAGATAGGAGGCAATTAATTTGCTTTAATTAGGCCACAACTTTAGTCACCTAAAATATCTGACGGTACCCAGCAATAAATTGTACAGTGCACCTCATCTTCATTCCTTAAGCAGTGCCACATAATCCCCAACCTTGTCCCAGCCAGTCCCTTGCTGGGCCCCTATCACCCTCCCCTCATATAAAGGGATATAAAAGGAATATGTTTTCCCTCACCACCAGCTTGGCCAAGGCCGGGGGGGGAGGGGAAGGGGAGGGGTTGGTTGGGGTTTTTTGGCCTTCCCCACCACAAGTCTGGGACCCAATGGACTGGGACAGGCATTTAGGTTATAACATATAATGTTGCGAATTAGTACTTAAAACTGGTGGTGGATGTCCAGTGCAGTCAACTCCCCCATACCAGACATCGGCACCTCAAACAGCCCTTCCTCAGCTCCCTTAAGGAATGCTAGCTTTCAAATCTTTTTCCAAGCCATTTTTATCCATTATCTGGATCCCTGCCACAACAAGTACCTGCACTGGCCAGTCACCACTAGTTTTAACATACTAAGTTGGAAAATTATAACCTCAATCACTACCCTAGCTCAGAAAACTGAAAAGGTTACATACCGGTATTTCAAAGAAGGTTTCACTGAAAAGGGTTACGATAAATTTTTCTTTAAAACTTTTCACTTATTTTAAGATAAAGGTTTTCAGTGTCCTCAGTTCATATTACAGACCATTTTTTCAGCTCTCTGAATTGATCTGTTTTTGTGTGGATCAAATAACTTCAGATATTTAGGAGTAATTAATGGTACCCAGTTACTCTACTTAGTGTCAAGTGATTTTATTTCTATCAATAAAATACGTGAAATGCATTGCTTTCAGTCCAATTGTAGAGGATACACAAGTTCTTGGTTTTCTTTAAAGAATAGGCTGCACGTAAATTCAAACATACATCCCTCTGAATATTTTATAATACAATAATAAAAAGTATATCGATACATAGCCATGAGTGGGAATGGGAATAGCATAGCTGAAATTGACGCATCTTATTTCAACTTACCTCCCATCCTCATGGCGTGAGATCAATGGCTGCGGCTCCCCCATCAACTCCGCTACCGCCACTCGCCCTGGTGGAGTTCCGGAGTCGATGGGAGTGTGTTTTGGTATCAATGTATTGTGTCTAGATGAGACGCGATATATAGATCCCCACTAGATCGATAGCTACCCGCCGATCCAGTGAGTAGTCTGGATGTACCCTTGGAAATGTCGCTTTTTTCCAAGATTTGCATTTATCCTGCAATTTTTTTTATAATTAAGATGTTTTTAGCAGTAGCTCCAGTTAACCGTATTTACATTTGATAGTACTTCTGTCTTGCTAGCTTTTTCAGCTGCATTCATCCAGGGTGGACTGATTTCTATCGATGCAATTTAAATCACCCCTTTTAATCATGATAGATATCAGGAAGCATTGAAATCAGTGG
Organism: Chelonoidis abingdonii; assembly: GCF_003597395.2. Lineage (NCBI taxonomy): Eukaryota > Metazoa > Chordata > Testudines > Testudinidae > Chelonoidis > Chelonoidis abingdonii. Next base: position 145,837,970 of record NC_133772.1, on the reverse strand, counting down.
TTTTGTACTTTTCAGTTATTTTGATAAAGAAAGATTGATTCTGATTGCTTGGTAAACAAAACATGTTGATTAGCAAGTAAATACAGACTTCACACTAAAAATAGTGCTTTACTGCCTCCAGAGTTTGCTGAAGTGCTAAACCAGCTTTTGACAACAGTAGCCTCTTTTGCAGGTGCAGAGAGAATATTTTCTTCATATCAGTTTATTCAGCTAATTCAGTTCAGTCACTATTACAGAGGTCCCTGATCTATGGGATGCACCCCTCTGGGGGTGGGCATGAAGGAATGTTCGGGGGAGCACAGCTGTGGCCCAGGCCAGCCCCCACAGAGGGCAGGGAGTGAGAGACACCTGGGTCCCAGCCGCCAGCCCCCCACTGGGGGCTCTACTCCCAGCTGCAGCTGCTGGCCCCACATCCGGGGCCCCAGCTGCTGGCCTTGGCTCCCGGCCGAGGCTCTGCTCCAGCCCCTGCCTTCAGCTGTGGCCCCAGTCTTGGCCCCCTTACTCGTGTGTGTCCCCCCATCCTGAAGCCATGGCCCCACTCCTGGGGCGGGAAACAGAGGCAATGGGGAGCACAAGATAAAAAGTTTGGGAACCAGTGCACTACTATTAGTTGAATAAACTGAAATGAAGAAAATATTTTTTCTGTACCTGCAACAGAGGCTACTGCTGTCAAAAGCTGGTTTCGCACTTCAGCAAACTCTGGACCCAGATGCTTGGCCAATGACTTTCGCCAGTTCAGTGGTTTGACTTTCTTTACGATCTGACAGCAAATATGTATTTAATTTAAGCAATTTTAATAATTATACGTTTACAAGTTAATACAGATTGTCCTAAACTCAAATTGTAAATAGATTTAAAAAAAACCAGTGAATTTAATTAAAAGAAATCCAATTACAATTTTTAAAAATCCATTTTTAAAATTATTTTTTAAATCATTAATTTTTACACATACTGCATGACGCATGGTGGTATATAAAAGACTTTCTATAGAAATACTCAAGGGAAACCCTTTTGTAAAGTATATAACATTTCAAAGAAGTTAAATGTATTCAAGCCACAGATGACTATACCAGGAAGGTTAACTGGAGAACACACCAGTAAGCCCTTCAGAAAATAAGGAACAATTACCTACCTTTTGTAACTGTTGTTTTTCGAGATGTGTTGCTCATATCCATTCTGTTGTACAGCGTGTGCCCACATGCATGGTCATCGGAGACTGTTAGTTAGTGGTACTCGTAGGGCCACTTGTGGCGCCCTCTGGAGTGCCGTGTTCATGCCATGGTATATCAGACGCCACCAGCCCTATGCTCTCTCAGTTCCGTCTTGCCTACAACTCCGACGGGCAGGAGGGTGGGTAATGGAATGGCCATGAGCAACACATCTTGAAGAACAAGAGTTACAAAAAGGTGGGTAACCGTTTTTCTTCTTCGAGTGCTTGCTCATGTCGATTCCATTCTAGGTGACTCACAAGCAGTGCCCTCAGAGTTCAGAGTCTTGCAGACAGGAGCACAGCTCTGCTGAAACCAGTGTCATTTTGGGCTTACTGGATCAGCGCATAGTGTGAAGCGAATATGTAGACGGACAACCAGGTTGCAGCCCGACAAATTCTTGGATCAGCACCTGAGTGAGGAAGGATGCCAGGGATGCCTGCACCCTAGTTGAATGAGCCGTCACGACTGCTGGCGGGGGCACCTTCGCCAGCCCAGAACAGAAGCGGATGCAGGCAGTGATCCACAATGATATTCTCTGGGTAGACACTGGGCAACCCTTCAGTCTGTCTGTGATAGCAACAAACAACTGCACTGACTTACGGAACAGCTTCGTTCTATCTGTGTAGAAGGCCAATACCCACCTGACATCCAGGGTATGCAGCCTGCGTTCCTCATCTGATGCATGAGTCTTAGGGCAAAGGACCGGTAAATATATGTCTCAACCAGTATGGAACTGGGAGACGACCTTCGGCAGAAAGGCCGGGTGTGGCTGCAGCTGGACCTTGTCCTTATAGAAGATTGTATAAGGCGGTTCCGATGTGAACACCCTGAACACCTCCGGGCCGAAGTTATAGCGACTAGGAAGGAGACCTTCCAGGAGAGAAGCAGAAGGGAGCAGGAAGCCAAAGGCTCGAAGGGGAGACCCATGAGCCTTGTCAGCACCAGTTCAGGTCCCCAGAGGGAACCAGCTCCTTGGACATCAGGTAAAGGCGCTCCAGGCCTTTCAGGAACCATGCTGTCATGGGATGGGTGAAGACTGACCTGCCTTGAAACAGAGGGTGGAACACTGAAATGGCTGCCAGGTGTGCCTTGACTGAAGAAAGCGACAAGCCCTGGAGGTTAAGGTGCAGCAAAATAGTCCAGGATGTCCTACAGCAGGGCTTCCGTTGCACAAGTGTGATGATCTGTGGCCCAACACGTGAACTGCTTCCACTTTGCCACATAGGTAGCCCTGGTGGAGGATTTCCTGCTACTAGCAGGAGTTGCTGCACACCAGTGGAACACCACCGCTCATCCCCACTCAGTCACGCAGCAGCCAGGCTGTCAAGTGCAGCACTGCCAGGTTTGGATGCAACAGATTGCCGTGGTTCTGGGACAGGAGATCCGGCAGAAGCGGTAGCTGCAGCGGGGTGGCTGCCGACAGACTCTGCAGCATGCCGAACCAGTGTTGCCGAGGTCACGCAGGGGCTATGAGGATGACGGCCGCTTTGTCTTGCTTCACCTTGAGCAAGACCTTGTGGATCAATGGCACTGGTGGGAAGGCGTACATCAGCGCTCCCGACCACGGAATGAGGAAGGTGTGTGACGGGGAGCTCTTGTCCCTGTCCTGCAGAGAACAGAACACTTAACAGGCACTTTAACTAACTAACTAACAAACAATTAACTATTTACAGCTAGAAGCACCAGGCTAAGGTAGAAGGGAAACCGCTGGCCACTTGCAAGAAAGGGACAGACGCACTCCGACTGACCACCACAGGCAGTAAGAAGGAACTAAGAGGGCGCAGGGATGGGGGCACCTGATATATCGCAGCATGAGGGCGGCACTCCAGAAGGCACCACAGCCAACCCTATGGATACCTCTAAGGCAAAAGTCTCCGACGACTGTGCATGTCAGCGCATGCACACCTATAATGGAATGGACATGAGCGAGCACTCGAAGAACATTTAAGTTTTTATGCTCACTAGTTTTAAAAGATACACATACACGTGAACACAAAACAGTTATTTACCAATTTCAGAAAGTAAATTCCTCTTCACATTCAATATGATACAGTCACTACTACTATATCAATACATCACAGCTAGCGATAACTCATGCAGTGACTTCTGCTCCGTTTCATTATTCCCATTTAAGTATCCTTCCGGCAACGTTTAAAAAAATTACACTTAGCACAACTAAAGACCACAACGTATAAGGAATAATCCTAGTTCTTTCCTGTAGCATTTTGTGTTCGTATGTCCTACTGTCATCAATCCTTGGTTTTGTTTTCATAGTCTACTGTTTAAAACACGTTAACTAGTTATGGTAAACCCTGGTCAGGAGGCTAAGGTTCAGCTTAACCAGCTAACACACGTTAAGGCTACACTTTGCCTTGTCTACATTAGTATTTTAGCGCATATTAACTAACATGTTAAAACCACATTTTTTTTCCTAGGTTGAAATTACACTGGGGGAACAAAGTAGAAATTGGCTTGGCTGACCATTCAAAGTCATTTTTTTCTAAGCACCAGTGTTTGCGAAAGAGGCTCAACCAACAAAAAACAGCCGTGTGAGCATCCTTGCTTCAACCCTGGCATGCAGAGACCACCTCTAAGAAAAGTCAAGTCTCTGTCCATGCAACTCTTGGCTTCTCTGCTGAGTATAATATAAAGAAATCAAATCAAGATGAGGTTAGTCCTAAAAATAATTAGCATACGATGCTTTGGCAATTCAAAAATGTTTTGATTTCAGATTTTTTTCTGGGCCTGATCCAATCTCAGTGGAGCCAAATGAAGTCTACTGATTTCAAAAGAGATTTGGACCAGGAATTTTGGCAGGCATTTTTCTCACCATTGTTCAAAGATTTCCCCCATCACTGTGCATTCTAGTAATGCAATCCCATGGCAACAGATAGGAGGCTTTCATTGCTAGTCTTAACGCACATTTTTTGAAAAGTGTCTAACACATTTTTTGAGCAACAGAGTGGAGCAGCTCGCAGCATCTATTCAGTACATTTTAAAAAATTGTTCTTTATATCAGAATTACTCCATTTCGCTGTTGGCCGATTCCCCTCCCACAATCCACCCCCAGCCCAAGGGTGTTCCTTATACCCCACATTGCAGGAAGTGGTTTGTGATGCTCAGATGTAACAGCGCTATAGAAGAGCAAAATGTTAACCTGAGGTCAGAATGAATGTGAATGCACATTTGTAACTGACTTGGAAGAATACATTTTTGAGATATACAGGAAATGATAACAAAGGCATAAAACAACTCTATTTAAACAGTATTACTGTTGTAGAAGAGCCCAAGGAGAAACAATGTTCCTTATCTATGGGTTTTTAACGTTCACATCACCCTAGCAGTTAGGAACATATTATTCAAAGCTGTTCATATGTAGAAATAACTTACAGTAGGGAAAAGGTTTTTTTTATTTAAGAGATGGGGTCCCCTAAATCAGGGGTTCTCAAACTTTTTCTCTCTGAGGCCCCCCCCAACAGGCTATAAAAACTCCAGGGCCCTGCAGGGATGGCGGGGAGGAGTCTTGGGGCAGGGGCCTTGGGAATAGGTGTAGTCTGATGTCTATTTGGGGGGGGCAGAGGTCATCGGGGCTCAAGCCACCTCCACATGGTGGGGTCCAGGGAGGGAGGGAGTTTATATATTTAAATTATAACTCAAAGGTGGGGGGCTTAGCTCAAAAAGTTTGAAAACAGCTTAGGGTGCAGGGAGGGGGTAGCTAGGGGCTGTGTGCAGGCAGGGAGAGGGGCACTAGGGGCTCAGGGTGTAGGGAGTATTAAGGGCTGTGTGCTGGGAGGACTCCCCTGCTGTCCCTGTTGCCGGAAGGATCTGCCAACCATGGAGCCGGGTCTCCCCACCCAGGGGGCTCTTACCAGCTGCTCTGCAGGAGCAAAGAAGGGTGGGAGCTGATGAGCAGCTTCAACCTGGGACATGAGCAGGAGAGGAAGGAACGCTGCAGCTGCCTGCTCCATAGCACCAGCCAGAGCAGCAGCTGCCCCACAGTGCCTGGCTCTGGCTTCCCACCTCCAACCTGGCCAGGGGATGGGGAAAGGAGATGGTGAGGGGACTCAGGGGAGGTGTGGAGGTGCCCCTGGGACTGCCTTGATCTTGCACTGCAGTTTGGGTGAGAGGGGGCAATGCCCTCCATGTCTCCAACTCTGCCCACCATGGGCTCAGGGTTTCTGCTCCACAGGGAGCACTGGGGCTCTGGGGCTCAGACCCATACCTTCCAGCTTCAGCCTCACGCGGTGGGGGGGCACTGCAGACCCCTGGCTGAGAACCACTGCCCTAGATCCTCTTGGAGGAGACTCTTCACTTGGATCTCATTCCATCTTACAGAGGAAGGTTCATTAATGGGACCCTTTGAAGAGCTTCAGTAGGATTTGGTTCCACATTTGTGGAGGGGACTGATCAAGCAGGGGGAGGCCTGCTGGGCTTGGAATGGGGCAGGATGCACATTAGTCCTCCTGCAGCAAAGCACTTAAGCAGATGTCACACTTAAAGAATGTATTCAGTCAATGGGACTGCGAACACTTGCTGAACCAGGGCCACTGTCTCTACATCAACCCCTGGGATTACCAGGAGAAGGGAACAGCCTGAGGTTTATGTGCTGTTCATTTCCCACCTGTCTTCTATACTTTGGGTTAGCCTCTCTTTCTAGGGAATTGATATTAAACTAATCAAGAAAAGTAATATCCTCTGAACACATTCTACCCACTTTGGTTTCAGAATAATTCTAAGGACACACACACAGTCCTAAAGTTCTGCTCAGTATACAAAATGTTTAAACCCCACACTCACTAACTTCTACAATCTCATCTTGGGTAGCACAGGTCAATTAAGTTGTCATTTATGAAAGACGGATCTAAGTTAACTGGACACCGCCAACAAATAGTTCTCTAACCAACTTGGATTTTAAGGTTTAAATATCCAAGTAAAAGGGGGCACATAATTGTTACAGTCTCATCTCGCTGAAGACAGAGCTGTTAGGCAAAGAGAAAACTTCAGAAGAGTACCCAGAACATTCAGCAAAATGGAAGGACACAAACAAATTGAAGCATTCACGCTTTCAGTTCATCAGAGGCAACATACAAAGCTATTCTACGAGGATTGCATCAACATTTTCTGGAGCAAGATCAGACTCCACTGCACATGATGAATCTAGGTGATCTTGAGAGAGCCTGGAACTTTTTACTGTACAGTCAGACCAACTGTCACAATAAGGATGAAACCTGTGGGGTACTGGGTTACCAAACCTTTGGCATCGGTTGTATTTGAATTGTTTCCCTTTGTGTGTGTACATGTGTTCCAGCAACTGGCTCTTTCGGAGAAATTTGTGGCCACAGACTGTGCAACTGATTTTTCTCTTTCTTGAAAAAGAGAAGTTGCAGTTTAACTCCACAGGCTCAGTGTCTTTGGAGATTAGTGACAACTGTCCATACTGTAATGGCTCAGTGTTACTATGGCTTGGATGTTCTGATGGATGCTCATTCTCTTTCATTAAGAAGGCACCGAGCCGGTGACTTTCAATAGCTTCCCGCTTTTCAGTAATAGGCTGCACTTCACCAAGGTCATTGCTCTCCAGGATGGAGGCTGGGACGCCAAAGGGAAGTGAGCCAGAGACATGAGTGTGCAGGTGTTCCCGCAAATTGCCATGGGAATCAAAACACTCCCCACAGTAATGACATAAATGCACGTTGAGATTAGTTTTAGAAACATCTGGAGAGGGCGACGTGTGACTTTGGGACACCACTGGCTCGCGGTCACATTTCTCCTGCTTTATAGACACACATGATTTCTGAAGCTCCTCCACTGGTTTGACAGCCCCAGCTGCTTGGGTGGAAGGATGGGTGATCTGTTGTTCAAGGGTACCGTCATCTAGTCCAATGGCAAGTGAGAGCTGTAACTGTGGGTGATCGCCCTGGTTAGCAGACCTGTTGCTGGCATTTGTCAGATTTTCGTTTGCTCCAAGACTTTCCTTTGTTGCTTTGTGTGCAGTTGAGATCTGAATTCCATATAAGTTTGAAGACTGCATAGTCTCTGGGGAAACTATCTGGTTCATTTTAATTGCAAGATGGGAAAGGTAGTCTGCATGGAGAAATCGAATGCCCTCCTCCAGCCGGCTGGGATTGACTGTCTGCTTTGGACCTTTTCCAGTGTACATGATGTGCAACAGGTAGCTGAATACGTCTGGCTGGATATCTGTAGGCTGAATCTTTATGCATTCACTGTTTAAAACAAAACACATGATTAAATATACCTGTTTCTCCAAATGATAATCCTGGCCATTATTTAAGCATTCATGTGGCCCATCATTTACTTTGAGAGAACGCACATTAGCTACCTTTCCCAGATTCAGAATAAATCTGACACACACACCAAGAGAAGGACATGGGTATAATTTACATGTGCAATTATAGTGACTGCGTGCATCACTGCATTAACTGGGCACGAATGTGACCAGTGAGCCATGCACTCACTCATTTGTATATGCAGTGTAACTTTGCATGCCACTGCAGTAATTGTTTGCAAATTATGAATTCACATATTATGTGTGATTCTGAAAATCTGGACCGAAGTCTATTGCTATATATTTAAATAATAATCCATTATTAAATTCAATGATTAAATAATGAATTCAACGAGGTGGACTGATTTAAATCAAAGTGATTTAAACCACCAATCTTAATCATGATTTAAATTAACAAGGAGGAAACTTTGATGTAAATCATCAATTTTAAACATGTTTTGCATTTGTACTTTTTAGCTATTTTCCTAAAGAAAGGTTGATTCTCATTGCTTGGCAACCATTAAAACACGTTGATTTGCAACTAAATATAGCCTTTTCACTAAGTGTCATTATTCTTTTTGATAACCAGGAGGATACACTATATCTATCTATACACATTTATTTAAGCAATTAGATAGATGAACTTGCATTTATTCAGATTTTTGATTATTACATTTATTATGTTAGAAAATGGTGAACGACGCATTTCTTATTTACTAGATGATTACTTGTGATTTGTGTCAAGCTCTATGTGGATGATATTCAAATTCAATTAAAAATGCACATAAACAGCTTTTTAAACATTTAATTAAATAAAACTACTTTAAGTGTGCTGGATTCATAAGAAGAAAGTGCATTAAAATTAGCAAAACATATATTTTATTTTAAAAACTAGGTAATATATTAAAGGAAGAAATTTGGGTAGTTAGTGACTTGAACTGATTGTTTCTGGTCACCATGTCCTTCAAATTTTAGAACAAGTAGATCTCATCCTTAAACACCTAGTTTTTATTCATAGTTTAGAAAATGAAGATGGTTTTCCTGTTTTTCTTAACTTTGAATGAACTAGTCATTGAACTGACTGAGTTGAATAAACTGAAATTAAAAAAATATTCTCTCTGCACCTGCAGAAGAGGCTTCTGCTGTCAAAAGCTAGTTTAGCACTTCAGCAAACTCTGGATCCAGATGCTTAGAGCTGGTCTACACGGGGGGGTGGGGGTTGATCTAAAATACACAACTTCAGCTACGCTATTCGAGTAGCTGAAGTCGAAGTATCTTAGTTCGACTTTCCGGGCTGTCCTCACGGCAGCAAGTCGACTGCCGCGGCTCCCCCGTCAACGCTGCTTACTCCGCCTACTGAGGTGAAGTATGGGCGTCAATTCGCGAATCGATTTATCATGTCTAAATGAGATGTGATAAATCGATCCTCAATAGATCGATTACTGCCTGCCGATCTGGTGGGTAGTATAGACATACCCTTAGAGTGTGACTTCTACCAGTTCAGTGGTTTGACTTTAAAACATGGCAGCAAATATGTACTGCTTAGTATTTTTTACTGCATTTAATTGGCTTTAATAGAATACAGTAAGTTAAGCATTAAAATAGGTTGCCATAATTTCCAAACTAATGTTACATAAGTTTCTTTTAAAATAAACTTGTATTTAGTTTATACATATGATTAAAAGTCATTGAGTTTTATCCACTCTGCATTACAATAGGTATATATTTTATCAGCTTTATGTCCCAATGTCATTAAATGGTATAGATTATAATGAACACTCAGCACTAATCTCTCACTCTCAGCTATCAAAGTACTTTCCAAATTTTAAGCAAAGAGACTTCAACATCGCTGAAGGAGTAACTGCAGATAGGAAAGTGAGCACACAGACAGAGACCAAATCTGTAGACAGCATCTCCATGTCAGAGGCAGGATTAGAACTCGGGAGCTATCCCATGTAATTACAAAATCTGACACCTTCAAAACCACTTTGTACCCAACTGTGGTGCAGCATCTGAATGTCACCATGAGGTGACTGATATACAAGGCTCTATGACACTTGAAATGAATTGATGATCTCAGTGAAGTCTGTTAACTCTAAGGCTACGTCTTCACTACCCACCATATCGGCGGGTAGCAATCGATTGCTCGGGGATCTATATATCGTGTCTCATCTAGAGGCGATATATTGATCCCCGAATGCGCTTTATCGATTCCGGAACTCCACCAACCCGGAGTTGCGGAGTCGATATGGGGAGCCGCGGACATCGATCCCGCGCCGTGAGGACGGTGAGTAATTCGATCTTAGATACTTCGACTTCAGATACGTTATTCACGTAGTTGCGTATCTGAGATCGATTTTCCCCCGTAGTGTAGACCAGCCCTTAGTGTCTGCAGCACAATATTGCATTGTCACCCTTACTAATAATTGCAACAGCAAGGACATGAACTGAGTGAGTTTGGAAACTGAACTACATCAGTCTCCCCAGAGCCATTCTGTCATAGTTTCCTACTCAGATTTGAACCTTAGCGTTCATAAACTGAGAAGCTAGCATGAACCCTCTAAGCTTAATTACCAGCTTAGATCTGATATCGCTGCCACCAGCCAGGAATTTCCAGGGCCTGACTCCCTCTCTGGTCTCCCAAAACCTTCTCTGGGGGACCCCAAGACTCAGAAGCCTTGAGTCTCACACCAAAACGGGAAAAGCAACCTCCTCCCTTGTCTCCTCATTTATCTCATCCCCTAGCTCCCCCTCCCTGGGTATCCTGGTGATACGTACTATAAACTCCTTGAATGGCAAAACAGAGAGGGCAATTTCTTCCCCCCTCTCTTCTTCCCCTTGCACGCTCATGCAGATCTCAACCTAGTTCAAGCTAACCCAAAAGATTTCCCCTCCCTTCGCTCGCTTAGCCTCCTTAACCAGAGAAAAACTTAAACAGGTTTTAAAAAAGGAAGCTTTAGTATAAATAAGAGAGAAAAAAAGAAGCATAAAAAATATTCTCTGTTCCAGGGTTGAGCAATAATACAGGTGATCAATTGCTTAAAAGAAAAAATGGAATAACAGCTTATTCAAAAGAATCAATTTTAAACATTCCAGCAAACATACACACATGTAAATACAAAAAAAACAATAACAGACTATTGTTTTTCTACCTTGTACTTACAACTTTGAAACTGAAGATTAGAAGCTTGAAGATAGAAAGACCCTCTCATAGCTGAGAGCCAGACAAAGACACAGACCCAAACATTCCGTCCCTGAGCTTTTTAAAAATCCGGTTTCCTGATTGGTCCTCTGGTCAGGTGTTTGGTTCCCTTTGTTAACCCTTTACAGGTGAAAGAAACATTAACCCTTAGCTATCTATTTATGACAAGAGTGTTGGGGGAAGCTTGTTCTGCCACCAGGCATGCTCTGTGTACTCTGTAGATAAATACAAAGTTAGTTCCCAGGCCTTACAGGTCAACAGTAAACACGAACTCTAAACTCAATTTTTTTTTTAAACTTCAATGTTGGTCCAAATGTAAACCAAAGTATTGTATTTATTTCTATATACACACAACTTCAGTGAAAAATTCTAGGCATTTGCTGCTTAAGAAAGCTGTGATACTTCTTCAACTTCTGTTTCTGTGTTCATCCCTCTTTAAATGTGCAGCAATGTGGACCTGAACTTTGGCTTATGCTGATTAAACAAGTAAGATCAAAAGGGCTTTCTGATACTACATTGTAGGCTGGAAATGAACTGGTTTTAGAGGGTTACAACTCCATAATTGTTTTATGTAACCAACCCCAAGTCATCAAATCCCTTGCTAATGTTCCTTCAGAATTTAACTCCTTTTGAAGAATAAATTTTAAAAGTTGCCTTAAATGCAGAAAAAGATGTATGTTCTTACCTTGTCTGGTGAATAAATATCATCTTAAAGTAGTTTGAAAAAGCAGCTAGCACTGCTCTGTGGGCCTTGAAGTAAACATCTCCTATTGCAACTGTACAGTCACAGAGAAAACCAAACTCACGCTGCATGTTCAACTGCTGCAGGAGGACTAGACTGTGACTAGCTGTATCCATGGCGTTTCTAAAGACAAAAGAGAACAACATTCGAGTTCTTGGTGACATGAAGATAATTGTAGTAATATCAAAAGAGCAGTTTATTTCACTAAGGAAGTTATAAAGGCGCATAGTGTGGAAGTCATACAAAAGCTGATGAGGTTCTCTGACAGTGCAGTATATTAACATCTGCCAAGTGGTATGTACACCACAATTTAGTAACTTCTCCCACTGATATCATTAGAATGCCCCAAACAGTCTACTGAAATTTGGGCTGGGTAGAAACTCCCGATTTTTGTAGTTAAAAAGAACATGCTTCATCTAAACAGTCTGAAGTTAGCAAACCTTAATGTCATATGGATTCTGCTTGAGTTCCTCCAGAACTGAAACTACTACAGAATAAGAAAACATTTATCCAAGTCAGTGACCTCTAGTCACTGAAGGTCTAACGCTGCATACTCTGTGGAACCAAAACGTCCACTAAGAGTATGTCCACATTACAATGTAAGCCTGGGCTCAGACTCAGGTTTAAGCACAAACCCCCTTCTGTCCACACACAAATCTGGCTGACTCCAGGCCAGTGAGCCCTCAGTACCCAAGCCCTAGGACCTGGCTTGGGGTCAGGGTCCCACTGCGAGTCAGGTCCAAACTTTATCATTTTTCAGTGTGGACGCAGCTCCGGGCCAGGTCTCCAGACTTGTGCTCTGAGAGTCCGACAAACTACCCCACAATCCTGTGGGCCAGTGTTTCTTGCCTTTCTATTCCAAGATTAGCCAATCAACTCCCAGGAAACAAACGCAACCCTCCCTCCCCACCTTCACCTACAGCTACTCAGTGTTTAACCCTTCCATTTCATTCTGAACTGAACAAAGTTAACTGTCCCCTCCCTGCATTAGTTATGACCAGTGAGAAGAAGTCATCCTTTGCTAAGCACAATGGTCATGGGACCATAGTCAGATTCGGGTAAATCTCTCGTTTGAGACAAACAAGACATTTGACTTCTGTAAGAGTACCAGAAATTACCATGTGTACCAGAAATATTGGATAAGTCAGCTGTGTTGGGGATTCAATGGATCGATGCAGAGGGGCGGATCTCAGGCTCAAGATGGACGGAATGAGAACTGCACTTCTAGGAACTTCCTGTCATCCTGCCTCTTTTACAAGGAATTTGACCAGATGCTGGGAACTGCATTGAGCCCACAGTGGTTCACAATAGCCTGATGAATGGGGATGGCGACCTTCTAACCCCCCAAATCTAAGGGCTTGTCTACATTTTAAATATTGCAGTGGTACGGCTGCAGTTGTGCCACTTCAGTGAAGATGCTGTCTACGCTCTCAAGGGGGGTTCTCCTATTGGAATAGGTAATCCACCTCCCTGAGAGGCGGTAGCTAGGTCGACGGGAGAATTCTCCTGTTAGCCCCTGTTGTAGACAGCGCAAGGTTAAGTTAGTTTAACTGCCTCACTCTGGAGTGTGGATTTTTCACACCCCTGAGCGAGGTAGTTATACCAACCTAATTTCCTAGTGTAGGCCAGGTCTAAAATAGTATGGGAAGGGAGCTAGCAGCTGCTGGATCAAGCTCATGAAGTGACTCTGATGCTCACGCCAGTCCCCAAGGAAGCTTTCCTGCCAGAGCAGCCACAACATGGCCAGGGTCCATACTCTGAGGAACTGTTTGATGTCTCCTGGTGGAAGCAGCCTGCAGGAGAAATAGAAGTAGTGAGGAAGCTTGGTAAGTTGCGGCCTCCATGTTTGTTATTAACCTACCAATTGGAGAGATGTCCAGTTTATGACCCAAGGACATGTGGGGATTGGGCCTCCTTTGAGCAGGGGGTTGGACTAGATGACCTCCTGAAGTCCCTTCCAACCCTGATATTCTATAATTCTATGAAATTATCGTTAAAGGTGCAGATAGCAGCGTGTATCAACTAATGGTGGAATGCACGCCAGCACTGTGGTGAGTCCCACCCCTGACCACCACGTGGAATTCAGAACAGATACCAGGAAGTGAAACCAACAGCAAAACAAGCAGCTGTGAAAACATTTTTACTAGATATTCACAAGTTGTTAGAAAGACCCTTACCTTGCCTTTTCTGCCAGTACACCACACCATACAAATCAGCCATGCCAGAGCAGACCAAGCTGCCTGTAAATTGTACCAAGGTGCCAGGGGAAATGTAGTCCGGGGGGACAAATTAACTCTCTGAAATACACCAGGGGGTTGTATGTAGTCCAGAAATGTGCCACTGATGCGGGGGGGAGGGGTGCTTTATAATTCTTTTCTTACAGAAATATGCTTAAGGGGAGGGGGGCGGAATTTAGGCAATGCATTCCCTATTATGAGTCTAGGGAGTCCCAGTTGTGTGTAGACACCTATGGAAATCTGTTTGTAAACCCACTGGAGGTAGCAGGGATAGGAGTAACTATCCAAGTCACTGTGATCACAGCCATAGGAAAGCGCTGGGGGAGGAGAGAACAAACAGGACCTGGCCCTCACTACTTTAACTATCCTGCTGAGTCTGAAGTTCCCTTTGACATAACCAGAGATGCTATTATGTGTCTACACTACAGTGAGCGCCTAGCACAATGGGGCCCTCCCTGGTCCATGCCTCGGGATTTTGCACGTTACACCAATACAAATTATTAATAAAGAAGAATAATTAATAATAATAATACTGCACTGCCAGAACTAGTTCCTCCTGGCCTCGTTTTTCACGTGTCTGCACATCTCGGCAGCTGGCACGATCTCACACGCACTCAGCCAGTCGCGGTTTAATTTCAGACCACAGCAGCAATCCCGCTACTGTATTACGCTGCTGCTGCTCACAAGCTGCCATGGCCATGGAGTGTGAGCCTGCAGTATAGCACATGGGTCATAGCATGTCTCCCCCCGTTACCGACTCACGCACGACCCATTGTATTGCAAAGCCCCAGTGTTAAGCTCGGCGGCCTCTTGCAGGCATGCAAGTAGCCCCCTGGATGCACCAGGCAGGCGGGAGCCAGCCCCTGGGGATGCTGTTGCAGTTGCGCAGCAGAGGCCAGGAGGAGCTGCACCCCGACCCATCCAGGCGCACCAGGCGGGAGGCTCCTGCGGGGCCGCTGCGGGGCAGCCCCCATGTCCGGGAAATGCAGCCCGAGCTGCAAGGCTGAGCCAGGCGGCGGGCAACCGCAGCTCCGGGATTGCTGCTGAGCGAGGCCGGGCCCCGGGGAGGCGTTGCAGGGAAGGAGGGTGGCAACGGGCAGCCCCTGCGGCGCGGGCGGGGCTCGCGGCTTACCGGTGGGAGGCTCCAGCCTGCGCAGCTGTTGGCCCGGGGAGGCGGGCGCGGCTCGCGCATGCACCGGGCCCTGGCGCGGCTCTCATCTCGGCCACGCAGGGTGAATCCCCCCCACCCCCCGGGAGCGGAGGCTGCTGCAGCTGCAGCGTCCCCGTGCGGCTGGAAGGGCCCCTCTGCACCCCCGCCCCCCCGGAGCATGGCGGCTCAGGCTGGGCTGTGGGCCTTGCCCCTGTGCACTCTTCCTGCACTGACCCCCTGGCACATCGCGAACAGGGGCTGGCTCAGCGAGGGGCTCCCCTTGCCCCAAGCCTTCGTGAGGGGAAGGGGGCAATGGGCAGCTGGCCCCCTATACTGCGGGGAGGGGACAGTGCAGTGGCTGGGCATGAGCAGCACCAACAGGGAGCCAAATCTGCCGAGCCCTATGGGGCAGGCAGGCCCGGCCTCCGCTGCTGGTGCCCCGGAGCAGCAAGCGCTGAGGTGCCCCCTGGGGTGGGTCTAGGCCTTTGCGGGGGGTGCTGCTCCCTGCTGCACAGACACCCCACGTTAGTTCACTGCTTAGGCGTTTCCTTGCTCTGCTGGTCTTTGTAAGGAGTAAAAAAACTGTTAAAGGGACATTTAGAGTGTGAGAGCATCACGTGCCTAGGCTTTGGTCTGACGCTACCCAGCCCAGGGGTGTATGAAGCCCTCCGAGGGGAGCCAGACAGAGCCCAGCACTGCAAACATATGTAGAGCGTAGGCACAATGTAGTGTGAGCAAGCAGGGGCTGATTATCCTATGCAGAGACTAGGCTGTTTGACCTTAGCCTGTCAGGATCGTAGAACTATGTTCTCCCTCATTCCCCCTTCCTTCACCATGGCAAAAGCTCCATCCCCGTCATTAATCCCCAAAGCCACATGCCCTGGGCTTTGTGTCCTCGTGTCCCCCTTCCATACCATTATTTTCTATTCTTCCCACCTCCATTCCCCCCATGCCAGGAACTATTGTGTGCCCCTTTTTCCCTATCATGCAGGGGCTCGTTGTATCCCCTATGCCCTCTTTGATGTATAGACAATTACATAGGTTGTTGAAGCTGTTGGGTGTGTTTGACATTCCCCTGGTGTTATCTGGACCTGCTAGGTCACTCCAATCCTCGACTCTGGAAGCCAGCTTTGCTCTGCTGTGAGAACCCCCACTCCGGGGCTGTTCACACACAGCATCTAGCATGTAAGGTGCTCCTTGGATTGTACAACCAAATGACACTAGCCAATATCTCTGGTCCCAGACACAACCCTGGGTACCCCCATCTTACAGTGTCTAGTTATGCCCGCTGGATGCTGCAAACTTATATGTGTTAGTCAATTTAACAAATAAATTGATATGTACCAGACTTGTTATCCCAAGGGAAGACTCTGACATGCTTTAAAACAAATGCACTGCTTCCAGTAGAATAAACAAATTTATTAACAATGAAAGATAGATTTTAAGTGATTATAACTCAAAGCATAACACGTAGGATTTGGTCAAATGAAATAAAAGCAAAACACATTCTAAGTTGATCTTAACACTTTCAGTGCCCTTACAAACTTAGATGTGTCTCACCACAGGCTGGCTGGTTGCCCTTCAGCCAGGCTCTCCTCTTTGATCAGCACTTCAGTTGCCTGGTGGTGATGCCTGTAAATGAAGGTGAAAGAGAGAGGAAGAGCCTGGCAAACATCTCTCCCTTTTATCATGTTCTTTCTTCCCTCTTGGCTTTGTCACCCCCCTTCCCCCCATTCAGGGTCAGGAGAGCATTACCTCATCGTAGTCCCAAACTGACCAAGAGAAGGGGGTGACTCACTTGAGAGTCCAACAGATCCTTTGTTGCTGCCTAGGCCTGTGTCCTTTGTTCCTGTGAGGCTGGGCTGGGTTTGTTCCATACATGCCCTGATGAGATGTGAACTGTCCCTCTGCTCTTGGAGAGTTTTTGCCTGGTTTTGTTTTAAGCCACAAGGACACATTTTCAGACTCATTAATATACATCTGACGAAGTGGGTATTCACCCACGAAAGCTTATGCTCCAATACATTTGTTAATCTATAAGGTGCCACAGGACTCTTTGTTGCTAACTATATCCATAAATTACAATCTATAACATTACCGTAACAACAATGCTCAGTGCACCATGAGCCTTCCGAAGACACCTGACATGACAAACTTTGCATTGGATACCACACAATCATTTTATAAGGATGAACATGCGGGTGCTGGGTGTTCCTTCAAGGTACAGAATGCCACACCTCCCCCCTTAGTTTACTGCAAGAGGATTAGTCACTGACTATCTCAAAGGCAGTTTGTGTTTAGGTTCTCTTGGCATCCAGCCATTAAAGCCATGAGGCGGTGTGCCTCAGTTCCCCCATTCAGACACAGCAAACCAGGCTTTTTATAAAAGCAGCAAAGAATCCTGTGGCACCTTATAGACTAACAGACGTTTTGGAGCATGAGCTTTCGTGGGTGAATACCCACTTCATAAGATGCATGCTCCAAAAGTCTGTTAGTCTATAAGGTGCCACAGGATTCTTTGCTGCTTTTACAGATCCAGACTAACACGGCTACCCCTCTGATACTTGACAGGCTTTTTATGGTTTCTCTGTTGTGATAAGCTTTAAACCTGTTTACAGGTATTAATTGAAAAGCAGCATTATCGTAAGGTTTAACATCCTCCATGTCAAAATTCTTATCCCCAAAACTTAACATTAATACCAACAGTTTCATCTCAGATGTGTGTTTACAAGTATCTTTCTGATACCACACCATCTGTTCAGATATTCTAGTTTGAGGTTAGTTTGTTCATTACCCATGGTGTCCTTTGACTCTTTCCCATGTAATCAGGCACTGTCTTTTCTTTCCTTCCAGTGTTCCCCGCTGTGTGGGCTCTTAATTTAATCATGTTTCTAGCATTTTCGTGGCTCAGGGTCTAGCAAGGTAGGTGTTCAGGGGGATCCTGCACATTGGCTGACCCTTTGGGGAGCGGTCTCCCAACCCCAGGACTGTACATACGCAGAAAATCCAGCTCCCCTTTTGGGGTTACCCTGTGTTTTCCCCTCCCAGCACTGAGTCCTTCCCTGACCCTTACAGGGCTGTGATTTATGCTTTCTGGGTTAGGTGTGTTTACCCTTTGATCAGATGCACCTTTTCCCAGCAGCTTTCTGGGTCTCACCAGCCTTGGGGAAGACACTCCCTTCTCTGTCAGTTGGGTCATTTGTATTCTGGCAAACTACCACCTGGCAATTTCCTGGTCCCAACTCATCTGTTATTGGAGCTGCATCTCGATTTAAAGAGAGACAGTTACTCATCAAAAATTTATCAGAAATAGCATCCTGACAAACTGGGACCTGGATTGGGGGACCCTTCGCCACCCCTTTCTCTGCCCCTGAGAAGTCAGCTGTTACCCAGTTCCTTCTCAAAACCTGGGTCACAGGCTGAGTGCCTGGGCGCACAGAGGCTGACCCAGCCATCCTAGTGTCCTGGGCATCCTGCCCCAAGTGACTAGTGAGGAGACATTCCTGTACCCCCACTATTCCTTCTCCAATTTCCTCCTCTGGTGCCAACTTCCCCGCTTTCCTCTTGGTGCTCGACCCCCACTTCACCCCTTCCATGCGGCCCCACCCCTGTCCCACCCCCATTCCAACCCCTTCCCCAAAGTCCCCACCTCAACCCCACCCCTATTCCAACTCCTTCCCCAAATCCCTGCCCCTTCCCCTGCCACATTCCCACTCTTCCCCATCCCTCCCTCCCAACACTCCACCAAACTGGGGGAGGCGCTGGGAGGTAGGCGGAGGAGCAGGGATGTGGCGCGCTCAGGGAGGGGGGAGGAATAGCAGGTGGGGCGGGGGGTGAGGGGAGCTTGGCTGCCAGTGGGTGCACAGCACTCACTAATTTTTCCCATGGGTCCTCCAGCTCCAGAGCACCCACAAAGTTGGCGCCTATGCTCCTGCTGCGGGCAAATGCTGTAACCTGAGCTACATGGAAAAAAATGATTACCAAGGAGCAGGTCGACTAGGAGGTGTTCCATTATCCCCACAGTCAAAACACTTTCCAAACCTTCCCACACCACATGGATTTTAGCTAGTGGTACGAGGAATCTACTTTTGCCCACCCCCACAGGCTCAGCCATTTGGTCAGGTAGCATACTGGCCTTTGGGACCGCACTCTGCTTAACCAGAGAGATCTGGGCCTTTGTATCCCTCTGCCCCAAGTACTTCCTGCCATTAATTTGGACAGCCTTAACATGCTCCATATCTGGTTCTGCAGAGGCTAACCTCACAAAACCAATATGATAGGTTTCAATTGAATGGGGGCGTTTCTGTGTTGAGGACAGCAGAACTAACATGAGCTATTGGTTGCTGGCTTCCTCCTAGCACAGGGCATGTATTCCTCAGGTGATCAGTGGAATCACACTGATAGCACCTTTAGGGCTCTTCTGCTTTTTACTGGTGATCTGGGATGAGGTTTAGAGGAATGGATTTGGGTAAGTGAATGTTTAGGCTCCCAACCCCCTTCACTCTTCACAGGGGCAAAATGGGATTCTCCCTTCCCACCAGTTTTAAACCCCTCTTTCTGTGGCCTGCCCTCAATAGACGTCTGAATCTGTTCAAAGGGTATCAGCTAAAGAAGTCATCTCATACACAGTCTTTACATCTTTTTCCCATAGACACTGTTTTACATCAGCCTTACATATGCTCAGGAAATGCCCTTGAGCAACAAGATCAAGCAGTCCTTCAAAATTGCCACCTCTTTACCCTTCACGCATTTTCCCAACAAATCTTTCATTTTGTTTACATATTCCCCATTACTCACACCAATATCCCTCTTAAGATTCATAAATTTAACTCTATATGTTTCAGGGGTAATTTGAAAACTTCACAAAACAGTATCTTTAAATTTACAATAGTCTAAAGCAGGGGTAGGCAAGCTATGGCACGCATGCGCCTTCGGCACGCGAGATGATTTTCAGTGGCACTCACATTGCCCAGGTCCTGGCCACCGGTCCGGGGAGCTCTGAATTTTAATTTAATTTTAAATAAAGCTTCTTAAACATTTTAAAGACCTTATTTACTTTACATACAACAATAGTTTAGTTCTATATTATAGACTTATAGAAAGAGACCTTCTAAAAACTTTAAAATTATTGCTGGCAAACAAAACCTTAGAGTGAATAAATGAAGATTCGGCACACCACTTCTGAAAGGTTGCCGACCCCTGGTCTAAAGCATCTTCAATAGGCATTCCATTGAATATATTTTGAGCTTTACCAGTTAATTTTGCAATCAGGGTAGGAACTCTCTTTTCATTAGGGATTTCATGTATTACACACAGCCTTTCAAAGATAGTCAGATATTCAGGAATATCGTCATCCTCACTGTATGCAGGACATAAATGTTCCCATTTGTGGATTTTTGGAGTGATGGGAATTGTTGGGGTTGGAGGAGTTCTGGTTCTGCTTCTTTAGTCTGTCCAGTTGGTGTTTTCCCTCTCTCTCTCTCTCTCTCTCTCTTTCCACTCTCCTTCTCCCCTCTCTCTTCTATCTCCAATTCTTTCAGTTGCAATAATCTCTGGTGCTCCCTTTCCTTTTCTGCAACCTGCAGCCTAAAAAGCTCCAACTTCACAATTGCTTCACTGCTTTCACTCATTTTCCTGCTTCTCTTTCCTGAAATAAGCAAACAGAAAATAACAAAATTGTGACCTCATGACTGTTCTTAGCCTCTACACTTGACTCACTTAAAATCACAAATATCAGTACTTAAAATGTGAACTCCACTTGGAGTAACAAGCCGCACATACACCATACTCGCTGCGCCACTGTGATGTCCCCCTGGTGTTATCTGGACCGATGATCTGCTAGGTCACTCCAATCCTCGACTCTGGGAGCCAGCCTTACCCTGCTCTGCTGTGAGAACCCCCACTTCTGGGCTGTTCATGCACAGCCTCTGGCATGTAAGCTGCTGTTTGGATTGTGCAATCGAATGATACCAGCCAATATCTCCAGTCCCAGACACAACCCTAGGAACTTTCATCTTGCGGTGTCCAGTTATGCCCGCTGGACACTGCAAGCTTACAGAGTTTGTCAATTTAATAAAGAAATTGATATGTACCAGGCTTGTTATCCCAAGGGGAGTCTCTGACATGCTTCAAACCAAACACAGTGCTTCAGATAGAAAAACCAACCAAATGTATTAATTACAAAGATAGATTTTAAGTGATTATAAATCAAAGCATAACAAGACTCACTTGAGAGTCCAACAGATTCTTTGTTGCTGTCTAGATCAGTGTCCTTTTTTTCTGTGAGGCTGGGCTGGGTTTGTCCCATACATGACCTGGTGAGGTGTGAACTCCTCTGCTCTTGGAGAGTTTTTGCTTGGTTTTGTTTTAAGCCATGAGGACACATTTTCAGGCTCATAACTATATACATGAAATTACAACCTATAACATTACTATACTATTACTATAACAGTGCTCACTGCATTATGAGCCTGCTGAAGACACAGAACATGACAAACTTTGCACTGGATACCACACAATCATTTTATAAGAATGAACATGGGGGTGCTTGGCACCAGGGTTTTTGGCGCCCTAGGTGGGGGTCCTTCCGCGCTCCCGGTCTTCGAGGCACTTCAGTGGCGGGTCCCGGAGCGAGTGAAGGACGAGCCGCAGAATTGCTGCCAAAGACCCGGAGCGCAGAAGGACCCCCCCGCTGTTGAATTGCCGCCGAAGACATGGAGTGTGGAAGGACCCCCCGCCGCCGAATTGCCGCCGAGGGCTGCAAAATGCCGTCCTCCCAAATCCTGGTGCCCAGGCGACCGCCTAGGTCACCTAAATGGAAGCACCGGTCCTGGGTACAGAGCATCACAGTGTGCTAACCAGATGCATGGGGCTCTGTGTGTTTTCCATTTCCTCCCTTGATTTTCAGCAAAATCAATAGGATTCTGGCTATTGATGCCTAGCACATTCCTTGAAATTTTGGAATTGAATGGCCCAGCGTACAAAAGGTATCATCTTTCTGACAAACAGAGAAATGCTACAGTCTAGAGTTAAGTGTAAGACTTTGCTTCACTTCACCAATTATCATATCAGACAGATACACTGGTAAGGTTTACTAGTCTATAATTCCCCAGAATTATATTCCTAGAACCTTTTTAAAACATAGGTGCTACCCTCCAAACCTCTGAAACTGGCTGCTTTTAGTGAGACATTGCATATTTTTTTAGAAGTTCAGACACTTCATATTTTTGGGTACATGCCCTCTGGGCATAGTGAGTTACTGGAAAAGAGTGGGCACAAAGTATGCCTCTCCCCCAATTTTCCTCAGTAGTGAAAATTGATGCAAATAAATTATTTAGCTTCTCATCAACACCCTCATCTTCCTTAATTACTTCCTTTAACACTGGTAATCCAGCAGACCCACCAATTCTTTCACAGGCTTCCTGCAATCTCTTATTTTTACACCTTTAGACATTTGCTCTTTTAAATTAATTTTGCCCTTCTCATTTTTCCTCTCATTGCCTGCTGTTATTTATCCTCCGGTTTACTGGCTTCACTAGGGTCACATTTCCAACTTTTGAAGGAAAATCGTTTCACTAATCTCATTCTTTGAACATGTTAATAAAGTAGTGGATAAAGGAGAACAAATTGACATAATTTATTTAAACTTCCACAACACTTTTGATAATATCATACACAAGAAGCTAAGTAGTCATGGGGTGAAAGGCATTTTATTGTAATGGATTTAAAACTGGCTAGGAGTCAGAAATCAGAGTAGGATTAGAGTAGGCTGCTGGTTTATTGAGACCACTGCCTCTCATGCTAACCAATATTGTTTTGTTTCCCTGTACTCCCCCATCAACTGTATCTCTCTTGTCTTATACTTAGATTGTAAGTTCTCTGGGGTATGTTCTGTCTTTTTATTCTGCATTTGTACAGCACCTAACATCACATACCATGGGGTCCTGGTATATGACTAGGGCTTCTAGGCACTACAGTAATAAATAGCCAATGTTCCTGGTAAAAAGTGCCTCATGGTTCTGCACTACAGTCCATGTATTTAATATGTATCAGTGATTTGGAAGGTGCGGGGTGAGGTGGATAGTGGGGCAGCAACATTGACAGATGACAAAGTTATTTAGGTTAGTCAAGACCAGAGGAGGCTGAGGAACTTCAGAGACTTAAATATGCTAGGTAAATGGGCAACATGAAGGTAAATGAAATTCAATGTTTCGTAAGAATGGCCACACTGCATCAGACCAAAGGTCCACCTAGCCCAGTGTCTTGTCTTCTGACAGTGACCAATGCCAGGTGCCCCAGAGGGAATGAACAGAATGTAATAATCAGGTGATCCATCCCCCATTCCCAGCTTCTGGCAAACAGAGGCTAGGGACATCATCCTTGCCCATCCTGGCTAATAGCCAATGTTGATAAATGCAAAGCAGCACATATTAAAGGGTAAAATTTAAACTACTCATACACTTTACAGGATTCAAAATTCACTGTATTAACTCAAGAAAGGCATCATAGTAGACAGGTCAATGAACATCTCTTCTCAGCATGCAGCTGCAGTCAAAACAAACAAACAAACTGACTGTTAAGGTCCATAATGAATGGGATGGTGAACAATATGGAGAATATTACTACTTTGTATAAATCAGTGGTGCAGCCTCATCTGGAATATTGTGTGCAATACTCATCATCCCATCTGAAACACAAGAGTGCAGAACTAGAGGAAGTCAAAGAAGGACAGCAAGAATGATCAAGGGCCTGGAAAAACTGTTACATGAAGAAAGATTTAAAAGTTTGGGATTGTTCAGCTTAGAGATGAGTAAGAGGGAACATGATAAAAGTATCTAAAATAATGCTTGGCATAGATCAGGAACTTCTGTTCTCTCTTCTCATAACACAAGAACAAGGGGAAATTAAATTAAATTATGAGGTGGGAAATTCAAAACCAATAGAAGGAAATACTTTCTCACAGCATGCTTAATTCAACTGTAGAACTTTTTGCCAAAGGAGATCATTGAGGCCCAAACTTTAACATTCAAAAAGGGATTGGACATTTATATGGATAATAAGAGTAGAAGGGATATAAACCTCACATTTCAGGCTTTGAACCAATCTCTACCTATTAGAGATCAAACTGAGACTTAGTGTATGGGGCATGTTAACCCACATCTGCCCACTGTGGGGATCTTATCCCCAAAGGCCACTGTCAGAGACAGTGTACTGGGCTAGATGTTCCAGCATGGCAATTCTTGTGTTACTCCCTGGCTAATTTTGGCGTCTCAAGGGGTAGAGCTTGGGACAGTAACACTCCCCACCTCTCCCCGAGTCTAAGATGACAAATGTACATCTAGCACAAGGAGACAGGAAGGACAATGTTCCAGTACAGAATTAAGCCTTTAGCTCTGGGGAAGGGATGCAATATGGTAAGAGCCTCCAGCATAGCTGATAAAATGGGGAGTGGGATAGGAGGGAGGAGGCCTCCATCACAGGGGGTGAGGGGCAAGCTGGAAATGAGCCTCAAGTGTAGGAGGTGTGGGGAAAGAGTAAGGGGGGGTGGGGATGAGCTTCCAGAAAGGGATAGGGTGGAATGGGGAAATGAGACTCCTACACAGAGTAGATGAGAAAGTGAACCCCCTGCAAAGAGAAGACAGGGGGAAACTCTTGGGTGAGGGTGAGAAAAACCTCCAACACCACAACCTAGGATGAATGCAGATAAAACCATGGAAAGAGAGAGATTGATCATCCAGCATATGAGATTGTGGGTGGGGGATGAGCCTCTAGCAGAGGAGGAGAATGGCATTTGTGTGGGGAGGAGAGCATCCAGTGCAGGAGGGATGGAGTGAGATCTGGAAGTGGGGGTGAGCACACAGCACAGGAGGGTGGGGAGGAGCCTCCAGTGTAGGGGTGAGCAAGGTGGAGTTGGGAGGGAGGGAGCCTCAAGTGAAGGTAGGATAGGGTGGGATGTGGTAGGGGGATTGGGGTACACTTCCATGCAGGCAGGACAGGGTGGGGTCTGGGTGGGAGATGGGGGTGACCCTCCCATGTGGGCAGGACTAAGTGCATCTGGGAGGGGCTGGGGGTGACCCTCCCATGTGGGCAGAAGAGGGTGGATCTGGGAGGGGCGACCCTCCCATGCAGGCAGGACAGGGTGGGGTCTGGGTGGGAGATGGGGGTGACCCTCCCGTGCGGGCAGGACTAGGTGCATCTTGGAGGGGCGGGGGGGTGACGCTTCCATGTGGGCAGGAGAGGGTGGATCTGGGAGGGGGCGACCCTCCCATGCAGGCAGGACAGGGTGGGGTCTGGTCGGGATAAGGGTGACCCTCCCATGCAGGCAGGATAAGGTAGAAGAGGTGGGGGGATGGGGGTGACCCTCCCGTGCAGGCAGGACAGGGTAGAGGTGGGGTGATGGGGGTGACCCCCCTGTGCGGGCAGGACAGAGTGGATGTGGGGTGATGGGATGACCCCCCGTGTGGGCAGGACAGGGTGGATGTGCGGGGGATGGGGGTGACCCACGTGAGGACAGCACAGGGTGGATGTGAGGTGACCCCCCCCGTGCGGACAGCACAGGATGGATGTGGGGGTGACCCCCCCCCGTGCAGGCAGGACAGGGTGGATGTGAGGTGATGGGGGTGACCCCCCCGTGCAGGCAGGACAGGGTGGATGTGAGGTGACCCCCCCGTGCGGACGGCACAGGATGGATGTGGGGGTGACCCCCCCGTGCAGGCAGGACAGAGTGGATGTGGTGATGGGGGTGACCCCCCTGTGCGGGCAGGACAGAGTGGATGTGCAGGGGATGGGGGTGACCCACGTGAGGACAGCACTGGGTGGATGTGAGGTGACCCCGCCGTGCGGACAGCACAGCGTGGATGTGGGGGTGACCCCCCCATGCAGGCAGGACAGGGTGCATGTGAGGTGACCCCGCCCTGCGGACGGCATAGGATGGATGTGGGGGTGACCCCCCCGTGCAGGCAGGACAGAGTGGATGTGGTGATGGGGGTGACCCCCCCGTGCGGACGGCACAGGGTGGATGGGGGGGTGACTCTCCCCTGCGGGCAGCTCAGGATGGATGTGTGAGGAGGTTGGGGGTGACGCCCCCTCCCGTGCGGGCAGCACAGGGTGGATCTGGGAAGAGGCAGCATTTGGGAAGCCAGGGGCCGCCCGCCATGCACTGGCCGCGGCGGCAGCAGTAACAGCAGCAGCAGCAGGGCCGGGACCGCTGGCCGCCGCGGGGGGAGGGGTCCGGCTCCGTGCGGTCGCGGAGGAGCCGAGCGGCGGCAGCAGCAGGCGCGGCGGGGCGGAAGTCCTTTGTTGCAGCAGCAGAGGGAGCAGCGCGGGTGGTTTCGACCTCCTCGGCCTCCGCTTCGGTCCCGCGCGGAGCCCCCGGACCCCGCTGGCCGCGCGGCGGGTAAGTGGGGTGCGGGCCCCGCCAGGCGTGGCGGGAAAACTGCCCGGGGCCAGGGCCAGGCCGGGCAGCGCGGCGGGAGCGCCCCAGCCTGGGGGCCCGCTGCAGCCCGGGGCAGGGTGCGTGGGGCCAGCGGGCAGGGCAGCCGCGCTGGGCCGGGGGCAGCGCAGGGCCCGCTGCTCGGGGAAGGGGCTCCGGCAGGCGGTGGAGGATCCGGCGTGCGCCAAGCGGCTGGCGCCCGCTCGCAGCAAGCAGCTCCTCCATCGGCGGGAGGTTG
The DNA here is from genome assembly GCF_003597395.2 of Chelonoidis abingdonii. NCBI lineage: Eukaryota > Metazoa > Chordata > Testudines > Testudinidae > Chelonoidis > Chelonoidis abingdonii. Next base: position 145,811,473 of record NC_133772.1, on the reverse strand, counting down.
GGGAAGTGACGGGGGCGCGGGCTGCGGCCCGCCTGTGCCGTGGCACATGAGTGTGGTGCCCCCGCATGTATGGGAGGGGGGGGCGGGGAACTAGCACTGCCAGGGGCACCTCTCGCCGCCATGGGGACCTTCCTGCCCGTAGCTGTGAGCGGCATGTGGCCTGCCCCCTGCCCAATTCAGCCAGCGGACACCAGCCGCTCTTGGGAAGAAAATAAACTAACAACAAGGCGCCACCCGCAGCAAACGCCCCTCGGCCTAAAGGCTTCCGCGAGGGCCGCCTGAGCGCACAGGGAGATCCGTACCCGGGCCACTTTTAGATCAGTAGCAGTCACTGTTTTAGACTCCTTGTGCCCGGTGCTGCCGTGCCCTGACCCGTGCGGGGAGGCCTTTCGCACACTGCCATGCCTGTATAGGTGGGCCGGCCGGCCGGCCCATAAAGAGTTTGAAGCCTGCCCTGCTAAGAGGTGTCTTGCTACCTTCCTCCCTCTGTGAAACAACTGGATCATAAGTGCCCTCAGTCCCAGACAGATCTGGCCAGGTCCTTTGGGGTTTAATGATGTGTCTGAGCTATTTTCTTGGGTGAAGGTGAAAAAAAAATTCTCTGGTAGATAGAAGTGACTTTTGAGGCAGGGACAAGTGTCGGTTTACAGTCCCTTGTCTGCTACCTTTGCTGTTGGTGATGGAATCCCAGCCTAGCCACCGTTACATGGTCATGGAAGTTAATGCTGCACCTGCAGTATTATCCAAAGAAATGGACAGTGCTGGTTGTCGTTAAAGGATACGTCCAGAGAAAGACAAAGCACAAGATGTATCATCTGGCTGTATCGTCCAGGTTTTTCCAGTTGAGTAGTTGTAGGTTTCCTGTAAAATGGAGTCAGTATTCTAAAAAGCAGAGTGGTTACAGTCCTTTCAAGCTAGTGGTTGATGTCCTTATTAAGAGAGAAATCAGATGCTGCCCCATCCCAGAGCTCCCTCCCGGAGCCCACATGCTCTCTCGCACCTCAACCCCCTGCTCCAGCCCTGAGCCCCCTTCTGCACCCAAACTCCCTCCCAGAGCCCACACCCCCTTTTGTATCCCAGACCCCTCATCCCCAGTCTCATACCAGAGCCTGCACCCCCAGCCAAGCTCTCACCCTCCCACACCCCAACCCCCTGCCCTAGCCGAGTGACAATGAGCGAGTGAGCAAGGGTGGGGGAGAGCGAGCGACAAAAGGGGGGCGATGAAGTGTGCAGGGACAGAGAAAGGGTATTTGGTTTTCTGCAATCATAAAGTTAGCAACCTTACCCAGAACAGGACTCCTGAACTGCCCCCCAAGAAGAATCCCAGGACTCTTTCTTTCTTAGCTGTTGAGATTGGACATCTCACCAGGGTTGCTGTAGACTTCTCTTGTTTATATTGGGAGAAAACAAGACACGTTTTTTGTACTGGCTAGTAGATTTATGGTGGAATCCTGGCCCCCTGGAAGTCAATGGCAAAATTCCTATTGACTTCAATAGTGTAAAGATTTCACCCTTAGTTTTCTGGCAAATGTTTCAAGTTCTTCCTTATCACAGTAGTTCACAAGGGAATTCTGCAAGTCCATTTTTAAAATGGTGTCCATGGCAGATGCTTGAGTGGGTACGCATGGCTGTGAGTGCAGATGCAGTATGAGGGCACAACGGCTGGTAAGTAACTTGCATGGAGATCATTTCTGTCCTCAGGATGAATGTCTCCCTGTGATTGTTCATGACCTCAGCTATGAAGAAAAAATATTACTGTATGAACATCTGTAACACCACCTAGCATTACCTATACACTTCAATATATACCATAACATACTTAATTCGGATTTTAGTTATTTCATTTACACCAGAAATGTACATGTATATTCATAGATCCATACAGTTTAAGCCCAGAAGACATCATTTGATCATCTAGTCCAGCAGTTCTCAAATTGTGGGTCCGGGACCCCAAAGTGGGTCGCGACCCAAATTTAATGGAGTTGCCAGGGCTGGCTTAGACTTCCTGGGGCCCAGGGCTGAAGCCTGAGCCTCACCACCTGGGGCCCAGGCCCAAGCCCAATGGCTTCAGCCGTGGGCGGCAGGGCTCAGGTTACAGGCCCCCTGCTTGAGGCTGAAGCAGGGCAACCAGACAGCAAATATGAAAAATCGGGATGGGGGTGGAGGGTAATAGGATCCTATATAAGAAAAAGACCTAAAAATTGGGACCGTCCCTATGACATCTGGTCACCCTAGGCTGAAGCCCTTGGGCTTTGGCCTTGACCTCCTGACCCAGGGCAGCGGGGCTCAGGTGGGCTCAGACTTCAGTGTAGTAATTTTTGTTGTCAGTAGGGGATTGTGGTGCAATGAAGTTTGAGAACCCCAGTTCTAGTCTGTCCTTCTGTATATCAGAGGCCATTACATTTTACCCATCTATCCCTGTGTTAAGTTTAATCATTTGTGTTTGACTGAAGCATAACTTCCAGAAAGGCAGCTAGGCTTGATTTGAAGACATTAGGAGAACACTGAAGTAGTTTACTGTACATGCAGCTTGAGGGCATAAGTCAGGGTACTAGAAGAACTCTGAATATAAAGGCTTATTTTAAAAATATTTTGTGCTAAATTTGGTGTCAGGCTTTTTTCCCACTGGTGTGTTTTCCTTAATATATATATATATAAAATTCATGGTTGTTAATACATTGCCTAATACAGAACATATTTGTGCAAGAGTAGAGTAAATTATATCAGTTAAATAACGGTAACTAGGAATTTCCACAAAAATCCATTGCGGCTGAGAAGTCAGTTTACCACTGTGTCAGCTCTCCGTTATGCATTTACTCTGTATGGACCTGATCCAAAGCCTTTTGAAGTCAATGGCAAGATTTCAGGGCTTTAGATCAAACCTTATGTCCTTAACTCTTTAATGTCTTTAAATGCACTGTGCTCATATTGTGAATATATAACATGCCTGTATCTTTGATGCTCTCAGCCATCAACTGAGAGTCAGATTTCAGCTGCTATTTCCCTTATATGTGGAAAGGGATGCTGAATCATCAGAAGAGATCTTAATACTGATGTGGGATTGAAGGCTTAAATGATTGGCAGTTTGGTGATTTTTAGAATCTTTTATCTCTTTCACTGGGTTCAGATCCAGTCTAGGTAGCAGTTGAAATCAGTTGTGGTCTAAAGGCTGTTCATAGCCTATTTTCAAAGAATTGATAGTCTTAGTACAGCTCTTATTGAACAGCTGTCCACATCACAGAAAACAATATCACAACTAGTACTCCTGTTGGCAGGCGTCCTCACGGATAGCCCAAGTAATTGAGCTTATTGTATAGATCTCTAGAGGGTACTTCACATCCTCTATTTGTTTTTTCTACTGTGTGGCCCAGCATGCAAGGGGGTGTGGTGACCACTTGCTCAGCTCTTGTGCCTGCTTACGCACACATAGGTAGATTCCCCGTATGTCTTTAATGCACTGGCCTTCCACACCAAAGTGAATTTCACCCTCAAGGGGCACAGCGTCTAAAACAGTGGTTCTCAAACTTTTGTACTGGTGACCCCTTTCACACAGCAAGCCTCTGAGCATGACCCCCCTTATAAATTAAAAAAAACATTTTTATATATTTAGCACCATTATAAATGCTGGATGCAAAGCAGGGTTTGGGGTGGAAGCTGGCTCGCAACTCCGCATGTAATAACCTCGCAAACCCCTGAGGGGTTCCTACCCCCAGTTTGAGAACCCTTGGTCTAAAATATCCTCTCTGTAGAAGTTATCCCTGCGGTCAGGGTTGAGATACGGTGGCGGAGTGGTGTGGGAAAATTTGCATTGTCACGGCCATTGGTATATTGATCTGTTTTGTGGATACATAGGAAACTTGATTCTTCTGGGTTTTCGGTATATCAGTTTCCATTAGTACCAAATTCAGGGTTTTCATTTATTTCATTTTGTCCCATCTGATCTTGGTTTCCACAGAAAAGCTGCCAGCAGCTAAGTCTGTGAGATTTCCATTTTTGCTTACTCAGCAGTGAAAATGCTGGGTTCTGAAAACCACCTACTAATTTTAGGGGCCCAAATGCTCCTAAATCCTGAAGTCTGTGGTACTTTTTTTTAGAAAATGTATACAAATTCCAACAGGAACTTTGCCAAGGTCTCTACATTTTAAATTTTAAAAAGTGTTAGGAACTTTTTATATCTTTAGTTTAAAAACTTTTTAAAATCTGTGCCATAGCAAAGCAAGCAGTTATACTCGATACTTACTCTTTTCAGTTAGAAGGCTTTTGACCTATGCAGATATTTGATATAGCTGTATAGCTTGTTTTGTTTTTATATATGCCACATTAACAGTAGATACTGACATAGCATCATAGCTGTAAATATCAATTCAAAATAAAAAGGAAAATTCTAATGAGAGAAAAATGGGAATTGACTAGTGCCTGGCAGTGTCAAAGTAAAAAGCAGAAAGGTAAAATGAGAGTACTGTGATGATTGTAAATTTAAAATTACAGTGAAATTACCTGATCAGAAATTACAGTAGAAATGTCTTTATATATATTTATATAGTCACTTTATCTTCAACTTGAAAATGCTATAGGAACTTGTGGCAGTGGTGGTGCTTTGTCCCCATGTGGGCACAAGTCCAAAGAATAACTTCTTAATGTGTCTTTTTTACTGAATATCAAATAGAAAATTATTTCTTGAAGACAATGTGCCTGACACTGCAAACAGAGATGATGACATTTTCTGTCCAAGTGATTTTGTAATCTGCAATAACTATGGTTGCCCATATTGGTTGGATGTATTCCTGGAGGTTTCATCACGACAGAATCTTTAATTAAAGAATTTAGTTTCTGGAGACTCCAGGACAATCCTGGAGGGATGGTAACCCTAACAATAACTCAGACAGTACAGTTGAATTACTATTACACACAGAAAACTAAGTTACAAAAACATTATTAAGACACAAAGTCAAGCACTCAAAGGTTAGGAAATGCCAGAATGAAGGTTGCCTTTGAATCTTAATCCATTCCTCCATGTGCATGTGCATTACGATACAGACTTTAAACATATGATCACATACTATTTTTTCCATGTACCCCTGCCTCATTCAGTGCACAGGATGGACAGTGCTCATTGAACCACGATTCAGTGTTTGTTTTCTCCTTGTTTTCAATGTGTGGCCCTAAGCCTTATTTCCTGTACATCATTCAAATCCCGCACTGAAGACAGAATTACTAATTTTCCTCACGTTATTTCTGTGGCACATCACTGTAGTATCTGGGTGCTTCATAAACATTAATTAATCTTCACAACAGCCCAGTAAGGTGAGGGGTGCTGAGGCACAAAGATTGAGTTAAAAATATTCACTAATTTGGAGAATCCTGTTTGTAAAGACTGAGTTCAGTGGCAGCTGTGAGGGCTCTGCACTTTCCCTAGAAATTATGTTGGGCACCCAGAAAAGGAGGAACGCACAATTAGTGACCACCTGTGATGTGACTTGCTTAGCATTGCATAGGAACTCTATGGCAGAGGCAGGATAGAATTCAGTTTCCAAGGGCAATCTTCAACTCCCTTAACCATGGGACTGTCCTTTTTCTTCCTGCAGTTCCCTGCCTCATTTAATTTACAACACACATTTTCCAACTAATGAAGCAACGATCCTACAGACAACATTTCCACGCGTGTGTGTGTGTGGCAAGGGGGAATAGCTCAGTGGTTTGAGCTCTGGCCTGCTAAACCCGGGGTTGTGAGCTTAATCCTTGAGGGGGCCACTTAGGGATCTGGGGCAAAAATCTGTCAGGGACCAGTACTTGGCCCTGCTGTGAAGGCAGGGGACCAGACTCAATGACCTTTCAAGGTCCCTTCCAGTTCTATGAGATAGGTATATCTCCTTTCAGTATACAACCCTGTTTGATTCCCAGAACAGATCCACATCTTGAGGCAGGGTCCCATGGAAAAAATAATTTGAGATTATATAATTAAAGACCGTATCACAGTGCACATGGACAAGAGGGCTGAAATAAGGTTGCACAAGCAGTCTTAATTCTGGGCTTTCCTGAATTTTGAGTTCTTGACTATGCAACTTTAATGTTCTTTTAACCTAGGGGTTGTTTTGTTTTTTGGCATGTGTAATTTCTTAGGTTTTTAAAAAAGCAAACTAAAAATAACAAATTCTATCATGTGGCATATGGGTCATCAGCAGGGTTGGAACCTTTCCACCACACAGACCTCTGCCACTTGAGCTAACTGAGTTACTGATAGCAGTAGTAGGTTGTAATCCTATACGTGGATCAGCACCACAGGGGGATGACACACTTTGCCCATGGCTTTCGGATAGCTGTTGACAGCAGGAAACTTGGGCTCCACTTCATACTGGACGGAATTGTGCTGATTGGGCACAGACTCTTCTGCCCATTCCCCACAAAGTTTGACACTCTCTCCCTGTCCCCTCCAACGTGTCCCAGCCTGCTTCTTCCCCACACCTTGCTGTTTCCCCATTTCAGTTCCTTTCTCCCTGCCCAACTAGTCCCCCTTCCACCTCAACTCCTTGCCCAGCCAGTCCTTGTTCTCCCCTCCTGGCACCTTGTCTGATCTATCTCTCCCTCCACCCCTGGGTGTCATCCTACTCCCAATTCTTGGGCTCCTCATCCAGTCTCAGTCTGCACCCACCCTGTCTGACAACTTGCCCCAGTCTTTTTGCCCAGCCAGTCCCAGTTCTTCCCCTGAACCACGGCTCCTTGTCAGATCTGTCTCCCCGTCGTCCTAATGGTTTCCAGTCTCAGTCTCCCGCCACCTCACAGTTCCCTGTCTAATCTTGGTGCCCACCCCCCACTTACTGGTTTCCTGTTGTCTTTCCCTCTTCTCCGTTTTCCTCATTGGCTCCAAGTCCCAACCCCCTTGCTCAGCCAGTCCCAGTTTCTGCTCCCAGTCTCATCATCCTCCTTATCCCAATCTCCTTTCCCTTCCCTGGTTCAGCTCTTGTCTCCTCTGGATTTGAATCAGACATTCTTTCCCCAGGCTGCCTGGGTGCCAGCAGGGAGGTCTCTGAGATCACTGGAGAGACAGGCTCCCTGAGCTTGGTTCCCGTGCTTAGCTTCACCCGGGCCTAGTGTAGCCATTACAGGAAGAGTTTAAGGTATGTCTACACCGCAGTTTAAAAACCCATGGCTGTGCCAGCTGACTTGGGCTTGCGGGACTCGGCTGCGGGGCTGCTTAACTGTGGAGTAGACATTTGAAGCCCAAGCTCTGGGACCCTCCCACTCCCAGGGTCCTAGAGCCTAGGCTCCAGCCCGAGTCCGAATGTCTACACTGCAGTTAAACAGCCCTTTAACCTGAGCCCCGCAAGCTTGAGTCACATGGTACAGGCCAGCCGCGGATTTTTAATTGCAGTATAGTCATACGGTTAATGGGCCCCTAGAGCATGCTCACTTTCTCTATGGGAATAGCACATGCATGGTCTGGTCAGCACTAGGATCTGTGAGAGGCTCGAGCATGCTCAGTGAGGACAAAATCTGGAGATTTTAGCTGGTGAAATCAAAAACGCCTCTAGTGAGCTTGTGTGAACTGTGATTTTTCCAAGGCTTATAGTTTGGTCAGATTTGCATAGATTTTCATGAGCTAGCCTTTGTGTCAGGGATGTACATTTTGCCATCTCCTTGCCAAATTTAAAGTCTCAACTCCAAAGAGTGTAGCTGGAGCTTTTCAAAGAAAAGATCAGCAGAATTTTTTAACATGGGCAAAATGGTGTATTTTTCCCTAGCCTCGTCAGAAATGATGGAACCATTTTGGCTGCTATTCTACTACTCCCCCTAAAATCAGCTTGAGGCAGACCCCTGGCATGGAAAATTTCAGCATAATAGTAAGTTTGTCCAAATTATAAGCAACAGAAAACAGGGTCTTATAATGGTAATGTCAGACAACTTTAAAATAGGTGGTGTCACTAGCTCTGCCTGTAATTATTTCTGCACTGAAGGTCCAATATTCAGGCACTGCCGACACATGAAATACATGTAACAGGTTACTGTCAAGCTTGGAAGAAAAAGAGTGATTTAAGAATGGATTTGAATTAGTAAGGTGCTATTAGCAACACTACAATGTTAATGTAAGCATTCCCTAAGTACTTGTCTGCCCCGTCATTATAGTATCTGAGCATTTTACCTGTTATCAGCATCAGCCCACTGTCAGGCTAATTCCTTTAGAGGCTTCAGGAGATATGCCTTACCAGTCTGTCCTCTTATGCATATCCCAGCTCAAGTGCTGAAGAATTTTAGGTTTTATTGACAGTTATCTCTCAGAGTTCCCCTTTCAAAAGAGGCAATATCCTTTATTCCTACTTCTCCCAAGGAAAAGAGAAACCTAAAGGAATCCATCTTTTCTACTTCACTCCAGTGCCTGTTGAAATCAATGTGAGTATTTTCAATGGGCACGCATCAGGCCCCCGATAATTCATAACTACGGTTTTTTTGCCATAGGGTTATCCTGTTACAGAGCGGGTTTCAACTAGTAAACTTTACAAAATGTCTTTTTAAACAGAAGACTAAGTGGGATTTTTTTAATTACAAATTTGAATTTGCCACTTTTCAAGTTGTAATAAGGCCAGCTGATAACGTATATCTGTTCTGAACAGACTTCTCTGGTACAGATGGTGGTTCATAGCTGTCCTCATGCCTTATCAGACCTGAAATGTTAGTATCTATTTTATGACCACATCTTCCTTTAAGTTATATTTTAAACACATACTATGTAGTTTGAACTGAAATTATTAGTAAACCTTCAGTTGCTGTTCTTAGGATTTAAATGGTAATTCAACATATTATCACATGAGACTGAATGTACAAAGTAACCTCAGGTCAAATGCACCTCATTTAGAGTCCTATGCATAGGTGCTGGAAGTAGGGATGCTGCCGCATCGCCTGGCTTGAAGTAGCAATAACAACCCAAATACATGGTTTCCGCGTTTAGCACCGTCACTAAAATAATTATTCCAGCATGACTGGGCATATGAAATGTATTTTGTGATTACTTTTTTAAATTCACGATCTTCAGGGGTTGTTGCTTTTTGCTTTGGTTTTGTTCACAAAAACATCCAAAGTTATCTAAATGCTTAGAAGTGTTGTTGCTTAGAATGTACCTCTTCATTTCAATGAAGTAAAAGATTCTGTTTGGGAAGTAAAATGACTGAATCTGTTGCCACCAGAGTGTCACAGTGTATTAACTAGTGCAGAACAACTTCTTTTCATTTCAGTGTAATGTAAAAACAAAAAAGAAGCTTCTACAATTGGTGTCACTTTGCTAATCAGATCTCGGAGTAGCATGTCTGGGAATTCACTTCATGCTCAGCTTTCAGTTTGGAGAGGGAAATCTTCCTTGTCTCTGACCCACTCATCAGGAGTCTCTCTCTGTTCCTACAGGGGCTATTCTGTATTTGTGCAGCGCCTAGCACAACGGGGTCTTGGTCCATGACTGGAGCCCCTGGGTGCCGTGATAATAATAATAAGCCTTCCTTCTGCAGCCATCCAACTTCCAGCCAAGGCGTGGGTGATGTTAATGATCCATAAATGCTGCTCTTTAAATGGCCATAGGGGATGTTTTGGGGCAGTGTGGAACATTTCCTCCTCTTTAAGGATTGCACATAGTGTTTCCATGGTGCTCCCAGCCTCCAGATAGCCTAGGAAGGAAAGAATAGTAATTAAACCTATGTTTCCTCAATGACAATGCAGCAGCATCATCAAACCAGCCTACGTCACAGTTGTCCAACTTGAGACACATTAAAGGACTCTGATTTTCACAGGATGAATGCTCAGCACTTTCTGAAAACGAGGCCCCTTTAAAGTATCTCAAGTTGGGCACCAAAAATCTTAGTCACGTTTGAAAATCTTGGCCATATTTCTTGGTTTATTTCCTGATTTGCGTACTAGCAGCAGTATTGTTGAAATCAGTACAGGTGTGGCAGTAAAGTTTATTAGTTAACTGGTACTGAAAATCCAGAAGAGGGAGAATGGAATAGTGGATATTTTTATTTTTCTTGGCACCAGTTTACTGGATTTTCTTTAGTAAATATTTGTCTCCAGGAAGACCTTTCCAGTCAGATTATAAAAATAGTAAGAATATAAAAATGTTGCACCCAAATTGCAGTTCTTAACAATTGTCCTCTGTATTAAAATGAGCTCCCTCCTACTTTCTGTGCTTATAACTAAATATTTATTTTATTTTTCTTTTTTTCCACAGGACTGTAATCAGAATACAAGATGGCAAGTACCAGCCACAGCACATATGTCCTTCAGCAGCTAAATAACCAAAGAGAGTGGGGGTTTCTCTGTGACTGCTGCATTGCTATTGATGATATTTATTTTCAAGCACACAAAGCGGTCTTAGCTGCCTGCAGCTCTTACTTTAGGATGTTTTTTATGAACCACCAACACACCACAGCGCAGTTGAATCTCAGCAACATGAAGATCAGTGCTGAATGCTTTGACCTCATATTACAGTTTATGTATTTAGGAAAAATTATGACTGCCCCTACCAACTTTGAGCAATTTAAAGTGGCGATGAACTATCTACAGTTATATAATGTGCCTGAATGTTTAGAAGATATACAAGATACAGACTCCTCTAATTTAAAGTGTTCATCATCTGCTTCTAGTACGCAGAATAGTAAAATGATATTTGGTGTGAGAATGTATGAAGACACACTTACTAGAAATGGCAGTGAAGTAAACAGGTGGTGTACGGAGCCACCAAGTTCAACTATAAACACGTCCCATAACAAAGAGCCGGATGAAGAAGCTTTGCATCTGGGCAGTTTCCCTGAACAACTGTTCGATGTTTGCAAAAAAAGCACCATGTCCAAATTCTCCAACACAAAAGATCGTGTGTCACATTCACGCCGCTTTGGAAGAAGCTTTACCTGTGACAGCTGTGGGTTTAGTTTTAGCTGTGAAAAGTTACTGGATGAGCATGTATTAACATGCACTAATAGGCATTCATACCAAAATACCAGGTTTTATGGTATTGAAAAAATTGACTTTAGTGAAAAAGACTCTACTTCTAAAATACTGTCTGCACAAACAGAGAACTATAAAGGGGATACCAGTCAAGCAGCTGATGACTCTTCATCTCCAGTGTCAAATATAACAAGCAGAAAAAGTAGTATAGTTGCATCTGAGACATCAGGTGAAGAAGGAAGTAGAGCCACTGAGAGGAAAAGGATTATCATCAAGATGGAACCAGAGGACAACCCGGAAGATGAACTGAAAGATTTTAACATTATTAAAGTGACAGATAAAGACTGTAATGAATCTACTGACAATGATGAATTAGATGATGAACAAGAAGAGCCACTTTACAGATATTATGTTGCAGAAAAGATCAATGAAAAGAGACGTTCTCGAAAAACTCTAAAACCCCGGTTGTCTATAGATGAGAATGCAAGAAAGTGTTTAAAAAACACAAGGCATCTTAACAGGAAAGTCCCCCCAGTGCAGGAAGATGCGGAGAATGCTCCCTGTGAACTGTGTGGGCTAACAATTACAGAGGAAGATCTATCCGCTCATTATTTATCTAAACACATAGAAAATATATGTGCTTGTGGCAAATGTGGCCAAATATTGGTCAAGGGTAGACAGTTACAGGATCATGCACAGACATGTGGAGAACCCCAGGATCTGACAATGAATGGTATAAGAAATGCTGAGGAAAAAATGGACTTAGAAGAGAATCACGAGGAACAGTCTGAAATAAGGGATATGATGTTTGCAGAGATATTGGAGGACTTCAGGGACAGTCACTTCCAAATGAACAGTCTTCCAAACAAACAGTTATATAAGCATTCTGCCTGTCCTTTCCGATGTCCTAATTGTGGTCAGCGTTTTGAAACTGAAACTCTAGTTGTTGAACATATGTCAAACTGCCTAGAGCAAGATCTGTTTAAGAATGCTATTATAGAAGAGAATGAAAGAGATCACAGACGCAAGCATTTCTGCAATCTTTGTGGGAAAGGATTTTATCAGCGTTGTCACTTACGGGAACATTACACTGTTCATACCAAGGAAAAACAATTTGTTTGTCAGACATGTGGAAAGCAGTTTTTAAGAGAACGTCAGCTGCGGCTCCACAATGATATGCACAAAGGCATGGCCAGGTATGTGTGTTCCATTTGTGATCAAGGAAACTTCAGAAAACATGACCATGTACGGCATATGATATCTCATTTATCAGCTGGAGAGACTATATGTCAGGTCTGTTTTCAGATATTCCCAAATAGCGAACAACTGGAGCAGCACATGGATGTTCATCTGTATACATGTGGAGTATGTGGAGCAAAATTTAATTTGAGAAAAGATATGAGATCTCACTATAATGCCAAGCATTTGAAAAGAACATAAGCATAAACATACTGTAAAACAAGCATTAAGTTGACAACAGTGGGAACACCAAAGCAAGGCATACAATATAGCAGACAAAAATTGAATGATTGCTGAAAACAAGTCTTTTGTTTAAAGACCCTCTTAATCATAGGTGTCTTTGTTATAGGGTCATTAAGTATATATCTTTTAAAAGCATCAAGTGTTTAATTATTACATTTTCACTGTTGCCTACTAGCAATTTCTGTTTTTAATTTTATTGTTTTACTAAGTAGATATGATACAAGTCATTATTTTTAAACTGTAGAGTAAAAGCACAAATGTTACCCCTTAACTGACTTCTATTAAACAGTTCTTAGTTTCATGTCTATCCAATGAGTGCTTCAGTATTTGCAAGTGTTATTTCTTCATGTGAAATTTTAGATCACGTAGCCATTAATATGCAGGAGCATAATCATTCCTAATATCAAAATCAATTTAAAAAATGAAAACTGATGCCATGAAATAATTCTTTGCTTTGTGACTCTCCAGTCAGCACAGTGCTAGCTGTCAGAGAATTCAGATTCTTAGCATCTTTATTGAGATTCATGTCCCCAGGCATGCTGGTCAGTTTGGATAGGCTAAGTAAAACTGCAATGATATGGACAAAGGAAGAAGTAGAGAATTAAGACTACAAGTAAAAGAATTCCCATCTGAACAGCCATTTTCCATGCTTGATACTCTAGCAGATTGAAACGGGCACTTCCGATGCAGTAATGCTTCCCTTTAGTTGCCTATCTGTATCTGCCTGAGTATTTATAATCTACTCATCACAACGGAAACTGACTATTGAGTGCGAAGAGACTGCTGAGCTTTCTTAATAAGTGCAGCAAAGATGTTTTATGCCCTTTCAGAATCTTCTCACATACAGACCTCTTTGAATCTAGTGAAACCCTAACATATAGAGCTTATCTGTTTTATTTTAATGCAGTAAAAAACCACTGCATGTCAGCTAAGGCAACTTGGTCTTTGAAAGAACAGCCATGGGTCTGGGCTGAAATCTTAGACACCAGCTGTATAAACAAATACTAACTGCGTGGTTGTTAATGATGAAATCTGTGATAAGCAGTGGTGAACAAAGAACATTTGAAAAAACAATAACACCACCTACTTCTTATATAGTACTTTTCATCAGGAGATTTCAAAGTGCTTCACAAAGAAAGTCAATGCCATTTCACCATTTTACATATGGGGAAACTGAGGCACAGAGCGGGGACATGACTTGCCAAGGGTCGCCTAGTAGGCCTGTGGCAGAGCTGGGAATAGAATCTAGGTCTCCTGAGTCTCAGTCCAGTGCTGTAGCTAGAGTATCATTGCCCGGGCTAAGTTTTGAAACTTCGCCATTTTTCAAAGACTGTGATTAATTTGTAGCTCATAAAACAGAATGTCAGAATATATAAATAAATGGATAAAGTTCACCTAAAAATTGCATATAGCTACTTAATCAAATGAGTATTTTCAGATGCTGTATCAAATTTCTGGTTTTATATATATATAAAATATATATATATAATATATATATTATAAGTGAGTTTTAGGTTTGTAAACAAACATAATGTGAATGTCTTTCAAGCTGGAGCCTGATACACTAAAGGAAAAGGAAAACTTGAGTCCTGGACCTGCTATCAGTCCTGAGCATATGGATCCAGGTATAGCACTGGGGCTTCAGTATTTCACATGCAAAAAGTACTGTAACAACTTAATGCTGCATTTCTTTTGTACCCCCAAATCCCACAGAAGTCAATGACAGTGGCACTGAACAGCACCCCTAACATTAATGCATCTAGTGTTTCCATTATTCCAAAGATTTGGGGGTTTTTTCCAGAGATTTATAATACTTCCATCCCAATCTACATTGATCTGAAACTTAACATATCAGTCCAGAGAACAACCAGGTTGGCTGGTTTAAATGTTGTTTTTTGCGTCAGTGATTGGTTGTCAGGGGGTGAGAGAACCAGCCAACTTGTACATTGGAAAACGAAATTTCAAAGTAGCTAGTAGAATGGTGTTTGAAAAATAATTACTGATCAGTGAGACACTGTAATGGCAATATTTTTATAAAATGTTTAGGTCACCTACAGATTCTCAGACATTGGAGTTACCTCTTGATACATGAACTCCAACAGAGCTGATAGGGCAGCCAAGGGCACTAACAGAGAACTTGTGTGTGCAGCCGAGTGAAAGAAGAGTATTGTGGGATGGGGTGCGCTGAGAGATTTGGAATGTTGTGGGGGATGCCAGGCAAAGATTAGAACAGCACAGGAGCGCAGACCAAATTAGAATAGCATAGTGGGAAGTGGAGGGCAAAAAATCCCAAAGGAGAGGGAGTGGATAAAATGTCCCATAGATGCTTGAAGGAACAGAGAGTAAGTGTGACTCAACTTGGCTGGGAGAGCTGTCAGCCTGGATTACTAACTTACTGTGGCACCAAACTCTTATTGCAGTTTGTGTACTAAGTATAAAACAAACATTTGTGCTGGGTGGGCTGTTGTGGCACAGCAAGGCTTAGATAAAAGATTGCACTGGGCCAGAGGTCTGAAAATGGACTGGAAAATTTAGAGGATGAAACACAATAGCTAACCAATTGCCCCAGAATACACTGAATAGCTAAAAGAGTGATTCAGAGACCCCTCTGCATTCGGTCAGCAGCCATGTTTGATATGTGTTAGCCTGAACCTGTTAAAACCATGTTTTATACAGTCAGCAAACACAGTTTGATACCTAGTGTGGATGGGCCACAATGGCAGAGGAGGTTTTAAGTTGTGAATTGAATTATCCTATTGTACATACTATGTTTTTTCAGCGATTCCCCAGAATACGTGTTTTCCCATTGTAGGCTGTGTTGTAGTGACCTTTCCCTTCTCAGTGAGGTCTGTCTTCAGTTCTCTCTAAAGCCGTCCAACAACTTTCTTTCAACCAGAGGAGTTTGCTGGAGGATGATTTGATGCACTCCCAGCTTTTACCAGCTTGGGCAGTGGAAGAACCAGAATTCCTGAGTTTACAAGTATGTGCACTGGAAATAATGCTCACTTTGTGATCCAGGAGAGTGAATTGGAGCATCATGGAGAAGTTCAGAGAGGATCAGGCAAAGAGGCACAGAATAGTTGGAAAGGTCCAAGAGGGAAAGAAAAGAATCGAGAGTTCCTGTGAACAAATCAAAGGCAGTAAGGACAAATCAAGGAGTACTAACTGGGTTGTGGGAGAGATGGGGAGAAACACTGTTGCAGTGATACATGAAAGCAGGTATAAGAACAGCATGAGAAAAGTTAAAAGAAAGGCCTGGAATGGCTGATAGGATTAGAATGGCAAGAGAAAAGAAAAAGATTGAAATCGTGCCAGTGAGACAACGGAGTGGGTGAAAGGCAACTAAACAAGAGTGTGCAGACCATTTAATAATGCTGTCTAAGGGCAGTGGAATGTTCTTCAGAGAACATGATGATATGGATGCAGTAAATACAAAATTACTGTGTTCCTGCTCCCCCACAGTGGTATGTAGTGTTTTAAAAGAGACCATTAAAGAGACATGCTCAAAAAGCAAATACAGTACTAAAGAATGTTTGAAACACTTTCAGTAAAATAAAAACACATCCCTGGAAATCTCATTGTTACTTGAAAGACAGTGAAGGAGGAGCAGAAATCCTTGATGTAGAGTTCTGTTTAGCACACTTGTCGTTTTATTCTCGCCATAATTTCTCTGTATCCACTTCCAATACTAATTGGAATCCTATGCACGTTTGGATTGTATATATGTAATCCTGTAAATTGCTTGGGATCTTTGCAGATAAAAGGCGCTGTATACACGTAGGACCATGTTTTAGAAAATACTAATAGTTAATTCTTTTTCCAGAGAGAAATGAGCCTCTTTTGATTCTTTGCCTCTCCCCACCCCTGTATCTTCGGGTGCTTTGTTGTTCCTATGTCCAGTGATTTCTCACTGTTCTGCTGCTGCTTTCCACATCCTGGCAGTGCTGTGGGCTGCAGCTTTGAAAAACATTTTACTGGCAACCACATCTCTGCTCTCAGGACTTGCTTAGAGCTAAACCGGGATCTGGAATGAGCTTTTAAATAGAACAAATGCTGTTAAGCCCGCTGTAGTTTTGGTACTGCACAGGCAGTTTCACATTTTTAAGAACTTGTTTTTAAAGGTTTCCTTGCAGCTAAGCTATTAATTTAAAGACCTGACAGAAATGGTTCTTACACATGGATCTGACTCATACTCATGATTAACAACTCTCTATCTCTGTACACATACCCACCCTTTCTTGATATAGGGAAAAGCCACCAGATCTGCTTAAAGTCAGAGAGATCTGTATATAATCCCTTTCTCTGTTCAACTTACCCTTCAGATATGGTCTGGGGAGCCTTTTTTGGTCTCGATATATGCTGGCTAGCATCCCCCCCACCAACACACACATTCACTCAGTGGGGAGGGGAGGTTTTCATCCCTATAGCTCTGATAGCATAACTGTTGAGGCTCAGAGGGGATAAATACCTTATGGACGTTAAGAAGATCCATGCAGTAGCGGCTTCATATCTGTTAGTTGCAAAATAGGGGCTCGCCTATCTAATAGGGGTTAAGAATCAAAACTTTTCTAATTTTCTTAATTCTAACCCAGTTGTTTTCAAGACATGTGGCCCCACAGGATGAAGCACGTGGCTATTTTGAATTTTTAAAATAAGCTGGCTTTAAGTTAAAAGCTATTTTTTGAAAGTTAGGAACACATTTTTAAAAGCTTTCTGTTCTTAGTGACTAAATTACTCTCCTGATTTTCTTCCAACTTCAAAAAAAGTAATCTTTCTGCTAACTATTCTTAAGAAATTTCAGTGCAAAAAGATTTTGAGGAGGAAGAGGTTAGAAAAATGTGAAAATAGACGTTATAAATGAAATATTTTCTCCAGTCTTATCTATAGAGTCACTACCATGACTCTGAAATGAATTGTGAACTTTTTTTCCAAAAAGAAAAAATCTTAATTTGTAACAGAGAAAGAGAAAGCATGATTCAGGAATGGATTCATCCTGACAAAAATATTCAGCACTGAAATGAATAGCCTTTGCTGCCTTTCATAGGCTTGAGTGAACTGGTGCCAGCATTCAGTGGAATTGTTGCTGGAATCTGCCTTTCTTCATGTCATTTTTGTCTACAAATAATTCATAATATTTTCTCAAGAACTAGTAATGAAACAATATTGTGCATTATATTTTCAGTAATACTTTTTTGTGTGCATTCTTTATGAGTATTGGGAACTGTAACTATATTAGGGAGTTTTACATGAATGTATTTAAGAAAAATGCCATACATCCATGAGATGAGAAATCACTAGTTGATCATCTAAGGCACAGGTTTTCAACTGTCCATTTATTTGGAATGTCCAACTTGTCCCCAAATGGGTCACAAGGGCCTGAATTTCAAAAGTGTTGAGCACCCTCAACTCTATCTCAAGTCAGTGGAGGCACTTCTGATAATCAGCACTGAAGTGCATCAAATTAAATACACACAATTAGTGGTCACTTTAAAAACATGGGCCTGTCTCAGTAGGATTGATTTCTTTACTCATTTTAATTCTTCTTCATTCTCATCTTTAAGGGGGAAACAAGAAACCTTCATCCTTTGTTAATTTCTTTTAAAATACTACACCAGAAGGTCTTTATGCAGATACAACCACAAAAACAATGCTGCTTTTAGCATTTCCTGTAGGAGAAAAGAGCTAGTTCTTGCAGTTCATGAAAGAACTTTGATAACTGTGTCCAGTCCTGGTGCCTTCACTCAGCTTTTATGCCAGCTAATTAGCCATTGACATCTATGAGCGTTTTGCCTGAGTAAGTGCTGAATAAGAATTTAGTTATAGATATTACGCAGCAGGAGGTGAATAAAGAAAATTCACGAGATTCTGTAATTGGCATAAGGCCCCTCAGATGAAATGAGAAGGTTCTGTCCTCAAATTCCCAACTCCATAGAGATCTGTTTGGACTGTAGGAATCCACTGGAAGCAAAGGGTGTCTGCATTTCTTTTGAGCTCCCTTACCTGTCTCCTCAGCTTCAGGGCAGAGTGCTTTCAATGGAGCCACATTGCTAGAGTTGTTGCAACATCAGTATTGCCAACCCCAAGTGTTCAAAAATCATGAATCAGGCTCAAAAAATAATGAGATTGGCTTAAAACTCATGAGGTTTTATATATGAAATTTTCACTTTCACATGAATCTGGGACCTAGTGGTTTAAGAAACAAATGATAAAATTACAAGAGTTGGCAACACTGCAACAAGCACTTTCCATTTCCTCCTCCTCCTTCCTACCACAAGTAGAGGTGGTTATCAGAGTTAAATCTACTTCAAAACTGACAGGCTGAACAAAATGATCCCGCCCTGCCCCCCTCCAAAAATAAAGCCCCCAAATCCGTGGAAGGGCCTGGAGTTGAATAATTCCAGAGAGGTGATACTCCCTCTTGTTTCCCTCAGACAGGGATTTGTACAGCTTTATTTTCCTATGTATTTGCTGCTAAAATTGTAGAAAACTTTGTATGAGACATTATGGGCTGGTCTGCACTGAAAATTACATTAGCATAGCTAATCTCAGGGGTATAAAAAAATCCATCCATCTAGTGCTTCCATTAACCTAACTACTTCTTCTCAGAGCGGTGGATTAACTACAACAATGGAAAAAACCCCTCTGTCGCTGTAGTGAGTGTCTACACTGTAGGGCAGGGGTAGGCAACCTATGGCACCAGTGCCGAAGGCGGCACGCGAGCTGATTTTCAGTGGCACTCACACTGCCCGGGTCCTGGCCACCAGTCCGGGGGGTGGGGGTGGGGCTCTGCATTTTCATTCATTTTTAAATGAAGCTTTTTAAATATTTTAAAAACCTTATTTACTTTACATACAACAATGGCTTAGTTATATATTATAAACTTATAGAAAGAGACCTACAAATGTTAAAATGTATTACCGGCACGCGAAACCTTAACTTAGAGTGAATAAATGAAGACTTGGCACACCACTTCTGGAAGGTTGCCGACCCCTGCTGTAGCGTTTTAAGTGTAGACATACTTAAAATAGCATGACTTAGTCCAGGACTGAACTGGAATGCATTTACACAAGTAGCCAGGTAAGGTTATGCTGGCAGCCTTAATTCTGACATAGCCCAACATTTGAGTGCACCTGTAATGTTCTGTTAACAAAACAAATTCACGTAGTGTAGCTCTGGCACTAGTCTGCAGCACAACAAGATCCACACTTCAAAGTTTTGTCAGAATTCCTATATGAAAAAATCCCCACCCCTCACTGACATAGCCATGCTGGCAAAAAAAAAAAAACCTATGTAGGTGCAGCTATAGCAGCCAATGAGTCCTTTTACTGATATAGTTTATGTCATTTGGGGAGGAGATTTATGTATACAGCCAAAAGATCTCCATTTCTCGGAATAAGGTGGAACTCCACCAGGGGGCTCTGCCAGTATAGCTATACAGTTATAGCTGTATCAGCAAAGCCTTCTAGAGTAGCCCCAAGTAACAGCATTGGGCCTGATCTATAATGGTTTGGGAAATAATAGTAGCACCTTTCTAACAAGGCTTGTGTTTAATTGCAGTTTATTAGCATGTGTTAATGTGCGTACTGCTGCCACAGGCCTATGTGTTTGGTATTAAAGCTCCAGGGTAACCAAAAATTAGCACAAACAGAAAAATCAGTCAATTAAAAATCAGTCACTTAAAATATCTGAAAATTCAGATATAATGCTTCAATTCCCCTTGCTTTATTTTGATCGTGAGAATAAATAACCTGTGCAGCAAAGTTTCCTTTTGGGAATGTATTTATCTGGTCAAAACAGTGTGGTCAGGACCCAGCATATAAACAAACTACTCAAAATTAGCTTGAAGCAGAGCAAATAACAGCAGAAATTGTCTGTGGCCTTCTGTACCTCGCTAACTATCTTGGTCTGCTACACAGAAACAAAACAAACCAGTCCCACAATGTGTGTTTAAATGAGCTGTGCACCTTCCATGCACCACAACTCCATACCTGTTCCTGCTTTTCTCCCTCACCAAGGGGACAGCAGCCTATGCATAAACCCAGGAGCGTGCAGAATAGCCTATGGGAGATTATATATATATATATAAACATGCTGTGTGTATGAATGGGAACCCCACCTTTCAAGAATCATTAAAGAATGGGCATTGGGAAGCTGCCTCCCCTATCAGTTAGCACAGTGGGTGCACTATCTCCCTTAGATGTTTTAACAGGACTTTTCCTCAATCTCTGATTTCCATTTGGCCTGTAGAAAGTGGTGTGGGGAAGGAAATTTTTGACCCATTGTGTCCTATTTTCCCTGGCTGAGTTCTGGAAGATGGCCCTTTAGAAATTTTCCTTGGCTGGCTAAATCACCAGGCTTGAGAAAATCTCTTAAGTAATAATGTTTATTATTTTTACATGTTTGTATAGGCCAAGTCTGTCCCCTCAGCCTGACATAATTGCAGTGTATACAAAAACAGTAAGTAGCTATACAGATATAACTTAAATAATATTTTCACCCCCTAACCATGAGGCCAAGAAGCGGCCTCATGGCTAGAGGGGTGAACTTGTTGGCTGTCCAACCCCTCATTTTGTTTACAAACAGCAAAATAGATCACAGATTTGCTCTGATTTTTAGGAAGCTACAGAAGCCTACACTGTTTATAGTTTTCTCTACCAATGTCAGTATAGTTCTGTTCCTTGGGGTTGTGAGGGCTCCATCTGGTGGTTAATTTAACACATGTACACTTTTATTTAAACAGTTTATTTAGACTAGTTTAGTTGAGCCGTGAATATTTGAAGATTGCAGAATCAGATTCTGCCGATTTCATTTAAAACATCTGCTGTAGGGAAACTGGATGACTTTACAGATTGGTAATAGGATACAGAACTTTCTACTGTGGCTGACAAGTTCAAATCTAATCTAGCTCATTAGAGAGCTTAAAGTCATTAGCAATGGCAACTGTTCACTGGTTTGCAAAGTGAGCTGGTGGGGACAGCCCAGTACATACACTACCACTATAGTTGGCACTAATCAATAGCCTTTTTGCAATCTCATCAGATCAAGCATTAATGTGCGTGATGACTAATGCTACTTTCCCACTCCTAAAGGTGGTCCCTGCAAAATGGCTTTGTGTACTTTAGAAGAGTGGTGGAAAGAGGTTTACAGTGCTTCTGCCTGAGCTGTATATGATCTGTGGATAAATAGAGATCTTTGATTTTACAAGGTTATCAGTCCAGCACCTTGTATAAACATTAATATCCATAGAGAAAATTAATAATTTGGTATGATTTTTCTCACTTTGAATGCAATCAATCCCTTTTTCTGAACAAAACAAGGGCATTTCTCTACCTCTAAATGGTCAAATCAAAGCCATGAGGCATCCATCAGTTCAATGAGACTTACTGGAAAGCATCACCTATCATCCAGTACAGAAAGTTATATAGACATACTGAGTCCAATAAAGCTGTGACTTAAAAGAGATGAAATGTACACATCAGGTGTAAGTTGATCAGAAAATGTATGTAAGTAAGTAACGGATGTAAGGAGTGTTCCTTATACCAATTTGACAATCAAGAAGGTGCAATTTATACACCCACAAGGCAAAAGGCAACATACCAGGAAAAGCAATGAATAGGATTATCTTTACAGTTTACATCCACTTCTGTTTTCTGGACAGTTCACGCCTGATGTGTAATTTATGCGGACACTTGTCAAAAACGCATTTGGCCTAGAGACTTTAAGGGGAGTTGCAAGTGCTTACCCCAGGATTGAATTTGACGGAGTAGGGCTGCCTGTTTGGGTTCAGCAGCATTATTACAACATAGCTCAACAACAAACTGAAGAGACAAAGACAAATATGGAGCATTCTTTCAGAATGGTGACTGCCCCAAGCTATGAGAAGACCAGCTGAAGGGAGGTAGCTCTCTCTCAACCATTAAGTCAAGCCATAAACCACAAGTCCTTACTAAAGTGTTGAGAACTGGATCAAAAAGAAGGAATGGCAACATATTTAACCAAAATGAAAAGTTCACTTTTGGAACAAACTTGGGACAATGTTTAAGATTAATTAGGAGTGAGGGAAAAGAAAAGTCTTTTTAAGGAACATGGTTCCCTAACTTGATGTCCATTGTGAGTGCAACTGAAAAAGTAACATCTAAAGCAAAAACGAAATGTAGAGGGTGGGAAGGATACTGGGGTGGCATCTGAGTGTGGGCTTCTGACACTTAATATTTTTCTTGCATTTCTTTTGTGTGGCAGTAGTGAAATAGAGACATCTAAGCTTCTGAAGAACTGAAAGATCCAAGTTTGAAGAGGACTTAGGGGAGAAGCAGTCTGCAAAAGACTTCTTTAAACTCAGAACCACAAATGCCAGACTTGAACTGGCACCATCTTTGCCTTCCTGACAGACTACACCAGTTGGTAATGGCACCAACAGCAGAGTCAATTAGAGTGCTCAGTAAAAGCCCTTTGGGACTTGTCTCCATATTATATTATAAAACTGACTTACTGGTGACTCTACTTGCATCTCTGGAAAACAAACTGAAATCTCATCTCTAAGGGCAGACAACCATAGGAGTCATACGCTAGGTGTTGAAGACTACACGGAAATGGGCTGGCAAGCCCTGCTAATCACTTGCTGCAGTCCTTTTCTAAAATAAAAATTGCTAAGGTTGCCATCAAAACCTTTAGACTTCTTAAAAAATTTCAAACTTCATCAATACAAATTACCAATATCTAATTTTAATATATTCAGGGCAACTACAACAATAAATTAAGAGTTAAAACAACATCTATGTTTGTTCTAGTCTGGAGAATAAGGTAAAACCCCAAAAACTACATGGGGCCATGTGGAAAGATACAACTGGCATTGAGGCTCCCAGTCAAGATAGGTTTCAGAGTCAAGAGAGGGACACTTTAATTTGCCTGTTGCCTCCCTACTGCCATCACCAATTTCTGATCTTGATACTGAAGACCTGTGAGGCACAGTACTTGTAAGTGGGGGTAAAGAGATAGTGCTGGAATCCTATTACAAGACTGGTGAATTAATGTGACAGACGGATTGGCCGTGGACATGAATGTGAAATAATCGTCAAAGGAAACAGTATGCACTTTGTTCTGTATGCAAGCCTTGCGAGGCGGGCCTAAAGGAGAGAAGGAGCCATTCATTTTCTGACTCAAGCATCTCAGCATTCCTAATATTTCCAGCTAAATTAATGAGAATAGAACACAGCAAGGCATTCAGTGTTTAGCATTCAGGGTTTGGACAGACTTAAAAAAAAAACATTAAGCCTCCCCCCTACAGATCAAAATGGATCAGATTCAGACATTTCAGTAGACTAAAAATATTCATTTAGCATTATGTACTGCTATAGCTTTGCATCTCACTGATTCTACTTGTGGCTGTAAAAAGATGTTATGCTTTTTTTTTTTTTAGCAATAATTGTTATATAGAGAAGTGTTTGTGCATATTTTTACTGATAACTTGCATTTGCTTACTTCTTTGACACGCTTAGCATACTGTCTGTATTGCTGCTTGTGCAGGCCATGTGCCTTGGTTTACCAGTTCTATAAAGTAGCTACAATATACAAATGCTTTACAGTTCTATAAAGTAGCTACAATATACAAATGCTAGAAAAAATATTAAAGTATCTGTGGGGTTGGAATGCCTTATTTCATTATATACTCCAAAACATTTTAGCAGATAGAAGTGTAAAGGGAGATCAAGAATACATTACAGCACCTTTAAAAGATCCAGTACTGCTGGGGATGTTCATGAGTCTGGCCCTGTGGCTATTTTAAAACAACAGAAAAAAAGATGATTCAAGTGTGAACGTGAAGAAGGGGGAGAGACAGAACCCACTGAAGGGTCCCTTAGGGAGAAGACACAACATAGCTAAGACATTGACAGGAAATGGAGCTAATCTTCCAGAGAATGGGAAACCTGTGGGACTGTCAGGACTTGCAACACCTACAAGGCAAGAAGAGAGAAATGTACACAGCATTAAGGGATAAGAGCCCTTGCTGTTTGGGCCTACCCAAATTACTTATACAAAGGGAGGCTGGAGCAGGCTGTAACAGCTGTAACATAGCAATTATTGGTAGTCTCTGTAAAACAGCATCAGGGGGCATCCCAGGTTTTAAAGGTATTACTTTAAATTCTTAATTCATGCGTTGATACAGCATCTTTAATAAAATTTTATTATTCAAAAGTCCGTTTATTAATCTCATTTCATATCATCTCTTCTATTGCCTGGGTAAAAGCCAGCACAGCAGCAGAATATAGCTCCAGCTAATACCTGCATCCTTTGCATTCCTGAAATTTTTCCATTTGCCTGATAAGATGGACAGTTTGGGAAACTGAGGCAATACACAGTGAAAATAGAGTAAAGAGAAAAATGAGAGAAATCTGCAGCTCTGATATAGTCCTATTCTCTCCAAAGTGCTTTACACTAAACATTAGCTAATTGAATCAAAATGAATAATAAAGATGTATTTCAGAGTAGCAGCCGTGTTAGTCTGTATCCGCAAAAAGAACAGGAGTACTTGTGGCACCTTAGAGACTAACAAATTTATTTGAGCATAATCATTTGTGGGCTACAGCCCACTTCATCAGACACGTGTACTGATTCATGAATATAAAGTAGATAGTTAAGCTATATTTGCACTAGATCTTTCTTTTTTTCCCGTTAAGATTTCCTGCTATTCCAGCTCTACAATGGCAGGAATAGTGGGAATACAAGTGTAGATGGCGGTCAGTGTTTTAATACTGCTCAGGTGAGATCTACACAACACTGAGGTTAAAACATGGTTACCAGCATCCTCTCTACACTAAAGCTCCCACCTTTGCTACTGTCAGTGGAGTGTGCACTGGTGGCAACAATGGAAAATTTAAAGAAAAGTCTAATGTGGTCAAGGATGGAAACCCCAAGTACACAGCACACAAGTATATCTAATTAATACAACCAGTAATCTTAACCTGAGAGTTTACCTATGACTTGGTAGATTATGGGAGATACATGCAAATAAGTACAATATTCAGTCTCCTAAATATGAAACTGTCATTCCCTGAAGTGACAAGAATGACCGGAAGAACTCTTAAGTTTGAAAGCTTTTCTCCCTCACTAACAGAAGTTGGTCCACTAAAAGATAGTGTCTCTAATATTCTGGGACTGACGCAGCTACAACACTGCATACAATAATTCACTTAGCCTGTTTTGCCAACTCTTGTGATTTTATTGCAAGTCCCATGAATTTGATATTTTTATTAAAGTAGCAGCTCGTAGACTTATGTGATTACATGAGTATCTCAGCTTTCATTAAAAAACAAAGTTTCTAGCCCTCATGGTGCCAGAAAAAAACCTTAAAATGTGACCCAAACATGTCCTAATGATTCAGAAGCATGACGCCAAATAATACAAACTCAATATGTATTATTTTAAATAAACTTTATGATTTTTAAACTAGTCTCATAATTTTGCAGGGCCTGATTCATGACAACTGAACATATGAGCTGGCAATACTGATCATATGAGCTGTATTTTGCTGTTCTGTGTAGTTGTGTGGTGCCTGTCACTCCTATGTATAGTTTGTAAGGGTGTGTTACACTGACTGAGCTATAGGGTTTTTATTTTATTTGGGTTTTTTACACATAGTGAGTATACTCTTTTAGATAGGAACATGCATTTTGCGTGCCTTTCCACATGCAGAATGATGTTTGTCGGTAAAAAATAGGAATGCATAACAACAAATAATACTTACAAAATAAACTATATTAATAAACAATCAAGCAAAATGTTATCTTCAACACAACAGCAAGATATCAAAGGAATCATCTGACATTTCCAACTCCGGTAATTTCCTTTAGCTTGACTACAAGAATCATACATATATTTACAAATTCACTCATATAATTCTAGTGATAAATGGGTATTCAAAAAGTGTATTATTTTCTTTTATTTACCCTATTGTTTTGGCATCCCAGCACTGTGATATAAGATATAGTACAGCAATAGAATGTTACTGCCAAATCTGTAAACTGCTTTATACCATTTTTCTGTATATTTTTGCCAGAAAAATAATTCGTAGTGTTTAAGGTCAAAACGGACCATTGGATCACCTAGTCTAACCTCTTGTATATCACAGGCCATTATATTTTACCCAGTTACCCTTGTATCGAGCTCAGTAACTTGTGTTTGACTAAAGCGTAACTTATATTCAGTTCCTACTTTTAAATTACTCTATTGTACAAATTATGTGGAAAAATCCTCCTTACTCTATCAAGCTAAAGATACGGGCTCAATTTCTAGTTCTATGGCACATATTTAACTCTTGCCTTACTGAAAAAACCCAAGCATTATCTCCAACCCATCTGGCTGTGTGGTGCAGTGAAGGAAGGTATGATAGATAATACTTTATGCTGCTATAAAAGAGACAAGGTCATTATTGATCTCAAATGCAGTAAAACCAACCAGAAGTGGGACTGCAGACTTCTAAGGGATGCCCACCTGCTGATTTGGAAGTTATTACCAAAATATACTTTAAAAAATTCAGGCTGGGGAAGATTTTTCCCCTTATCTCTTTTTTAAATGTTTATTTCAGGAAGGCCAGACTTGTGCCAAACTCTGCATTAATGCCATTCTTGTTGTAGGAACAGAACAATCCTATTAATCAAGAACCAGTCCATTTGGCTTATCTATGAGGTAACATTACTGCATATAAAGCAGCAAAAAAGAAAATGATATGCATCTTTGCATGTGAGAGGATGACTAACTTCATAGGTGAATAGTTGCACAAACTATAATGAAAGTGTCAGGGTTATCTTTATCCCAGACTTTTCAGGTTCGTTGTCTGACCGCAAGAGAGACAGGCAACCCAGCAAAGTCCGAAACCAAGTTCTTTATTGATGCATGCACACAAGCAACAAAGAAAAGACGGTTACTCACCTTTGTAACTGTTGTTCTTTGAGATGTGTTGCTCATATCCATTCCAGTTAGGTGTGTGCACGCTGCGTGCACGTTTGTCGGAAGATTTTTACCCTAGCAACACTCGGTGGGTCGGCTGGGCACCCCTTGGAATGGTGCCGCTATGGCGCCGGATATATACCCCTGCCGACCCAGCCACCCTTCAATTCCTTCTTGCCGGCTACTCCGACAGAGGAGAAGGAGGGTGGGTTTGGAATGGATATGAGCAACACATCTCGAAGAACAACAGTTACAAAGGTGAGTAACCTCTTTTCTTCTTCGAGTGCTTGCTCATATCCATTCCAGTTAGGTGATTCCCAAGCCTTATGTAGGCGGTGGGGTCGGAGTGAAATATGGCAGAATGTAAAACTGCTGAGCCAGAGGCTGCAGCATCTCTTGACTGTTGAACCAGAGCATAATGCGAAGCAAGGGTATGGACCGAGGACCATGGAGCTGCGCGATAGATCTCGTGGGTAGGTACACGAGCCAGCAAGGCGGCAGATGAAGCCTGAGCCCTGGTAGAATGCATGGTGATGTGGCTTGGGGAAATGTGAGCCAAATCATAACAAGTGCGGGTGCACGTCATCACCCAAGATGAGATCCTCTGAGAGGAAACAGGTAGGCCTTTCCTTCGGTCTGCTACTGCGACCGAGAGTTGGGGCGTGTTACGAAATGGTTTTGTCCGCTCAACATAAATGCGAGCGCTCTACAGACGTCCAGGGAGTGCAATTGTTGTCCCCATCGCGTTGAGTGTGGTTAACATGAAAGGCCGAAACCACCTTAGGGAGGAAAGCCGGGTGTGGTCGTAACTGCACCTTGTCTTTGTGAACATAGTGTATGGCGGAACCACCGTAAGAGCCCTGAGCTCGGAGACTTGTCTGGCCGATGTAATGGCTACGAGGAAAGCTGTCTTCCAAGACAGGTATAGCAGCGAGCAGGTCGCTAACGGCTCGAATGGGAGGAGACATAAGTCTGGTTAAAACCAGGTTGAGGTCCCAGGTTGGGGCTGGGCGGCGTACCTGAGGGTGTAAGCGCTCCAAGCCCTTGAGGAACCTCGAAACCATAGAGTGTGAGAACACAGAACGACCACCTTAGCCTGGGTGGAAGGTAGAGATGGCTGCCAAGTGTACCCTCAGCGATGACACCGCTAGGCCCTGCTTTTGTAGGCCAGAGGGTAGTCCAAAATAGAGGGGATCGAGACCTCAGCAGGAGTAAGATCAAGCGTTTCGCACCTGTAGGAGAAACGCTTCCACTGGCCAGGTACGTTGACCAGGTGGGAAGGCTTCCTGCTACCCCGATTTAGTCACGCAGCAGCCACACCGTGAGGTGAAGAGACTGCAGGTCCGGGGTGGCGAAGTCTGCCGTGGTCCTGAGGTATGAGGTCTGGGTGGAGTGGCAGGGTAATTGGGTTGGCTATTGACAGGTCCGAGCAACGTGGTGTATCAGTGCTGCCTGGACCACGCTGGAGTGATCATGATGATGCGCGCCCTGCCCCTGCGAAGTTTGAGCAGGACCCATGAGCCAGGGGGGAAACGGTGGGAAGGCATAAAGGAGTTGGCCCTTCCACGGCATGAGGAAAGCGTCTCCGAGATCGATCCCAGGGAGAGACCTTGGAAGGAGCAGAACCTCGGACATTTCCTGTTCTTGCGGTAAGCGAACAGGTCCATGTGGGAAAAATCCCCACTTCTGGCAACAGAATGCATCACATCGGGCAGAGCGACCACTCGTGAGACAGGAAAGACCTGCTGAGTCGAAGCGCCAAGGCGTTCCGAACGCCTGGGAGAAAAGGATGCTACCAGATTTATCGAGTGGGCTATGCAAAAGTCCAGAGATGGATGGCCTCCTGACAAAAGGAGGAGGACCATGTCCCTCCCAGGGTTGTTTATGTAGCACATGGCCGTTGTGTTGGCTGTAAACACTGAGACACCACGGCCTCGCAGCTGCTGCTGGAACCCCTGGCACGCCAGGCGGACTGCTCTCATTTTGGACATTGATGTGGAACGCCAGCTCCTGAGAAGACCAAGGCCTTAAGCTCGAAAGGTGACCTGAGGTGAGCACCTGAGCCGAGAGATGACGCATCCGTCGTCAGGGACAGTGAGGGCTGGGGCGGATGGAATGGCATCCCTGCCACACCAGGGAGGGAGTTAGCCACCATTCTAGGGAGCCTAGGGTGCTCGAGGGAATGGTGACTATCGTGACCATTGGGCCCCTGTCCGGGCGGTACGCCGATTTGAGCCAAACTTGGAGAGGACAGAGGCGGAGCTTGGCGTGTTTGGTTACAAAGTTGCAGGCAGCCATGGGACTCAGGAGACCGAGACAAGTGCAAGCCAAGGTCATTGGGAAAGTCTGCAGACCGCGGATGATTGATGCCATCGCCTGAAACCGCGGCTGTGGTAAGCTGGCTCCAGCTAGGTCGGAGTCCAGGATAGCTCCTAGGAAGTTTAACCTCTGCGTGGGAACCAGAGTGGATGTTTCCACAGTGATCATCAGGCCTAGACATGTGAATAGGTCCTTGACGATGCCCACAAGCTGAGTGACTTGTGTCTCGGAGTCTCCTCGAATAAGCCAATCGTCCAGATATGGAAAACGCATATCTGACGTCGGCGGAGGTGGGTGGCGACTACGGCCTACACTTGGTTAATGCCCGTGGGACTGTAGAAAGGCCAAACAGCATGACCGTAAACTGGAAGTACTGATGGTTGGCTAGAAAGTGGAAGTATCTCCTGTGCAGAAGGAAGATGGCAATGTGAAAGTATGCATCCTTCATATCAAGGGCGGCACACCAGTCTCCAGGATCCAAAGACGAGATAATGGTTCCCAGGGATACCATGCAGAACTTCAACCTTATCATAAACTGGTTGAGTCCTCGTAGGTCTAGGATAGGTCTGAGACCGCCGTACAAGTTGGAGATTACGGAATAACGAGAGTAAAGCCCCTTGCCCCTTTCGTCCATCGGCGTCTGCACCTCTTGTAAGAGGAATTGCTCTTGAGAGGAGTCCCTGAAGAGGGACAGGGTTGGAACAAATTGGAGGTGGTACCCATACTTCACCATGTGTAGGAGCCAGTGAACTGGAGTTAACTGGGACCACGCCAAGAGGAAGTAGGAGTGGGATCCCGCCTGTAACTGGTACGCCGCCCTCGGGCGCACCTTCGAAAGTTCGTCTTTGGTCCCGGTGGTGATTGCGAGGGACCTCGATCTTGGCCCTCTAGGGGTCCTGACGGTCATCTGCAACCACCTCGGCCGTGCCGTCTGCCAAAGTCCTATCTGTGGCTAGGCACAGAGTACGGCGGTGTGGCTGGGGACAGAAGGGCCTGCGTTAGGTCGTCGGTGTATGCACACCGAGAGAGCGCATTAGGATCCTGTTGCCCTTCAGGCTTTGCAGCCTGGGGTTGACTTCGCCGCAAAGAGGCCTTTACCATCAAATGGTAAGTCGTGAATGGTATACTGCCGCTCCGGCCGGAGGTTTGAAACCTGAAGCCATGAGATGCTCCTCATGGTAACGAGGCCTGGAGGGAAGCTCTGGCCACCTTTTTCCCTTCCTTCAAGAGGGCAGTGAATTCTTGGCAGGAGTCTTGATGGAAAAGCTCCATAAACATATCCACCGCCATCCAGGTGTTATAATTCTAGGGGCTAAGCAAGGCTTGTTGATTTGCCACGCAGAGCTATAAGGCCCCTGCAGAGTACACCTTGCGGCTGAGTAGGGTCATTCGCCTAGCCTCCTTCAATTTCGGGGCTGGCGCCTGCTGGTCATGCCATTCCCTTTCCTTAACGGACTCTGAATGACTAGGTGAACAGGAGAGGAGACAGACATACAAGTAGTCGTACCCTCCATAGAATATTGGCATTTCATTCTGGATAGTCCGAATATAAATCGGGTAGGTCCCCTCTAATGGGGGGCAACTGCCGATAGAATGTCTACTACCCGGGTCCCCTACCTCCGGGAACCTCCTGCACCTGGAGGTCCACATTGAGTGCTACCCTCCTTAGGAGGGTCCTGAAGGACTCTCAGATTGTTGTGGTGGGCACATCAGAATCGCGTCTCTGAGCAAAAGAGCTGTCCGTGTGGGAAGACACTGATGCGTGTCCGGATGGCATGGAGGTGCTGAAAAAATCATGGGCAGAGTCTTCTGACCTTACCATGACCTTTGCCCAACACTCGGCACCGGGACCTATAATGTACCGGAAGGCGTACCAGTACTGGAACGAGATCCGGACCTGCACTACCAGAGCGGGATGCGTCGGGGAGGTCGTACTTGAGCCAATCTCGAGGTCAAGGGAAGCGGCTACGAGAGTCACGGTTGCCTGTAGCTGGTGCCGGTGCAGCCGGGAACGGTGCCCCGAGATTTAGCGGGTCAGTGAAACGGGACACCCGACTGGGTGAGTGCCGAGGATGAGACAGCATCGGACTTGCAAGTGCGCGTCACCAGGGAGCAAGGGACTGCCCAACGGGGACCTGGAGCATCTGTAGGACCATTGATCATGAATGGTGCTGCTCTGCCTGTGCCGACAGAGAGAATGGTCCATATCAAGGGAGGCTTGCCAAGAGACTGTATACCCGCACCTCGGTGGTGCTGGGGGTTCAGACAGCATCTACTCTGTCATGGCAATGAAGATCCCTCGCGCGCCTTGGGAATGTCCCAGAGGGGAGGGAACAGTAAGCTCAACCACAGCGCATACCGGATGGAGCTGTCAGCGGACCGGATTCGACGACCCTCATGGGACGGATGGGTGGATCAACGTTTGCCGACGTCGGGTCAGTGCCTGGCAGGGTGTCGGTGCCGTGCGTGCGGGCGATCCGACTTAGACAGGCTTCCTGGCTGTCTGTGGTGCGCAGTTGCACGGAAGCAGCAGGAGCAGGAGCTCAGACGCGCAAGTCATGGCGTGACACGCGGGGAGCAGTCAAGGCCACTGGATTCGACGGCCCTTGTGGAACCGGGAATCGACGGTCCCGGTGCCCGAACAATTGTCGGTGTCCTCGGCAAGGTGATGGCGCCGGGCGATCTGATTAGACGAGCCTCTGGTTGCAGTGCCTGGTTGGCACGGAAGCAGCAGGAGCAGGAAGCTCAACCATGGCGCGTATGCCGGGAGCTGTCAGGCACTGGATTTGAATGCCCGCTGTGGGAACCGGAATCAACAGGTGCCTGACGTCAGCGTTGCCTCTGCAGGTTTATGACTGCAAGTCGTCTCGCGCGGCAATCCGACTTAGACGAGCTCTCTGGCTGCGGTTGCAGTTGCACGGAAGCAGCAGGCAGCAGGGAGCTCAACCCCATGGCGCGCGCCAGGGGAGCTGTCAGGCACTGTTTGCAGGAGGAGTCCGTGGGCTTTCTCTACCGACCTCGGAGAGAGGGAGCGTGTTTGCCGAGTCGACTTCAGTGCCAGCGACGGCCAGTGTTGAGGTAGGCCTTGCAGTGCCCGGCGGGGTCTTGGTGCCAGGGAGGCGCTTCTGCCCGCCAAGAGTGGGCCAGCATTCGTCGCTGCCGAAGGTGGAGGGTAAGTGAAAAGTCCCGCCTACTCCATTTTGTTCTCTCGGCTTAAAAGCCTGCAAATGGGCAGTCTAGCTGTGAAAGTGCGATTCCCTGAGGCACCTCAAACAGGAGTCGTGTGGAATCTGGCGGCATTGGCTTGTTGGCAGGACCGAGCGCACAGCGGTTTAAAAACCAGTGAGCAGGGCATGGGCTCCGGGCAGACCTTTGCGGGAAGGGGGCTACTCCCCGAAACCCCGCTAACTATTACTAAAACTAACTATGCTAGTAAAGAAAAAACATATAAGTATATAATAATATATATTAAAGGATTATAACTATATAACTATATACACTCGAGATACTACCCGAGTAGCTAGTTGGAAGTATGAGAGCAGCTAAGCCACGCTCCACTGTTCATCCAGAGCGACCAACACGGGCAGTAAGAAGGAACTGAAGGGTGGCTGGACGTCGGCAGGATATATATCTGGCCATAGCCGGCCACCACTCATTCAGGGGGCGCCCCAGTCGACCGGTTCACCGAGTGTTGCTAGGGAGTAAAAATCTTCTGACACGACGGTGCACGCAGCGCGCACACACGTAACAGAAGGATATGTGCATATGAGAGCAAGCATCTCGAAGAAGAAAAGCCCATTCTCCAACAGAGCAACCAGAGTATACCAGCCCCCCCACTTTCTCAATAGAAGCACATAATTTATATAAGCAAGTAGAGGTACATCACAAAGTTAAAGCATTTAATTGCCTGCGCTTAATTAACGGCACCTGGTGAAGCATTTGATTACAAAATTCATGGCCTTGAGCAGTTCCTGGGCGCTGCACAAGCAGCTTACCTTATCAGCACTGAGAATTTTTTTTATCAGCACTTCCCAAGCTTGGAGAGGCAAGGGGTGGGTGGGTTTTCTCCACCCAGCTCCTGCTTGCTGATTCATTCGTCCACCTTCTGAGCCCCGCCTTGTTCAATGCCATCAAGCGTATGCGATCACCTGCTCAGCCTATCTTGTGGGCCTTCGGGCTCACTTTTAAGCATCCTATCAATCTCCCCTGTTGTCCCCCTAGAGGCCACCCGAAGAGGGGACTCTTGGGACACATATCAATTTATATATATTGAGGATTTACTACCTGGTAGGTGCCTTTTAAACCCTGGGGGCTTCTTTACAATAGTTGAGCACCCACACAGCATCCACACCTTATGTATTACATAAAGCAATAAAAGCCAGCAAATAATAAGCAGCATTACTTTTAAGCCAGATTATGTAGCCCTCCACCTAATCAGGCAACCAGCTAAATAATATTCACTCCACCAGGAGTTCCAGCTGGGTCGCTTTCCTCCATGATCCCTTGCAATTTTTTCAAGATTTTTTGCCTCTCCCATGTGGCGTTATAAACATTAGGAATATATACGCAACATTCTTGTCCTATTAAGGCACATGTCCCTCCTTGTGAGGCTAACAAAATGTCCAGAGCCATTCTACTTTTTGAAGAACCATTTGCCTAAGCTGTTTTGCTCAGGTGGCCAGATCAATGAAGGCCTCACCAGTAAGTTCGTATTAGCCATTATTTCTAACACTCCTTGTAATCTCATTATACCTGCCCTATATGGTAAGTGCACCTCCACATGCAAAGAAAAAGGCTGCACAGGTTCCTGTCCAATCATTAAGTGCTTTCCAGGTAAGGGGTCGAGACCAGTCAACATCTTCCTTGGCACCTCGCACATTTCTTAAACGTCCAGAAGGAAGGTGATCTCGATATAGGTCAGGGGGTCTAAGCAGGCCAAATAGCATGACCCCTTCCGGGAGACAGGCAAGCTTAAATAAGCCTTTTCTTCACAAACCCAACAGATTCCAAACAAGGGATTAGATATAACAGATGCAGTATATTGGGGTTTGTAATACCATCCAGTCCAGGCAGAGAGACCGTGAAAACTATTAGTAGCATTATCAATACACTGACACACAGAGTACTCGGTACCCGAAGAATTAAAAGAATGCTTTTTTATACAGCGTATGCAAATGATCTCTAAACGCTCCAGCACTGCGGTGCAATTAGTGTGTGATAGATCTGGTGCTACAATGCAACCTATTTTGGTAAACCCACGAGGTTTATCCAATACCAACCAATTAAACAAGCTGCAAAAGTTAGCAGGGAAAACATACCAGGACTTTCCAGGTCAGGGTAAACCTTGTACAAGAGTACAATCAGATCCCCGTCTTTCACCAAAATGGGTTCCATTAAAATAGGCTTTACAATTGCTAACTCCTACAGGCACATTTCCTGAGCCCAGGAAGCACCACTCACCAGGTCGCTTCCACATCGTAAGGTATCTATTAAAGCCTGAGGAGTCCATGTCATATTCATAGGTCTAAGAGGTATGGGGATCATGGGAAGACCTCGGTGACTATCTACTGGCATCAAAAAGCATACCCAACATGAAATGTTATCAGTGCTGGCATACGGGCTTTCATTTCATAAGCACAGCGAATAAAGGCATTATTTTCATATCCCTTAGTTAACCCAACCACCAATGAAGAAAAATAACAAACAACACACAAATAAGTACACCGACTCCCCAAGTGACTATTCGTGGCCATTCCTTAGGGAATGGGCACAAATCTACTTCTTCTTGAGTTTTAGCCTCAGGTCGCCCAAAGGGGTAGCAGTCCATGTGTCCTGGCCACGGCGGTCGTCTGCTTCTGGCTCACCCGGTTCACGGTGGGGTGAACGTGCGTGGCTCCCTCGAAGTCCGAAGCTATCTGCTTCTGGGGAACCCTTTACCAGGTCAGGCTCCCTAGCAAGGCTCCGTTTGACTCTGGTATGATGAATCCAAGTGGGAAGTTCCTTAACCCGAACAGCAGCAGGGCTCACCAGGATAGTCTCAAATGGTCCTAGCCACTGGGGTTGAAGTGGAGTCTTTCGGTAAGATTTGATCCACACCGGGCCAGCTGGTGAAATAGAATGAACAGCTTCCCACAATGGTAAAGATTGAGACTGTGCTAAGTACTGTTGTAATATAGTTAAATGCTGCTGCAATGCTTTTACATAAGCTTCTGTTTCACAAGTCAGATCAGTGTCACTAGGTATTGAAACCAAAGAAGTAAAGGAAGGTGGTACATGTCCAAAAAGTATCTCAGAGGGCGCTAGCTTAGTCCTAGAATTCGGGGCAGTCTGGACAATATACAAAGCCAAAGGAAGAACTTTAGTCCGTTTCATCTTGAGTTCCTTACACAGCTTAGTTAGGGTGGTCTTTAGAGTTCCATTCATACGATCCACCTGGCCTGAGCTCTGAGGGTGCCAGGGAGCATGAAAAACTCATTTTGTCTCAACCACCTCAGTAAGTTCCTTGCAAATTTTTACTGTAAAATGCGTTCCCTGATCAGAATCAATATTTTCAGGAGGGCCAAATCTTGGCATGATCTCATTAAAATGCACCTTGCAAACTGCTTTGGCAGTGGGAAAGGCCTCTACCCATCCTGAAAGTTGATCTACAATTACCAACAAATACTTCTTTCCTTCTGAGGGGGGTAATTCAGTAAAATCAATTTGAATGTGTTGCATGGGCCTATGAGCCCATCTGCACCCACCAGGTGGCGCCTGTTGCAATGTTCCCTTAGGATTACATTGCTGACAAAGAACACAATTTTCCACTACTCTTCTAGCCATTTCACTTAATCCAGGGGATACAAACTGCCTAAGAACGATTTGAACCATTTTATTCGCTCCTAGGTGGGTGTTACTGTGAACCTTTTGTAGTAGCTTCTGGGTAGGATAGGACGACCATCACATTCCCAAATTCCCACTGAATTAAGTTGTGAACCCCACTTTTCCCATGTTGCCTTTTCAGTATCTGAAGCTTGTAATTGCCTTGAGCTAAGGGAGAGATCAGGTCCAACTGGGCCCCTTGTAGGGCTGCTGCCTTGGCCGCCCTGTCTGCCAAGCGATTTCCCATTGCGACTGGATCAGTCTGCCTGGTATGAGCTTTGCAGTGTATCACCGCAATCTCCCTAGGAGCCTGAATGGCTTGAAGCAGTTCGGCAATTTCTTTTCCATGGGCAATCTGAGCTCCAGACGAGGTAATGAAACCTCGTTCCTTCCAAATTGCACCCGTGGCATGACATACCCCAAAAACATATTTTGAGTCTGTATAAATATTAACTCTCTTTCCTTTAGCATAAAGGCAGGCTGCGGTTAGGGGCTTTTAACTCCACAGCTTGGGCACTCACCCTGGGAAAAAGAGCTTTCCCTATTAATACAGTCTTGCTATCAGTAACTGTGTATCCAGAGTGTCTGATTCCCTCTTGGACAAAGGCAGATCCATCCACAAACAACTCCATTTCAGGGTCTTGGAGAGGAACATCAGAAAGGTCAAGGCGAGAAGTAGAAATTAAGTCCAAAACCTGCAAACAATCATGCACATATCCACTACTTCCCTCCTGGGGCAACAAGGAAGCCGGATTTAACGTGGCACATCGTTTGAGGGTTACCCCATGAGTCATTAAGAGAGCAATTTCATATTTTGACAATCGTTGGTTAGTTAGATGCTTATGCTGCTGCGAATTTAACAAGCTGGCCACAGCATGAGGCGTATGCACCATGAGGAGGTGTCCTAAAACTATTTCTTGAGCCTTTTCCACAATTAAAGCAGCTGCTGCAACATTTCTTAGGCAGCCTGGATGGCCTCGAGCTACAGGGTCTAATTGTCCTGAAAAATAAGCAACAGGTCGAGGAGAACCTCCAAATGATTGTGTTAACACTCCAGATGCCACTCCTTTAGATTCATGTACATACAAGTCAAAGGGTTTGTTATAATTAGGGAGCCCTAGTGCGGGAGCCTGAACAAGGGACTCCTTGAGTGTTCTGAAGGCTCTTAACTGCTCAGCATTTGGATGTAAAGGCTACTCTGCCCCTTCTTTAGTTAACTCAGTAACAGCTTCAATAATTCACCTGCAGCCACTATCCATGAACGACAAAATCCAATCATTCCAATAAAGCCTCTCATTCCTCATTTTTGTTGTGGGAAAAGGAATATTCTAAAATTGCTTTTACCCACTGGGGATCTGTGCAACGAATTCCAGGCCTAAAGTACACCCCAAATACTTCACCTCTTGTTCGCCACTGCAGTTTTGTGGGGCTGACCTTGTGTCCTTTGTTGCCAACTGATTAAGTAGATAGATGGAATCAATTCATTATCTTCCTGTGTTTTTGATGTCACTAAAATATCATCAACATAAGTTACCAAGGTAGAGCTCTGGGTAACTGGACATCTTTAAATTTCTGCTAAAATTCTAGCAAACACCCCTGGTGCCTCACATACCCTTGGGCATTCTAGTCCATGTAAGTTGCCCTGGGTTGGAATTTCCTGTTTCTCCCCCTTTGTCCAGCTGCACCTGGTATTCCCTCAGATGAATACAAAAAGGTACTGTTTATCTGGGCAACAGGTACAGAAAAAGGCATTTGCCAAATCCAGGCAAGTAAACCAATCTGCGTCTGGCAGCACATTGCCAGTATAGTGCTAGGGTTTGGCACTACAGGGTGGTCTGGGATCACATATTGATTAATTAGTCTCAAGTCCTGAACAGTCGATACACCGGTTTTCATCTGGCCCAGGATGAGGCTTCTTAATAGCCAGAATAGGGTATTGCAAGGAGAGACGCATGACACCAGGATTCCCTTTTCCTTCAAATCCTGTATGAGAGGTCCTAGTCCCTGAAGGGCTTCAGGTTTCAGAGGGTATTGTCTCTGGGCGGGCGGAGGCTGATCACTCTTTACTGTCGAACTTAAAAAGGAGCTGATTTACTAGTCCACTGCATGTTTTCCTCCTCACACTATAGGGTTAACTTCATTTTGCACTGCACAGGGAGATCTTTACTGAACTCCTGAACCTCCAGCCCTGCCAACAAATATGCTTTTCTAATGGAACTTAGAATGATTGCCATCCGGATTACAAAAAATTTGAGCATGCAATTTACACAGCAAATCTCGCCCAAGCAAGTTTACTGGCCCATTCATAAGCAAAAAGGAATGCTGAATATTTAAAGGCCCAAAGTGGCATGCAATCGCTGTCATAAAACATCGTTCTGTCTTCCAGTAACTCCTATCACACATTTTTCAATACTTCCTTTGGGGCCACTCCCTTGGGTATGGCTGAATGAGTAGCACTGGTATCACTCAGTTTAAAAGTCTTGTTCCTATTTTAAGGGAATCACAGAGAACCAGGCATCACATTTAAACTGCACAAGTCCAGCCTCATAAATCTCAGGACTCCAGGGAGTGGCGCCTCTCTTCAGTCGCTGTCCTTTGCGAACTGCCCTGCTGCCTCTGGCTTATACTCCTCTTAGGCCGCACTGGGCACTCTCTCTTCCAATGTCCTTCTGCACCACAATAATGACAACCACCACTTCAATTCCTTCTCCATGACCTCTGCCTCTCACTGCTCCTCCTCTTTCCCCCTTCCATTCCATCCACCTCGATTCCATCCACGACCTCTGCCTCTTCCTCCGGTCATTGCTGCTGCAACAGCGA
This sequence comes from Chelonoidis abingdonii, assembly GCF_003597395.2. Taxonomy (NCBI): domain Eukaryota; kingdom Metazoa; phylum Chordata; order Testudines; family Testudinidae; genus Chelonoidis; species Chelonoidis abingdonii. The sequence goes on along the minus strand of NC_133772.1, from coordinate 145,772,125 downwards.
CACTTGCTCCTTTACGTCCTTCTCCTTTCCTTCCTTTTCTTTTTCTTCTCCTCTCTCCCATTAAACACTCTAGTCGCAATGCTAACTACCTCAGGCAAATTTTTCCCTTGCATACCGTCTGGATGCTCTCTAAATCTCTAGCAATATCCTCCGCACATTGTGACATGAAAACCATTTTAACCATTGTGGCAAACTCAGGGACAATTAAGCTACCAGGAGAGGGTAGTTAATTGGTCCTGGAAGGCTCAGCCCTGGAGGATAGGTTCAGCTGGGACAGGGGTTATCAGGGAACTAATTAGGTTCAGCTGGCCCAATTGCTGGAAGACCTTTTAAATCCTCCCTGGCAGGGGAAGCAAGGGGGGGGAGGAAGAGAGAAGCAGAAAGCTGCCAGCAAGTAGGGGCAGCTGAACTCTGAGACTCTTCCTGCAAGGCAGATTGCATTCTCCCAGAAGGAGAGGAAACTAGAGCAAGGGGTTGGCTGAGAAGGGATCAGCCAGACCCTGTGGGATTGGGAGGGTTTTTTTCCTTTTACTTTGCCCAAGCCTGTGTCTCCGAGGCTAAGAAGGACTGAGCTAACAAAAGAGAGGCAGGTACTTTTGCCACACGTGGTGTAGAGGTGGGATGGTCTAGTGAGTGAGGCTCTGTGGCAAGCCATCACGGCAAGGTAAAAACCACAAAAAAAAAGAAAAAAAAAATTATTTTTTTTTGGAAAAATGGAGGATGTACTGAAGGCATTGATGCAGGTCCACCCGCGGCCCAACAAGAGGCTACCAGAGTGCAGGTGGTTGCCCAGCGGGAGTCTGTACGGGTGCAACAGGAGACCAACCAGCTGCTGATGAGCCAGGCAGCCAAGATCGAGCAACCCTGACTGAGGTAGTAAACCAGTTGAAGGCCCTGACCATGATGACGCACGGGGCCAGGGAGTCGGCCGCTGCGGGCGAGCAACTACTTGCAGAAGATGACAACTGATGACGATATAGAGGCGTATCTCCTTGCGTTCGAGAGGACGGCACTGCGGGAGGCCTTTTTTTTGCCCCAAGACCAGTGGCCGGTCTGCTGGGGCTCCATTCCTATGTGGGGAGGCCCAGAAAGCCTACTTCGACATGACTGCAGAAGCAGCTATGGATTACTCTCGGCTGAAGGCGGAAATCCTGGCGAGGGCAGGCATGACGACGGCCATAAGGGCCCAGCGCTTCCACGAGTGGAAGTACCGGGAGGACAAACCACCGAGGTCCCAGCTATCTTGATTTGATACACTTGCTCGGAAGTGGCTTCGCCCTGAGCCCATGGGCTGGAGAAGGTAGTAGAGATCCTGGTATTGGACAGGTACATGAGAGGGTTGCCACCGACATACGGGGTGGGTCCGCCAAAATGACCCCCTCTTATGACGATCTAGTTGCTCTCATGGAGAGGCACTTAGCAGCCCAAGAACTTTCTCAGACCACTGGGGGAGGAAGGCGCCAAGTATCGGAGGCCAGCCTCTACGCCGAGGCCCCAGTTTTGCCCTAGCTCCAGGCCGGAAAATGGAGGGGAGGCAGGAGGCGGAAGAGCCGCCAGCAGTCCGGAGAGCCTGGGGACTGGGAAGAAAGGCTCAGGGAATACATCCCAGCAGCCCGAAAAATAGGGGCTGCCCAGGGTGGGTACCGATGTTTATGCCTGTGGTGAATTAGGGCATATTGCTGCCAATGCCCTTAATCTTGGAGAGCCTATGCAGTGTGAACTGGGAGATATCGGGGGACACATCGAGCTAATACGTCTAGTTGGGGTTGCGATGGTCCCTCATAGATACACTAGGGCTGTTAAGCTGAACGGTGTAGAGACTACAGCATTACAGACTCGACAGTGCAGTTAACTGGTCTCAGCGAAGCTGGTCAGGCCGGGCCCAACTATCCCAGGCCAAACGCTCGGGAATATCTGTGTACATGGGGATATCAGCTACTATCCAACCGTCCCCAGTACGCATCGAAGATCTCGAAAACCCCACCGAGGTGACAGTGGAGAGTCGTTCCGAAACTCCCTTACCCTGTCCTTATCGGACGAGACTTCCCGGGGTTTGATGGCCTACTCCCCGGGAACGAGGGAGAAGGAGGGAGGACCTGGATCCAAAGGGTGACCCAGATAGGGGACCCTCTCCCCGCTTTCCACAAGTTTAGCCAGGATGTGTTCCCCCCACTGGGGAAGTCAGGAAGACTCGGAGGGGAACGGAGGGCCAATAAAAGGAGGGGACGAGGATCCTGACCGGTACCTGACACCGTACACTGGCAGGGAAAGAAGGGACTCGGCTGACAGCAGGACTAGGTCAGCCAACTCCAACCCAATTGTTGGACCAGGGTCCCCGGGGCTGTCCCTGAGGGGGAGACGGAGGTGGACCTCCCCAAAATGGGACAAATAGGGACCACACGTGGGAATTTTGGTCAGGATCAGGCCAATGATCCCATATACCACAACATTTTTAAGGAGGTAGTCGAGGTGAATGGGGTCCCAGTGGAGGGGAGAGCTAAGGGCCTGGGACCATATTACATGATTAAAAAAGATCTGCTGTATAGAGTAGTCCGCGTCCAAGAGCAAGTCATCGAACAACTCTTGGTCCCCCGGAAGCATCAAAGAGCGGTAATGGATCTGGCCACAGTCATCTGTTTGGGGCCCATCTAGGGATGGATAAGACCCTCGATCGGATTCTACAGAGGTTTTTTGGCCTGGTATTTATGCAGCCGTCCGGCGATATTGTTCCTCCTGTCCGGAGTGCCAATTACATGGGCCCCACCATACTTAAGGGCCCCTGGTACCTCTACCCATTATTTGAGGTTCCGTCCGAGCGAATAGCTATGGACATAGTGGGCCATTGGAAAAGTCAGCCTGGGGCCATCAGTACATCCTGTAGTACTAGATATTTGCCACCTTGATACCCGAGCCATCCCCTACGGAATACCATGTCCAAGTCCATAGCCAAAGAATTACTCCAGATATTCTCCAGAGTAGGGATACCTAAGGAGATCCTGATGGACCAAGGACCCCCTTTGTTTCTAAGCTGATGAAGGACTTGTGTAACATGCTCACATACGGACCCTCAGAACGTTGGTCTACCACCCCAGACCGATGGCCTCATTGAACGCTTTAATAGGACATTGAAGAACATGTTATGGAAGGTTATCAGCTGCGATGGAAAGACTGGGATGCCCTGCTACCTTATGCGCTGTTTGCCATCCGGAAGTTCCTCAGGCTTCCACTGGATTCTCCCCCTTCGAGCTGTTATATGGTCGGCACCTCAGGGGAATACTGGACCTGGCTAAAGAAGATTGGAAGAGTAGCCGAACCCCGGGAGAAACATTGTGGAACATGTGCTACAAAGAGAGACCGAATCGCCAAAGTCACCTCCCTTGTGCGCGAACACATGGAGAAGGCCCAAGGGGCGCATGGACATACTGACAATCGTCAAGCAAAGTCCCGGAAGTTCCAGGTGGGGACCGGGTGATGGTGCTCATACCACGGTGGAGGAGCAAGCTCCTGGCCAGATGGCAGGGACCCTATGAGATAATCGAAGCTGTAGGAGAGTTGACTATAAGGTCCGGCAGCCAGGTTCCAGAAGCTGGGAGCAGATCTACCATGTAATCTGCTGAACCCTGGGGATAGAGAAACCCTGGTAGCTGCGCAGGGGGCGCCACCCCCTAAAGCGATCAGCCCAACCTGTGTGGAAATATCCCCTGAGCTGACCCCGGAACAACGATCCGAGGCGAATCAGCCTGGTCAAACGCAACCAAGATGTGTTCTCGGAGAAGTATGCCAGGCAGGACTACGGAGGTTCACCATCACATCTTCACAGAGTCCGGAGTGAAGGTGCACATCAAGCCATACCGGATCCCAAAGGCAAGAGAGAAGAAATTCGGAAAGAGGTCAGGAAGATGCTGGCCCTAGGAGTCACTGAAGAGTCTCATAGTCAATGGTCCAGTCCCGTGGTCTTTTAGTGGCCTAAGCCAGACAGCAGTATGAGGTTCTGCAACGAGCGTGACTTCCGCGCAAGCTAAACGAGGTGTCCGATTTGAACCTACCCTTTACCCAGTTATCGATGAGCTGACTGACAGACTGGGAAAGGCCCGTTTTATGTCTACCCTTGATCTTACTAAGGGGCTATTGGCAGATCCCCCTGGCTAAGGCCGACAAGGAGAAGACGGGCCTTTGCAACCCGGAAGGACTATATCAGTACACTGTTCTTCCTTTGGATTGCATGGGGCCCCCGTTACCTTCCAACGGCTAATGACAAACTGTTACAGTCCCATAGGGAGTACGCTGCTGCCTATCTTGATGACGTCATCATATATAGCCCGACTGGGAGACACACCTCAGGAAGTAGAGGCAGTCCTAGATACCTGAGAAAGGCAGGACTGACCGCAAATCCTCCAAGTGTTCAATCGGTTAGCTGAGGCCAAATACCTTGGTATATAGTGGGGAGGGCGTGGTGAGGCCCCAACTCAACAAGCTAGATGCCATACAGAAGTGGCCCCGCCCACTCCGGAAAAAACAGGTCCGAGCATTCCTGGGACTCGTGGGTACTATAGGCGGTTCATTCCCACTTCGCCACCAGGGCATGCCCATTAATGGACCTGACCAGGGCTCGGGGCCCAGACATAGTAAAAATGGTCTGCTGAGGCCGAAGCCTCTTTTGCAGATCTGCGAACGGCCTCTGCACGGACCCCGTACTAGTAGCTCCAGACTGGGGGCAGGAGTTTATCCACAGACGGACGCCTCTGAAGTAGGGCTGGGGCGGTGCTTTCCCAAATGGTCGGAGATGACGAACACCCCGTCCTCTTCCTCAGTAGAAAGCTCCTGCCTAGGGAACGGAAGTACGCCATCGTGGAAAAGGAATGCCTGGCAGTAAAATGGGCCGTAGAAACCTCCGCTATTATCTACTGGACGAAATTTACCCTGGTCACGGACCATGCCCCGTTGCAGTGGATGCACCAAAACAAGGACAAGAATGCGTGAGTAACAAGATGGTCCTATCGCTTCAACCCTTCCACTTCACGGTTCGGCACCGGTCCAGAACCCAACATGCAATGCGGATGGCCTGTCGAGGGTGCACTGCTTTCCGACCCAAGTAGCCCAACCCCCGTAGTGTTGAGCCGGGGGGGGGGGGGAGATATGTGGCAAACTCAGGACAATTAGCTACCAGGAGAGGGTAGTAATGGTCCCTGAAAGGCTCAGCCCTGGAGGAATAAGGTTCAGCTGGACAAGGGTTATCAGGAACTAATTAGGTTCAGCTGGGACCCAATTGCTGAGACCTTTTTAAATCCTCCCTGGCAGGGAAGCAAGGGGAGGGAGAAGAGAGAAGCAGAGTAGCTGCCAGCAAGTAGGGCAGCTGAACTCTGAGACTCTTCCTGCAAGGCAGATTGCATTCTCCCAGAAGGAGAGGAAACTAGAGCAAAGAGGTGGCTGAGAAGGGATCAGCCAGACCCTGTGGGATTGGGAGGGTTTTTTTCCTTTTACTTTGCCCAAGCCTGTGTCTCCGAAGCTAAGAAGGACTGAGCTAACAAAAGGAGAGGCAGGTACTTTGCACACAATCTCCTTTCCATGATCAGTTTCAGGATTCAAATTCCAATGCTTTCTAACTTCACAAATCAGTTGGCACAAAAGTCAGATGGTGTTCGTCTGGACGCTGAACACAAGCAGTCACCTTGCTCCAATTTGGACTAGCCTCTCCTGCTTCTCTAATGCCCACTCAAAACAGCTTTCAAAAATCCATCCAGCTGTACCTTGCCAGCCGATGTTAGGATCCAATTAGGGTCAGTAATTGGCCAAGGAACATCCAGATGACCTGCAGATTTTTCTTTACTCTTCGTCTTTCATCTTCTGTCATGAGAGTATCTAATAACTGATTAACATTTGTCCAGGTGGGCACATGAGTGGAAAAGATTGCGCGGAACATTCTTTCCACTGCCTCAGGATTGTCCCGTAGGCGAGGCATAGTACATTGCCAATTAAAAAATCTGAAGTTGCAAACAGGGTGTGGGTAAAAACCATCTGATGTGCCCCAGCGACCAGTGGAACCGATAAGTTCTTAATGGGGCTTGTATTGTCAGGTCTGTTTTCAGAGGCATTCTCCCCATGGATTCAGATTCCTTCTGAATTTGATGAAGACTGGCTGAAGACTGGGCAGGAGAGAGGTGAGACTGAACTGATCATCTGAATATGAGGAACATTACTGCTGAGCTCCCCCTTTATTTTCCTCTGTCTCTGAACTGTCCCTAGCCTGCTCTTGAATCCTTGCACTCCGCCGGACAGGGGGAAGAACAGGAACAAAATCGTCCTCCTCCCGGTGTTAATTAAGCACAGGCAATTAAATGCTTTAACTGTGGATGTAAACTTGCTTATTATAAATTGTGCTGTATTGAAGAAAAGGGTGGGGGCTGGTTCTGGTTTTCTGTGGAGAATGGGATTGTTCTTTGTTGCTTGTGTGCATGCATCAATAAGAACTGGTTTAGACTTTGCTGGCTTGCCTCGTCCTCTTGGCGGTTAAGACAGAACCTGAAAGTCTGGGATACAAGATAACCCTAGACAGATTTGGGATGACTCCGCCAAGGACCCGTCTTGACATCTCCGGCGAGGGGGTCCGTCTCCAAACGCAAACACAGCACGCCATCCTTCAATTTGAGAGGAGCCTTGCCTAGGAGTCGATCTCATGCTGCAATAAGACATCGTCTCATGACCAGCCGAGCCCGTTTTAAATCCAGCAACGTCACCTCCCCCTTTGAGCAGGATCACGGGAACTAGGTAAGATGAGTGCTCGGTACAGGAAAAATGGGACAAGGGTGGCAGTAAATGCCACGGGAGACTCCCCGTTATCTCTCATTCTGAGAGATTGGAAGGATATATCCGGGATGGCCAGATTGGTCCAGCTAAGATGAGGATTTATGTCGGATCAATGGCCGTCAATTTACCTTTCATTTGTCCCTGACTAGAGACTGGCCAGAGTGTGGACCTTTTCCACAGATAGGATGAACTCCTTAAGGGTATATTTGGTTGATCTTGACGGGACAATGGATTATTTGTTGTGTGGTATAATTATAAACCCCGGTAGGGACGAGTGGCTATTGAAGCTGTTTGTAAAGAGAACTCCGTAAAATCCCCACTATGCCCCAGAGCCCGGCACCTGGTGAAGCATTTGATTACAAAATTCATGGCCTTGAGCAGTTCCTGGCGCACAAGCATCTTCCTTATCAGTACTGAGAATTTTTTTATTGGTACTTCCCAAGCTTGAGAGCAAGGGGGGAGGGGAGGGTTTATCCACCCAGCTCCTGCTTGCTGACTTCATTCATCCACCTTCTGAGCCCCCCTTGTTCATGCATCAAGCGTGCGATCACCTGCTCAGCCTATCTTGTGGGCCTTCGGGCTCACTTTAAAGCATCCTATCTATCAAAAGTCTTAAGAGAACAGCTGACAGGAAGTTAGTATAGAGCAGTCCTGTGAGACAAAGGATTACAACTGATAGATGCATAGTGACTCTTCCCTCCAACATGCTATAGCTAGACTACTATGAGGACAGCCAGGCAAAACACAAGGGGTGGTGGTAAGGTGCCTCATAAAACTCTAAGATGTTTATAAAAATAAAACAAAATGAAATAAAAAAACAATTCGGGCCTACAAGAGGGCTAGGAAAGAGGGAGACAGTCGCTATGTGCTCAACTGGTAAGAGTTATCTCTATAACATAAAAATTAAATATTTAGTAGCCTGGGTCTACCTATACTTTGGTTTCTAGAAAATATGTCCATGATTTACAGGGCTATTTTTACCATTATTCCAAGACTTGTGACATTATTAAGGTTATACTGTGACCATATAACCTTTCATGATGTTTTCCCAAAATTTTCCGTGATAAACCTCCAGTTCAATTAAAGTATAGATCAGAATGAGGGAGAGAGCTTACCATGAGCAACCCCTGCAAATATCTCAGAACCACCTGTGTCAGCATGTTCCTTGCTTTTACACGACACCAGGGCCACATTAACCACTGGAGAATGAGACCATACCAAGCTGACATGGGGTCCTATAACATTGGCAGACAAGAGAAGCACCTCATTTTCCTATCAACTTAACACCTGTTTTAAAAAGCATCCTGTTTAAAAGTCTCCAAACTAAGGATTCACTCTTTTACTGCTGCTGAACTCTCACTGCATTACTCCCTCCGGCATCTCTCCTCTCTATGTGATACTATAAACACTAAATACCATAGCTGCGTGCAGTGGCAGCATGAGATATCACAGGGACATACTAGTTAATTGGTCTGTCTACGAGAGGAAAAGGAGACACTTCCCATCATAATATAATGTGTGAGGGGGAGATTGTAAAAGTTCTATGGGGGAGAGAAAACAATATGGAGTCTGTGATGGGGTGCCATGGCCCAGGAAAAGAAAAAGAGAGATTAAGGTTCATGTGGGAGAAAAGGTAACGGAACATGGGGAACAGCAAATGGATCACGCAGTATTGAGGGAGGTGCTAACAGAAACAAGAAAAACACTAGGCTATTTAGAATGTATGATTAGCATGTGGAATTCATTGCCATGAAGTATCATTGCAGCCAAGAATTTAGCAAGATTCAAAAAGGGATTAAATATTTATATATACCCCCGCCTGCTTCAGGATGTAAGACAACAGCTGAGTATTGGGGTTTAGGAGGAAACTTTCCCTTAAGCAAGTTATCCCCCAACAGCATATTGCAGGATTTTTTGCACTTTCCTCTGAAGCAGCTGGTCACTAGCCTGAATCAGTATGTTTTACAAAAAACACTGATGACGTTTCATGATTTTGTCATGATTTCCATGGTTTGTGGTATCATTACTATGACATCTCCAGGACCTTCCCCTAAGTATAACATTTTTGCAGTTTCTGATTACATTTTTCTCATATTCTAAACTGTTGTGTGCTATGGTTGTGCATTGTTTAAGAGCTGCTCTATTCCATCCCGAAGATGGCTGCACTTGAGCAATAAATGCAGTGTCATGGCTAGGTCCAATTTTCAAAGATGCTGAGCCTGCAGAAATCCAACTGAAATCAATGGGAGCAGCAGGCATTCTGTACCTCAAAACATCAGACCCTCAATATCAAAAGGCTTTAGAATCCTTTGAGAAAAAAAGGTGTTTCTATTTACTGTGTTAAACCGAGGCCCTTCTAAGAGGTAGAAAATAGGACATATATGGACATTCAAACCTCTCAGTATTTGGAATGGAAGTGGAATTATCCTGTTAGGTAACAAAACCTTGAAGAAATTTATTCACACAGTAAGAGTAATTCTTTTGAAAGGAAGTAAAAATTATAATTTTTTTTTTTATTCTCATAAATTATCTTGGTAAAGGCAGATGTCTATATATTGTGGTTGGGCTGATAGATTTCCATGACAGTTTTCAAAGATTAAGTTAAACATAGTGGGCCAAATTAAATAGAAGTGACTAGCATGTATCTGACATCTCCTTTGCATGTCTACAAACAGCAGAATTAGATGCCAGGATACATCATCAAAATGAATATTTAAAAGCAAGCAGTCATTAATACTAAGAGAAAGAAATATCAATGCAAAGTATTACCCTAGAAATTAGACAGAAACAATGATTTTCCTTTATTAATATATTTTGAACGTACTGAAGTATTTGATAATTGTCAAGAGATAGGAAGAGTAATATGGAGGATAAAGAGCAGATTTTCATCAAAACTTTTATCTAGTTCTGAGAATAGTTTCACAGCTTATGCTTCAACTAAATGTAGGTGTGACAGCATTTATGTTAGCACAACAGATAAAAATTTGGAGAGGTTTCAAGAATGGTCACTATGCAAAAATACACAGAAACCAGACTCCTAAAATCCATACTACTTCTTTACAAGGGGAGAGCTAAATGCCACATCCTTCTTTCCCACAAAACATGCCAGTCCGGGCTACCATTTTGGCAGCTATAAAACTAGTGAAAATACACTTCTGTGGTTTCAAAAAACTGTATGGGATGAACAAGTGAAGGAAATGTTTGTGGGTCTTGTGTGAGAGAGAACCATATACAAAGGTGTGTCAGGCAGCTGTATTCATTAAACAACTGCATGAGTGAAAGAGGATACATGTGAGGGCTGTGAGCCTGCCAATTTAAGCAGAAACAAGGCTAACACTCTTTAAATGCGTCAAGTCACTCACGGTCCAGGAATGAAGGATTTGTGCAAGTCTGTGAGAGAGGTCTAAACTCTTCCTCGCATAATCCCAGCAAACTGGAGAGACAGCCCCTGAGCAAAGCAGACACCAACCTAGACACCTTTCCCTTGCACTTTCTCACTACAGGGAATTTCTATATTGCAACCAAATAAGGGTAAACTCCCCACCAGCTCTTGGACTGTCGGAAGATGACATCTGGCATCTAACCGAACTTTCGGGAATTACAAACACTGGAAAGCAAGCTGCAAATCCTACACACCCTGCTCTCTCCTCCTGGCTGTTTTCCCCCTTGCCCCCATCTCCTGCAGTCCCCACCCCTTGCCCTCTCTCTCCCAGTTTCCTGACTCCTTGGTTCCTGCCGCCCCACTCTGCCTGCTCCCCCAGTCCCTCCCACCCTGCCTGGTTCCTGCCCTCCCACTCCTCTCCCTGCTCCCCTCATTCCTCCACCCACTGCCACAGCCCCTGCATGCCCCCCACTCCTCTGGCTGCTCCCCTAGTCCCACCTGTTTTCCCACCCCCACCATCCCTCTGCCAACTTCCTCAGCCCCTGCATGCCCCCCACTCCTCTGCCTGCTCCCCCAGTTCCCACCATCCTGCCTGGTTCCTGCCCCCCCTTCCCACTCCTCTGCTGTTTCCCCAGTTCCCACCATCCTGCCTGGTTCCTGCCCCCCCTTCCCACTCCTCTGCCTGTTTCCCCAGTTCCCACCATCCTGCCTGGTTCCTGCCCCCTCCTTTGCCTGCTCCCTCAATTCCCACCATCCTGCCTGGTTCCTGCCCCCCCCCACTCCTCTGCCTTGCCCCCCAGTTCCCACCATCCTGCCTGGTTCCCCCCCCCTCCACTCCTACTGCCTGTTCCCAGTTCCCACCATCCTGCCTCTGTCCTGCCCCCCCTTCTCCTTTGCCTGCTCTCCCAGTTCCCACCATCCGTTTAGTTTCCTTGCTTCCTCCCCCCCGCCACTCCTCTGCCTGCTTCCCATCCCACCCTCTGCCTGGCCCGCCCCACCCCCACTCCTCAGCCTGCTCTCCCCAGTCCCCTCTGCCTGGTTTCCCTCCCCCCACTCCTCTGCCTGCTCCCCCAGATCCCACCATCCTGCCTGGTTTCCCTCCCCCCACTCCTCTGCCTGCTCCCCCAGTTCCCACCATCCTGCCTGGTTTCCCACCCCCACCATGCCTCCGCCAGCTTCCCCAGCCCCTGCATGCCCCCCTCTCTCCAATCCGCCCCCCCCAGCCTCCCTTTGTTCGCTCTCCCCATTCCCCTTCTGCCTGCTCCCCCTCCCCCATTCCTTCAGGCTCTGCCTCGCCCCCCTCGGCCTGATCTCCATTCCGCACTGTGACCCCCCGTCGCTTCCGCGCCCCTTCGCCTGCCGCACTGCGTCTCTCTATCCATTGGGCACGCGCCGCCCGGCAGCCCCCGCTCAGCCCGCCCATCTCGCAGAGGCAGCCTATGCCGGCTGGGCCCAACTTGCTACCTACGGGCGGGGGGAGCGGCTCGCGCCCGCAGCTGTTGATATTCAGAGATCGAGCCTGGGAGGCGGTTAAGGAAACACAGTTATTCCCGTAACAACCATCCAGAAGTCTCTCGAGCTGCTACTGGTTCCATCGCCCCACCCAGTGCTCGAATCCTATTGGGTAACGGTGACATCAATCCCCAACCTCCCAACCAGCGTCCGCTGGAAGTTTCTGGTAGAGTCGAGGAACAGGGCAGGGGCAAAGGAGAACCAAGCGAAGTGATTGGCCAGAGCGGCGTGGACGCCACAAATCTGCATTGGACGAAAAATACAAGGAAAAGGCACAGTAAAGCTATTGGTCTAGAGGAGTAGACTCTGCGAAGGGATTGGTCAGAAAGGCAATACGGTGATGATTGGTCATCCGGTGTCGGGCGGATCTTCTGCCGGGATTCACAGTGGTGATTGGTCAAGGATTGGAAGCGAGCAAGCTGATTGGGAGATGAGATTCTGGCAGGTTCCCGAAGAGGACGAGCAGCCACTATAAAGGACAGTGAGCCAGGTGCTAACGGCAGATCGCGCCGTAGCTACTGAGAACAGCGCACTGTAGAGCGAGAACTGAGCAAGCCGCTACCATGTCTGGTAAAGCGCCTGCCATTGGCATCGATCTGGGCACCACGTACTCCTGCGTGGGGGTCTTTCAACACGGCAAAGTCGAGATCATCGCCAACGACCAGGGCAACCGCACGACGCCCAGCTATGTGGCCTTCACCGACACCGAGCGCCTCATCGGGGACGCCGCCAAGAACCAGGTGGCCATGAACCCCACCAACACCATCTTCGACGCCAAGCGCCTCATCGGCCGCAAGTACGATGACCCCACGGTGCAGTCCGACATGAAGCACTGGCCCTTCCGCGTGGTGAACGAGGGCGGCAAGCCCAAGGTGCAGGTGGAGTACAAGGGCGAGAACAAGACCTTCTTCCCCGAGGAGATCAGCTCCATGGTGCTCACCAAGATGAAGGAGATCGCGGAGGCCTACCTGGGCCGCAAGGTGCAGAACGCCGTCATCACCGTGCCCGCCTACTTCAACGACTCCCAGCGCCAGGCCACCAAAGACGCTGGCACCATCACCGGCCTCAACGTGCTCCGTATCATTAACGAGCCCACGGCGGCCGCCATCGCTTATGGGCTGGACAAGAAAGGCACCGGGGCCGGCGAGAAGAACGTGCTCATCTTCGACTTGGGCGGCGGCACCTTCGATGTCTCCATCCTCACTATCGAGGACGGCATCTTCGAGGTGAAGTCCACGGCCGGGGACACCCACCTGGGCGGCGAGGACTTCGACAACCGCATGGTGAGCCACTTCGTGGAGGAGTTCAAGCGCAAGCACAAGCGGGACATTGGCAGCAACAAGCGGGCTGTGCGGCGGCTGCGCACTGCCTGCGAGCGGGCCAAGCGCACGCTGAGCTCCTCCACCCAGGCTAGCATCGAGATCGACTCGCTGTTCGAGGGTATCGACTTCTACACGTCCATCACCCGCGCCCGCTTCGAGGAGCTCAACGCCGACCTCTTCCGCGGCACCTTGGAGCCCGTGGAGAAGGCCCTGCGCGATGCCAAGCTAGACAAGGGTCAGATCCAGGAGATCGTGCTGGTGGGCGGATCCACCCGTATCCCCAAGATCCAAAAACTCCTGCAAGACTTCTTCAACGGCAAGGAGCTCAACAAGAGCATCAACCCCGACGAGGCTGTAGCTTATGGCGCCGCAGTGCAGGCTGCCATCCTCATGGGGGACAAGTCAGAGAACGTGCAGGACTTGCTCCTGCTTGATGTCACTCCTCTGTCCTTGGGCATCGAGACAGCCGGCGGGGTGATGACCGCCCTCATCAAGCGTAACACCACCATCCCCACCAAGCAGACCCAGATCTTCACCACCTACTCCGACAACCAGAACAGTGTCCTGGTGCAGGTGTACGAGGGCGAGAGGGCTATGACGAAGGACAACAATCTGCTGGGCAAGTTCGACTTGACCGGCATCCCCCCAGCTCCTCGCGGTGTCCCCCAGATCGAGGTCACCTTCGATATAGACGCCAATGGTATCCTGAATGTCACTGCCTCCGACAAGAGCACGGGTAAAGAGAACAAGATCACCATCACCAACGACAAGGGCCGCCTCAGCAAAGATGACATTGACCGAATGGTGCAGGAGGCAGAGAAGTACAAGGCGGAGGATGAAGCTAATCGCGACCGGGTGTCAGCTAAGAACTCCCTCGAGTCTTACACCTACAACATGAAACAGACCGTGGAGGACGAGAAGCTGAAGGGCAAGATCAGCGACCAAGACAAGCAGAAAGTGCTCGACAAATGCCAGGAGGTGATCACCTGGCTTGACCGCAACCAGATGGCCGAGAGAGACGAGTACGAGCACAAACAGAAAGAGCTGGAGAAAATCTGCAACCCCATCGTCACCAAACTGTACCAGGGAGGAGCCGGCCCAACCGGTGGCGCCGGGGGACCAACCATTGAAGAAGTGGACTAGACTGGACTGAACTCTGCACTGTTCAGGGACAGTTATTTTCCCATTCTCAGTTTTATTTTCGTTCCTAACCTTAAAAAGTCAGTGTCAATAACAGTTTATTCTGTTTGGGTGTGCATAGAAGCAGATCTTTCTCAGCTTCCTATGTGCTTACAAAGAGAAGGCAGTCCAGCTTGATAAGGTTAGTAGCAATAAGTTTTTGTTAACTGAGATGCAAACGATAGTATTCTGGATGTTGTCTTTAGCTGTTCAGTGTCTTCTCTGAAGTGCCCGCTTGATCGTTATTGTTGACAAACATTTCAAGTTTTGAATGGAGACTGTTTGTTTACCAAACGCTTTAAAATATATTTGCCGGTCTAGCATCTGGAAACTTTGGTAATAAAATAAAAATATTTAAAGCATGCATTTCTCTCCCCTTTTTCTTGTTTTGGCAGTTACGATTAAAACGTTAATGGTTCCTGCTTCTTATGAGAGGGTGGTAAGAAAGGGTTGAAACTTAAAGAAAACAGTTAATGTGCTATGGCTTTGTCATAGAAACCGCTCACTAGTAGTGCATCGGCTGCTGGCTGACATTCCAGGCAGCGTTTTAAGTGTAAAGCCCATATGGGTGGCTGTCTTCGGACGAGAAGTCGCTTGGAGGCTGTCCGCTTCCCCAACTTCTCGTAAACCCCTCTCGAGGGGATGGGAGAGCAGCGTATGTTGCAAAATCTAAACCTTGCATAGGTCTGTCCTAACTAACTGCAGCTGTTCAGGGGCACGCGAGGCAGTTCGAACTCTCAGCTGGGATGGTGAAAATGGTGGGTGTGTTAACACTTACAATAGGTGTGTGTGAAGGGCTTACCAAACTCCTTTAGCTTCGGGACTCTCCCCAGCCCAAGGACGGCTAACTAGCTTGGGTAGGAGGAGTAGGAAAACCTTGGCTGCCTTACCCGCTACACAAGCTAGACTGTGCTTTAAAAAGCAATAAACTCTGGCCTGCAGTTTAAACACACTCTAAAAACAGCCCGCTGACACTTCAAGATGGTAGCTAGCCTCGGCGGGCGGGGCGGGGCGGGGCGGCGGGCTGGATCGGACTCGCAGAATTAGCTTGCAGGCCGTCCGGGATTTAAGCTGCTTGACTTCGCAAAGCCCACAACTGCAAGAGAAACTAATCATGTAATGTAAAGAGTGTGAAGTGCACTTCAGTGTTAAACTGTGTTGCCATTCCTGTTTATCGAACATCCTGCTACTAAGAACTGACTGAATTACCAACCCCTAGCTATGAGTTGAACTCAAATGCAGGGCACTACTTAAAACACACTCCTACAGCAATGTACCTGGCTAGTTTTCTGCTATAATTTTCTGGTTGGTAGGAAAAGTGCATAGCCACTTACTGGTGGTATTTGGTAAAGATGGGTCAGATTAACAAAAGTGAGGCAAAGTTTGAATTTGAGCTAAAGATGCCCTTGAATGCCAGCAGCTTCTGTGTCAGCTCAATCGTATACTGTATGACTTAAGAACTAAGGAGTTAGTTAAAGACCTAGACTTGTCTTCAGTTTAGTATTGAATTGTAGTTTGAAAAAATACGTAGGTATTTCAGAACTGGTCACAGTGACCTGAGTTGGACCCTACTCTATGGAATCTCCTCTTAGTAGATAAGTTGCCAAAAGAGGGACCCAATTATGGTTGAGGTGTATACCTGACCTATAATTTATCTGGAGGTTGGCAAATTTACTTTGTTACACTTACATTTAGGAATGTGAGATTTTTGTCACATGTTGACACAGGGTTAAAGACTACTAATGTTAACCATGCAGTAATTTTTTTTAGCACTTAATTTGCTGAAATGCTCCCATTCCCTTATCTCCAAGTAGGAAGAAAGAGCACCTGAAGCATTAGATCTGTGACAGAGGTTATCAAAGCTGATAGCCAGAATAGTTGCAAGGACACATCTTTTCCTTCTAACATTCAAATCAAGGGCTGAGGAAATCCCTCAGCTAAGCATAGCTGCAGTAGGTCTGTGCTTTTTTTTGTGTGGGGAGGGAGAACTGGAAGTTCTCTACCTCCACTGAAAGAGCCTTATGATAACATTTCAGGGGTGGACAAACCTAAAATAAAACTGCTGAAGAGTGGTCAATCTAAGCAGATCTCCCTGTGTCTCTTCCAAGGGGAGGGAGATTCGTAATCTTGCGAATGACACAAGCTGGACCTTGTAATGCTATTTCTCCAAAACCTACACAGTATTTTAGGGTTCAAAGGGGCCCTAAAATCTTTAGCAACAGAGTTTAAAATGTTAACTATGCTGAAGGGTTAGACTGAAGGAAATTAAAATTTTTAAACTTTATTAGAGTTATTAAATTCCAGTTTCATAAAGAATTTCTCTGCCTGAATGGCACACTTGCTGCTGAGTTCTTGTACACAAAGCATTCTTACAAGTTTGAGTTACAGTTACCTGTAGGGAAAATGAACTATGGAAAATCTCATTTGGCCTTATTCAAAGCCACTTAAACTTTTGTAGACAGTACAACTAAAAGGTCTGTTAAAGTTACACTTGGCAAAATTGGTCTAACTCTTATGGATAATATCAATGTTGCTTTTTTATATCTTTATCAACTTAAATGTTCATAGTTGTGGGATAGTATGTGAATGGGTGTTGACATCTGTTTAATTCACCTAAAGGGGGAGACCATAACAGGACTTTTTCCAGTGGGGGGCGGGGGAGGAGAACCTTTTTCATCTTCCCCATGCTTATTTGAGTGCCATGAGAAGCAAATTTTTGCTGAATGCCTGAAATAAATAGCCATTATTTCCATAACTCTTTTCTACCTTTTTTCTTCTCCCTACCCCAGTCTAATGTGTTTACACTAGAAATACTAGTACTCGGCAATCATGTAAAGACTAGTGCTAAAGGGGGTAGGAGTGAGGGGTTTGTCAAATTGCCACAACATGGTAGTTAAAACACTTCAGGGGCTGTGTATATAGCACTTGAACAACTGTATTGTAGCTAGAATAAATCTATTGAGGTGTCAAGCGTAGACACACACAAATTGTGTGATGGCTATAAGGGCATAGTAGCTACTATATACTTGCAAGGTTGGGAAAATGTTTTAAGTCTCAAGACACATTTTAGCCTTTCATATGTGACAAACAAGAAGAAAAAATGCCCAAGGAAGCCTGAAAAGCTCAGCGCTTTGGGTTTTTTCTCTTTTGGATAAAATAGACTGATAGTCAACTATGGCATTTCTTATGCTGTTAATATTACAATTAAATGAGAATGCTAGTGGTGAAATCCTGACCTCACAAATGTTAATTGCAAAACTCTCACTCCTGAGGTGAAATGCAATAGGCTAGATTTCAACCCAGCTTGCTCCAGGAAATGGGTAAACATCAGGAAAGAGTGAGCATCCTCTGTAATAAGGGAGAGCTGAAGAGTATGTCTAAGTTTAGGGAATAGAGAAGGGCTGTACACTTTAAATAACTTGGTCTAAAAATCTGGCAGAAGTTACCTTACTTTGTCAAAAGCATTTCACAAAATTTTATTTCTGCTGCAACCGGGCTTTGCAAAAACATGCTTGCTCAAAGTCATGGCCACAAATAGAAGTGCTTAATTATAGTTTAACATGTAGCTGTTCTTGATATTTGATCAAATCTGAAAAACTGTTAAAGTACTGCAAAAAGAACAGGACTAACAAATTTGAGCATAAGCTTTTCTGGGCTACAGCTAAATTTGTTAGTCTCTAAGGTGCCGCAAGTAGTCCTGTTCTTTTTGTGGATACAGACTAATGGGGTTGCTACTCTGAAACCTGTTAAAGTACTATAGACAAAACACCCTTCTTTCCCTCCAGCCGTTAGTGGTTGATGGGACATTATGCAATGCAATCAGTTAGGTGCTGGGGGAATCTTAGGTAAAGAGATACTATTGTCTGTGCCTGCAGTGTGGTGGTGCTGTTGTAGTGCCCCATAGCTTCTGAATGATCTGATTGCTGTTATTAGTTTTTGTTTATAAATAGAAGGGAGAAGGATGAGTGGACAAGGACATAAAATGACTTTGATAGATGGGGATGGTGGGGGTAGGAGCTGGTGACCTGCTTCATAATGCAGTGTGCAGTAGCATGAGAGGGGTTTCCCAAGGATCAACTAGGTTAGGGAAAGGGTGTGGGAAAGCTGAGGAGTGGACTGGCTGGCTATTGGCTTCCAAGCCAGGAGTGAGGCGAGCTCCCTGCATGCTCCAGATGCATTACAACCTCCAGTGTCTGTTTCAACTTTTGCATAGAAGACTTAGTATACAGGGCTGCAGCTGTGCTGACTCCCAGTCCCTTCTAATATCTTAAAAAGCAGGAGTGGCTGTTTCCACAGGAGTGGCAGCCCCATTTTCTCATCAGCAGACCTTGGAAAGGGCCCAGCAGGTTTTTGCTGGGATCCTCCTGTCTATTTGAATATTGTTGTCTTAAAAGTTCCATGCAGTGTCTGACATGACACGAGAGCTGAAACCTTTGAAAGAAATGTGCAATCTAATGATTGCACTTTGTGTGTTGTTCCCATTCCTTGCCTCTTTCTCCCCTGACACATACATATACAAAGAAAAAGGGAAAAACACTCAGAGAATTTGCTTTTTCTATGTATATGCTACACATAGCGTTATGTAGAAGGCACCAATTAAAGAAGTGAATGCATGCCTTTTTAAAGCAAACTTATTCCAAAACTCCTTTCTTCAGACTTGACTTACTGCTATGTACATGCCAACTTTTTAGGTTAATCATTTTCTAGTTGAGTTTATTAAAAAAAAAAAAGTGCTTTGGTGGTTAAATATCTTTCTTAACATAACTCAGATGAGATTGATTTTGCTCAACTTACCACATCAGAAAGTAGCTGTGAAGTGGTGGGTTAACCTAGACTATTTTTTCAATGCCAGTGTGCAGATGTCTTTCCAGATATATGAACATGTTTAATTTCTACATATAAAATTGCATACAAAACCCCCAAGATATCTCCCTTACGTGGCCCAAGTCTATTGTGCTGCTCTCCTTTACTCTCTGCTGCATCACTGAAGTGGGGAAATCTGCAAACTTTTTCCTTCTCAGGGAGGAGGAGAACATTCACCACAGAAGAGTTTTTGGGAAGTGGCAGGCAATGATGGGAGCTCCATTTTCCACGCCCCTTTCCATGGCTGACAGCAGCCTCAGCCTCTTTTAATAAGTTTGTTTTTTTAGTTTGAAATATTGACAGTCTCTTACATGTTCTGAGGAGGGAGAACTCTCCTTCATCTGCCATTGCTGTTCAGCTGCTCTCAAGATAGTGAGGTCCTTAAGCAAAGGGAAGAAAACAAAGAACTGTTTGTTTGTTTTTTTTTAAAGTAACAGGCGCTTCTGGAATGTTCTTAAGAAAACTGTATGTGTATGTTTATTCAGAGGGACACACAGTAAAGGGTAAAACCAATTTTGTTTACCTGCGTCACTATTAAGTGGGTGACTTTCCCTGCTAATAAAAACAAAGTTTCTTTAACTTTTTGTGAACGGAGACTAGAGAAAAGTGACTTTCCCAAATGCATCAGTTGGTTCTGGTCTTTGAGTCCATCCCAAGTCTTTGTGCAACAAGATGGTGACAGATGAATAAGCAAATACGCTGAAATGTGGTTGGGTGAGAGATTATCTTTTATTGAACCAATTTTTGGTAGTGAGAGACACGCTTTTGAGCTCAAGAGTGCTGTGTAAGCTTGAAAGCTTGTGCCTCTCACCACCAGAAGCTGGCCCAATATATAATAATGCCTCACCCACCTTGTCTCTCTAATTAGCTATGCTGACCCTAGCACTTTTCTGTTGGCAGAACTGTCTTTACACTGGAGAGTTTGCCATGACTATCAGCTAGGGGGTGTGGGTTTTTGGCAGCCTTGACAGACAGCTATGCTGACAGAAGTTTGTCGTATAGATAGGGCCCTACCAAATTCGGGGTCCATTTTGCTCATTTTCATGATCATAGGATTTAAAAAATAGTAAATGTCATGATTTCAGTTATTTAAATCTGAAATTTCATGGTGGTGTAATGGTAGGTAGGGATCCTGACCCCAAAAAGGAGTTGAGGGGGGTCGCAAGGTTATGGGGGGGTTGCAGTACTGCTACCCTTACTGCTGCTGGTGGCAGTGCTGCCTTCAGAGCTGGGCTCCCAGCCAGCAACCACCACTCTCCAGCTGCCCAGCTCTGAAGGCAGAGCCACCGCTAGCCTCACAACAGAAGGATGGCATGGGATGGTATTGCCACCCTGACTTCTGCACTGCTGCCTGCAGAGCTGGGCCCTCAATCAGCAACCACCACTCTGGCCGCTCAGCTCTGAAGGCAGCAGCGTAGAAGTAAGGGTGGCATGATCTGGTATTGCCATCCTTCTGTGGTGCTGCTGGTAGGGTGCTGCTTTCAGAGCTGGGCGCCTGGCCAACAGTCACCACTTTCTGGTCACCCAGCTCTGAAGGAAGCACAGAAGTAAGGTTGGCAATAGCATGACCCCCTAAAATAATGTTGCGACCCACCTGCAACTTCCTTTTGGGTCAGGACTCTGAATTTGAGAAACTCTGGTCTCCCCCGTGAAATCTGTGTAGTATAGGGTAAAACAGGGATTGGCAGCCTTTCAGAAGTGTTGTGCCGAGTCTTCATTTATTCACTCTAATTTCAGGTTTCGCGTGCCAGTAATACGTTAACGTTTTTAGAAGGTCTGTTCCTATAAGTGTATAATATATAACAAAACTATTTTTGTATGTAAAGTAAATAAGGTTTTTAAAATGTTTAAGAAGCTTCATTTAAAATTAAATTAAAATGCAGAGCCCCCCCTGGACCGGTGGCCAGGACCCGGGCAGTGTGAGTGCCACTGAAAATCAGCTCACGTGCCACCTTTGGCACATGTGCCATAGGTTGCCTACCCCTGGGGTAAAAGCACACACAAGACCAGATTTCACGGTCCGTGACATGTTTTTCATTTGATTTTGATAGAGTCCTAAGTATAGACCTCTTAGTGTCCCTCTCCCTACCCTACTCTCTCTCGCATAGTTCAGGATGTGCTGGTACGCAGTATCAATCCACTTCCTAGTATCTCCAGTTAGGCACCCCAAAAAGAGAAACCTAAAATCACTAGTCACTGTTGAAAATCTTGACCAAATTTCTGTTTTTTTAGAATGTGCCTAGAAACTTTAAAATATTTTTAAGGGCATTTTATTTTTCATTTAGCAGATTAATTATTTTCCCACAGGCATAGTCCACATGGAAATATGCTAACCCATGCTAGCAATCCTCATTCCCCTTTCCACTATATAAATCCCTCGTATAGGGATAGAGTAACAACAAAGTTAATCCCCAACACTTGGTGCAGACAACTCATGTTTTAGCCATGTCTTTGAATGGTGGTAAAGCCTTGGCCAGGTCTTTCACTCCCAGAGCACAGAAGAAGGGATATTTTGCCTATTAGGTTTTGTTGTAGTAAAATGGTGTTGTGTAGGGGAAAAATGTGCTTCCACTATAAAGAAACAGTTCTGGTGGCCAGAACTAATGGAAAAGTCTTGTAAAAATTAATAAGGAGGAAACTAACAAGAGTCTGTAGAAATTACTTTCAAAACCTACAGAATTGAATAGAGGAAATCTTGTCTATATTTTTAAATCATCCTTTATAATTCTATACCAGGGATACAATTGTTAAATTCTGTAGAATGGTTAGAAACCAGGTTATATTTAGAGCTGCCAATTAATCGCAGTTAACACAAGCAATTATTGCAAAACAAATTAACTAGATTTTAAAAATAGCTGTGATTAATCACCCTTTTAATCGCACTGTTAATAGAATACCAATTTTAATTTTGTGTATATTTGGATTTTTTTCTACATTTTCCAATATATTGATTTCACTTATAAACAGAATACAAAGTGTACAGTGCTCATTTTATGATTTTTATTACAAATATTTGCACTGTAAAAAAGATAAATAGTATTTTTCAATTCACCTCATACAAGTACTGTAGTGCAATCTCTTTATCATGAAAGTCAAACTTACAAATGTAGATTTTTTTACATAACACCACTAAAAACCAAAATAATGTCAAACAGTCTACAAGTCCACTCAGTCCTCATACTTCTTGTTTAGCCAATTCCTAAGGCAAACAAATGTTCATATTTATGGGAGATAATGCTGCCTGCTTCTTATTTGCAATGTCACCTGAAAGTGGGAACAGGCATTAGCATGGCATTGTAGTAGCCCAGGGGTCAGCAATCTTTCAGAAGTGGTGTGCTGAGTCTTCATTTACTCACTCTAATTTAAGGTTTCGTGTGCCAGTGATACATTTTAACGTTTTTAGAAGGTCTCTTTCTATAAATCTATAATACATAACTAAACTGTTGTTATATGTAAAGTAAATAAGGTTTTTAAAACGTTTAAGAAGCTTCACTTAAAATTAAAATGCAGAGCCCCGTGGACCGATGGCCAGAACCCAGGCAGTGTGAGTGCCACTGAAAATCAGCTCACGTGCCGCAGGTTGCCTACCCGTGTTGTAGCCAGTGGTGCTCTGAGGCATGACCAGAAAGGGTTAAGTGTCCTACAGGATAAATAACTCAAATTCAACCCTTAAAGACAGTATGGGGAGATAATTTTTGTGTATTTGCATATTTATTGGTAGTAGTCAACGTAATCAACAGTCTCTGTCTATGCTGTATTCTGTTAATTCAGAAATCAAAAGAACATCCTAGCATTTAAATGAACTGTAAACATGGGATATCATATTCATCTCTCTTTGAAATGTGTAACTGATCAACTGCGAATGGTGAAAAACAGGCAATTGCCTTATGTTAATTCATGTAGCTAAGTACTGGTGATGGACCTACTTCAACGTCGCTGTGATTACGTATTGTAACCAAAACAACAAGGAGTCCTTGTGGCACCTCAGGCCAGGTCTACACTACGAGATTAAATCGATTTTAGATACGCAATTTCAGCTACGAGAATAGCGTAGCTGAAATCGAATATCTAAAATCGATTTACTCACCCGTCTTCACCGCGCGGGATCGATCCGCGCGGCTCGCTGTGTCAAATCCGGAAGTCCAGTCGTCTAGCTGGAGTTCCGGAATCGATCTAAGCACACTCTGGGATCGAGATATCGCGTCCAGACCAGACGCGATATTTCGATCCCCGAGCAATCGATTTTAACGCGCTGATCCGGCGCGTAGTCTAGACGTGGCCACAGAGACAGACAAATTTATTTGGGTATAAGCTTTCGTGGGCTTAAAACCCACTTCAGATGCATGGAGTGGAGCATACAGTAGGGAGGTATAAATACATAGCATGTGAAAAGATGGGAGTTGCCTTACCAAGTTTGGGGTCAGTGCTAATGAGCCAATTCAATTAAGGTGGAAGTGGGCTATTCTCAACAGTTGAAAAGAAGGTGTGGAAATCACTTTTGTAGTGCTAATGAGGCCAGTGTAAACAAGGTGTCCCATTTCAAACAGTTGACAAGAAGGTGAGTATCAGCAGGGGAAAATTTAGTTTTTGTAGTGACCCATCCACTCCCAGTTATGCTCAAATAAATTTGTTAGTCTCTAAGGTGCCACAAGGACTCCTTGCTGTTTTTGCTGATGCAGACTAATATGGCTACCACTCTGAAACCTATTGTAAGCCAAGGGACTCTGATCTGTCAAAGGAGGCTTGAAACTGTGTATGAAAGATCCTTGGGTCCTGATCCTATCGTCTCAGATCTGCTTTAGGTTCCATACAGGGGAAGCCTAAGCCATCAGGACTCAGATCCCAGTTCTGACTGGACCGTCCTGAAGACAAACATTAGACTATAATTTATGGACTAAATTCTAAAAGATCTCTTGCAACAACAAAGCTCACCATCTCTGCTATGAATCTAAATCTTAAGATTGACTCATCTCTGTATGTATATTAACCTTTTTAACCTATACTCTCATCTTTTTAAATAAATTTTAGTTTAATAAGAATTGTCTGTAAGCATATATTTGGGTAAGATCTGGGAAGTAATGTGTCCAATCCTTTGGGATTGGCAGAACCTTTTCTTTTATATGGTGAACAAGATTTTAATTAATTCTCATCATATCTAACTTGGGTAACTAGATGGAGGCCTGAGGCTGGGTTATTTTAAGGGAACTGTGTTGTTGGCTTCTGTGTAACCAGTGAGGTATTACAGAAGCTGTTTCGTGTTGGCTTGGTGAATCTAAGTATCAGAATGTCCACCAGCTTTGGGGATTTTCAGCCCATTCTTTGCAGTTTCAACCTAATTGAGTGACCTCAGCTCCTCATGGAACTCGGTCACACCAGTGCTGCAAGATATTTACGTGCTAGATATGCTAAACATTCATATGCCCCTTCATACTTCAACCACCATTCCAGACGACATGCTTCCATGCTGATGATAGGTTCTGCTTGATAATGATCCAAATGAAGGACCGATGCATGTTCATTTTCATCATCTGTCAGATGCCACCAGCAGAAGGTTGATTTTCTTTTTTGATCATTCAAGATTTGTAGTTCCCATATTGGAATATTTTAAGACTTCTGACAGCATGTTCCATACCTCGTCCCTCCCAGATTTTGGAAGGCACTTCAGATTCTTAAACTTAATACTATTTCTTTTGTTTGCCTTTTTTTGCAGTGCAAATATTTGTAATCACAAATAATATAAAGTGAGCACTGTACACTTTGTATCTGTTGTAACTGAAATCAATATATTTGAAATGTAGAAAACCATCCAAAAATATTTGTAATTAACTTAAATTGGTATCTATTTTTGTTTAACAGTGTGATCAAAACTGTGATTAATCATGACTAATTTTTTTAATCTTGCAGTTGTGATTTTTTAAAAGCATTTGACAGCCCTAGTTATTTTCTGTAAGTTCTGTAGGACTTCTCCATCTGATGGACACCTTGTCTTTGCATTTCACCAAGTACTAAATCAAAATCCAAGTTGTGAAAATATGTGTGGGTAATATTAATGTGCATGATGTGGTGCTTGAATATTTCTTCCTTTTCACATGTGGATAATACAAACAAAAGTTCCTTGTTGGAATCACAAAGTAAATGTTTAGCTACGTAAAAATAGCTGATAACCACTAACATTCAAGAATTTCATCTCATGAAGCCACAGAGAGGAGTGGAATCACATCAGGTTGTCAGAAAGAACGTGCAGCTGTTTTTTCTGGCTTTTGAAATTCAGACTTTTTCCCTGTACGGTACTTGGCAATAGTCACATTCTGATTTCCCTAGAATGTCTGTATTCGAGACTCAAAAGCCAGTGTTGCTTTTGACTATCAACGTTAGCAAGTTCACTTCCATAGCACCTATTAATAAACTGAACAGACCAGAGGCAGCCTTGTCAGGGTCTAAAGTTGCATAACTGTGGTGGTGTTTGTGCATTACAGCAGGGTCAGGATAATAGAGAGGGCATAATTTATCTAATGAAGCCAGCAACAAGACTATTCAACTGCTGGCTGGTTTGGGAATACTCCAAATATTCAATGAAAAGCAGCAGCACTGGCAAAAAATGTAAATGTGGAGCCTCTTCATGCTGGAAAAAAAAACGAATTAGCAAATTCAATTTTGCACAAATGAGAAGTGGAAAATCCACAGCAACACTAATCTGAATATGCCCAAGCATGCTGCTTTATTCTGTCCTACAGTATAGTCCTGCTTTTAATGAACAGAAGAGTCCTTGGCGGGTATACTGTATACTAAGGGAATAAGTATTAGCTACAGTGAACTTTAATTTTTGGACGCTTTGTTTCTAATGGAAAACAGCAGCACATAAGAGACGAATAGTCCCAGGGAAACCAGTGCTGACATTCAATCAGCCCCAGGGAAGGGAGGAAGAACGTAGTATGAGAGTTATGGAGACCAGAGGCCGCACCTGGCATAGAAAAGAGCAAAGAGAGAGACAGAAAAGGGACACCACTGGAGGGTGAGTCAGAGATATTTTGGTTCTAGTCCTCATGTACTACTTGCTTTCCAGTTATGGACATACTGAATAAGCTGCTCAGTGAGCCCCATTCAGTGTGCATTGAATGAAGCAGGGGTCGTGTGGAAAAATTAGGATGTGAACATGTAATTAGACTATATCATAATGCATATGCACATTAATGCAGAGGACTGAACTAAAGTTGCATGGGCAACCTTAATTCTGGTGTTTACTGACTTTTGGGTGCTTGACTTTACCTTAATAACGTTCTAATGTATTTTGTGTGTGTGTGTGAGAGAGAGAAATTTTATAGGTTTTTTTAAAAAGAGCAAACTGAAAAACAAAAAGCAGCAACTCCATCATGTGGCGTCATATTGACACCCATAAGAGTCATCATCAGGACTGGAACCTGCAGCAGAGGTCTCTGGCACCAGAACTCGAGGAATGGGACACCTTGACAGTGGGTTCATAGATATCTGTTGATGTGGAGGAATGGTGAGACTCAGAAATCTTGGGATCCATTCCATGATCTGGAGGGGGAATGTGGTCTAATGGGCACACATACTGGTGCCCCATCCCCTCTAATGTGTTCCTGTTCCAAGCTGTCTATTCCCTACCCCTGGATCCTCGTCTCAGTCTCATTCTTGTCATCTACCCTGTCCTAGTCTGTACTCCTCAGGATTCTCTTCCCAGTCTTGCCCAGCCAGTCCTAATCTCCCCCTCCTGGCATCTTGTCTGATCTGTGTCTCTCTCTGTCCTCCAGATCACCACCCCCTGTGTCCATATTGGTCATGCCCACTGCCTGTCAGTCTCCCAGGCTCCTCATCCAATCTCGGTGCCTCCACTAACAATGGCTTGTCACAGTCTCTTTGCTCAGCCAGTCCCAGTTCTCCCCTCTCCCCCTACATCCCAGCTCCTCATCAGATCAGTCTTCCCTTCCCCTTCCTCCTTCTCCCAACCCTCTGATTCCTAGCCCCAGAGTCTCTGCCTCCACCAATTCACAGTTCCTTGTGCCAGCCTCTGGTCTCTGTCTCCCCCTTAACTCCTCAGGCTCCTTGTCCCAGTCTGCCCCACCCCCACTTGTCCAGTTCTTGCCCCCCTGTGCATTTGAAACAAGCAGCTGCTTCCTCCAAACTGCCTAGTGTCACCCAAGGAGAGTCAGGTTCTTTGCTCTCAGCTCAGGTGCCTCAACCCAGACTCTGGGTCCTGGCACAGTCTGAAGCAACCTAGAGCTTCAGTTACAAGGAAAGTCTTACTCTGCCTGGGCTGGAGAATGCTCAGTGAGGATGGAATATCTGGGGAATTTAGCTGACTCTAGCAAGTCTCTACTGAGCATATGCAAACTGCTAAATTTGGGTGGATTTTCATGGGGATGACAAAAGGCACCTTCCTGACACAAAGGCCACCCATCTTGCCAAATGGCAAGTCCCTGATCAAAAGCAGTGGGACACTGGAGCTGATCAAAGAAAAGGGTCACCAGACGTTTGTAACATGGACAAAACAATGTCTTTTTTCACTAACCTCATTCTTGGAACAACAACCATTTTGCATGAAATTTATTAAAAATATTCAGCCTGAGGCAGATGCTTGATATGGAAAATTTTCAGCCTAGATGGTTAACATTTGGAAAAATCACAAACAACTGAAAACAGGGTTTTATAATAGAAAGTGTTGGGCAACCTTAATATTAGGCAGTACTACCAGGCTGGCCTATAATGTAATATTCTGCCCCCACCACACACACAAACACACACCCCTCTTCCACGGTGAAGTGGGTAAAAGCACCAGTTTTGACATAGCAAACACATATAACTGTGCTCAGTGCTGTCCTGTGAGCCATGAGAACTGTGTGGTGGGAGAGAATAGGAGTGGAGCAGTGGCCTCATAGTGCCAAAGTCCTAGAGCCACTGAGGAAGCACTCTGGCCTTGTGTTCTCTCTCTCTCTGGAATGTGAAAGGAGGAATTTGCTTACCTAGCAGAGGGCAAGAACTCTCTTAAGACTCTGCTTGTGTTCTTTTAAATTAATTGCTATACGAATAGCGAGTCATTCAAAAATGTCCTTTAACACTTTGAAACTTTAGGAGCCCCTCAGAGTTGGCCCATTGCTTTCTTTGCAGACTACAGCAGGCTTGGCTTGCAGAAGTATAAACTCATAAAAATGCTCTGTAGCAATAACCCAAAGCTCAGTCTTATAATTAGGTTTGGAAGGATTAGATGTTTATTGGGAAGTGTCGGTAAACTGATTTCATCATACACAACTCGACAAAATTTAGGTAGGCTAAGTAAGAAGAATGCTGCTTGACAACTTGTTAGCATTTGATTTAAGGATATTCACTTTGTATATTTTGACGTGATATTGACAATTTGTGTTTTAACGATCATAGAGCTTCAATTTTTTGAATCTCAATGTCTGCTGTCATTAAGTAATTGTTCTCTCACCCTTCCATTGTCTGACACCCCATCATTTACCATACCAGTGAAAATTTAAATAGATAATAAGAAAAAAGCTTTAAAATCAATATTGATAGGTCTATCTAAATTGTAAATAAATAAAAATTGAATTCTGCCAAGTCTACTTACAATAGACATACTGCAGTGATTGCTGTACCTCTATTAAGAGATTTATCATATCCACCACCATAGTATCTGAGTCCAGAATGCTGTAGTTTTATCTGAAGGGAAGGCCCATCACTGATGTTGTTTCTTGCCTGTTTCTGAAATGAAATGTATATGAAAAATAAGGAGCAGATGCTTGTGAGTGGCTTAAACCAGTGGTTCTCAACTAGGGGTATGCAGAGGTCTTCCAGGGGGTACATCAACCTATCTACATACAGACAATGACTTGTTTATACTGCTCTATATACTATACACTGAAACGTAAGTATATTTATATTCCAATTGATTAATTTTATAATTATATGGTAAAAATGAGAAAGTAAGCAAATGTTCAGTGCTAGTGTGCTGCGACACTTTTGTATATTTTTATATCTGGTTTTGTAAGCAAGTAGTATTGAATTGAGATGAAACTTGTGGTACACAACATAAATCAGACTCCTAAAAGCGTACAGCAGTCTGGAAAGGTTGAGAGCCACTGGCTTAAAGCTTTAAAGAGAAGGCTAATTATGCCAAATTAATTAAAGAAAACAGGGCTGTATCCTTAGCTCTGCAACTGACTTCTGTGTGGTCTTGGGCAAGGCCTTTAAGTTTTTTGTATCTGAGTTCCCATCTGTAAAAGGGTGGTGATAATATTTCCCTAGCTCATCCGAGTGTTATGAGGCTTGAGTCCATTATTATTTTTAAAGCTCTTTGATCTTCTCAGTTGAAAGGATCATCCAAGTAGTAATTTTAATTTGATTAGTTTGCAGATTTCCTATTGGGATTGTGATAATATTGGCTGTAACTATCTAAGAATGGGTTCTCTTGATGCATCGCCTCGCTCCCATCTGGCAGAGGTAGACCCACAGGCAATCCCCTCTCTCCTTGCCCTTTATTTTAGTCAATGCTTTACAACCTTCTCCTTTGATGTGGCTTTTAAATTGGACAAAAGGGCAACCAGCCTCCTGAGGCTGATGACAATGCTACATTATAAACTGTCCAGCAAATGAGCCAGTGACCATCATTTCCATATCTCCCATTCTCCCTTGTTCAAGATCCTGTTTCTTCTACAGTGCTCCTGACCCCTGCTGCCCTGTGATGGAGAGATCTAAGGTTGTTCCAAATCTGCTTATCTCATCCTGAGAAATATGTAGCACTACTGCCAAGCAACCAGAATATACTTGGCAGCCTGTAACAGCAACTGGAAACACACCATACTTAATGCAATTGTCAAAAAAGGTCACTGCAGAGAAATGTGCAAAGCTCAGAACTGAATTTTCAGAAAGATTCAAGACTTTCTGTCAGCCTGTCAGTATTTGGGCAGGCACTCTAAAGAGCACAAGAGATTTGTATCTGTGGTGGCCCTGCTGCAGCATCTCTAAGCGTGGGAGGGGGAAGTTAGGTATAGAAAGTAAATTTTTTCAGGCAAGCTTTTTTTTCCACATAGATTCTTTACTGCAAGCTCCATAGTCTTACAAAGAGTCATCAAAATTGCAGTAATACTCTCCAAAAATCATTCCCACCAGTAAAACCTGTACTGTAGAAATGAATAGGGCACATGAATATACATAAGAGTTGGGTGCATATGTAATGATCCTTCTCCCTCATCCAACTGGGCTACCTATAAATCTTATGTCAGATGCTTTTACCACCTCAGTGTGTACCTTGGGCCTAGTCTACACTTTTAAGTTTTGCTGATATAGCTACACTGGCTAAACCCACCTACTGTAGATGCAGCTTATACTAGCAAAAAGAGTGCTTTTGTGAGTGAAATAAGCTGCACCAGCCATAGCACATTTCTGTGGCTACACTAGGGCAGCAAACATTGCTAGCATAGAGCTGGCCTTACAGCGCTTTAAACCTTTTCAGAAGGAAAGGGCAAATCTTGCCTAGGCAGCTGCCTGGGGAGCTGGATGGTGCTGCAGGGAGCACTCAGCCCTTTGGTCTCTGGGGACACATTCAAATCTTGGAAGGGCCACACGGAGGGAGGTGGTGCCACCATGGAGCTACATTCACTGGGTACCTCCTGCAAGGACTGTGTTAGTGATAAGGCTGGCTCCAGGGTTTTTGCCCCCACAAGCAGCAAAAAAGGAGGAAAAGAAAAAAGAAAAAAAGCCACGATCGCAATCTGCAACTCTACCACCGCTGCTTCAGTCTTCGGCAGCAATTCAGCGGCTAGTCCTTCACTCCAACATCCGGATGTGCTGCGCCTCACCACTGGCCGCCCCAAGCAGCTGTTTACAAGGCTGGTGCCTGGAGCCAACCCTGGTTAGTGACCAGGGACACCAAGGCAGCCCTGTGTCTGCCAGTCTCTTCTCCCAGTCACAACACAAGCCCTAAGGACTGGCTAGAGAGGTGGTGTTATTGCACCTGAACCCCCGCTTTCCCACCTCCATGGGGACAGAGATGGCCCTTGGAAGCGGAATTAGCCAGCCTGACCTATGAAGCTGAGGGGCAGGGCAAATAGACTGCAAGTCCCAGCCTGCAAAGCAGCATGGCAGGGTGCATTGCACGATGGAATTTACAGTTTCTAGGGGCTGTTACCGGGATACCAGTGTAAACAAGGCGTCCAGGAGTCGCACTGTTCTCTCTGCGCCGGGCGGGCTCCCAAGCACCATGCAACCTGTAAGTTTCTTTCCCCTCCACGGCTGTTGCACAGCACTTCCTCGCAGTGCACTGGCCGGGAGAAGTGGAGGTCACGGAGAAGGGTTTGCTGGCTAGTGCAAGGGGAGGAGGTTGTAGATAAAGCCTGCAAACAGCCCGAGCAGGGACAGCACTGGCAGTAGCTTGCAGGCATGGCTGCAGCCCCTAAAGTAGCCAGAAGGGCCAGGAGCAAGCTGCCTACGCAGTCTGCAAGGTGATATAGACTTTAAGGGAACAAAGGTGACCTCCTGCCTGCTGTTTATTTTGGATTTAACTACTAATACAGGGCAGAGGAGAATGATGTGGTGCTTTTTCTACTGGAGTCCAGACTCCTGGGTTTTCTTTCCAGTTCTACTGAGGACTTATGGAAAAGCGACTTTGTGCCTCAATTTCTGCACCTGTAAAAGGTTAATGCTATTAACATGTTAGTGACAGGTTTCAGAGTGGTAGCGGTGTTAGTCTGTATCAGCAAAAATAAAGAGTCCTTGTGGCACCTTAGAGACTAACACATTTGTTTGGGAATAAGCTTTCGTGGGCTAAAACCCGCTTCATCTGATGCATGGAGGTGCCACAAGGACTCCTCCTTGTTCTAACATGTTAGTGACACTAATCTCCTAGGAAAGTTGCCTTCTTAGATATCTTCTGGTGGTGGAAGGTGCTTACTATATCAGTAAGAATTATAATTCTTTGCTGTCAAAAGACTTCAATACAAATTAAACCACTTGCCATTTTGGTTTTAATGACCATACATGACCACACATTTAAGCGAGCAGCCAGAGACCTGGTCTACACTACGTGTTTAAACTGAATTTAGCAGCGTTAAACCGATTTAACCCTGCACCCGTCCACATAATGAGGCCCTTTATAGCGATATAAAGGGCTCTTTAAACCTACTTCTGTACTCCTCCCCTATGAGGGGGAGTAGCGCTGAAATTGGTATTGCCATGTCGGATTTGGGTTAGTGTGGCCGCAATTCGATGGTATTGGTGTCTGGGCGGTATCCCACAGTGCACCATTGTGACCGCTCTGGAAAGCAATCTGAACTCGGATGCAGTGGCCAGGTAAACAGGAAAAACCCCGCGAACTTTTGAATTTCATTCCCTGTTTGCTCAGTGTGGAGTTCTGATCAGCATGGGTGGCAGTGCAGTCCCAAATCCAAAAAGAGCTCCAGCATGGACCGTACGGGAGATACTGGATCTGATTGCTGTATGGGGAGACAAATCTGTTCTATCAGAGCTCCGTTACAGAAGACGAAATGACAAAGCATTTGAAAAAATCTCCAGGCTATGATACAGAGTCCACAGCACACGCGATGAGGGACGGCGGGTACTGACCTCCAGTACCACAGTCCTCGCCAGTTCTCGAAAGCATTTGGTGCTGGCTTCCAATCCTAAGCGGTCAAAACATTGTCCCGGTGGTTCAGGGTATTTCTCGTCTTTACCCCACTGCCCCTGTTTGAAAAGAAAAGAAAAATCGCCTTTTTTCATGTTCATTCGTTTGTCCTGGCTGGCTGCTTCTGGTCGCGCCGTGCTGCGGCGCGAACGCAGCGCCCCTCCCCTCCTCCTGAGTGCACTACAAATGGAAACGGTGCACGCCGTATGCTCCTGGTGGCCTCGTGAGGTCGCGGGGGCGACTGAGTAAAATGGGATGACTCTCTGCCATTCTGGGCAGACCGTAACAAGATGCTGGGTAACCGTCCTCACTATAGCAGCTGGACCTTGAGCTCCATCAGCGAGCCCCCCCCATTCTCGTTGTCTAAAGAAAAGTATTCGTCACTCCTGACATATGCGCTGGTTTATCTCGCTAAAAAGTCAGTGTTTCTAATTCCTGCATTCTTTATTACTTCATCACACAAATGGGGGGACACTGCCACGGTAGCCCAGGAGGGGTGTGGGAGGAGGGAAGCAATGGGTGGGGTTGTTGCAGGGGCACCCCCTAGAATGGCATGCAGCTCATCATTTCTGCAGGATCTCTGGGGCTTTGACCTGGAGCGGCTGTGCTCTCTGGCTTTCTAGTAGACTTGCCCCATATTCTAGGCAGGACTAACTCTATTTTTAGACAAAACATAAAGAAGAGAATGACCCGGGGAGTCATTCCCATTTTTGTCTATGCGCCCCCGGCCGACCTCAGCGAGGCCAGCCAGGAGCATCTATGACAGCAGCAGACAGTACAAAATGATTGATAGCCATCATTGCCAATTTCCAATTGCAAACAGTACAAAATGATTGATAACCGTCATCTCATCACCAATTTACAATGGCAGACGGTGCAATAGGGATGGTAACCTTCTCTGCTACCTTGCAAAGGCAAATGAATGCTGCTGTGCAGCTCTGCAGTACCGCCTCTGTCAGCAGCACCCAGTACATATATGGTGACAGTGACAAAAGGCAAAATGGGCTCCATGGTTGCCATGCTATGGCATCTGCCGGGGCAATCCAGGGAAAAAGGGCATGAAATGATTGTCTGCCGTTGCTTTCACGGAGGAAGGCTTGAGTGATGACATTTACCCAGAATCACCCGCGACACTGTTTTTGCATCATCATGGATTGGGATCTCAACCCAGAATTCCAATGGGCGGGGGAAACTGCGGGAACTATGTGATAACTACGCGATAGCTACCCGCAGTGCAACGCTCCAGAAATCGACGCTAGCCTCGGTACATGGACGCACACCACCGAATTAATGTGCTTAGTGTGGCTGTGTGCACTCGACTTTATACAATCTGTTTTACAAAACCGGTTTATGTCAAATCAGAATAATCCCGTAGTGTAGACATACCCAGAGAGTTATGTCTGCACGGTATAGTTTGCAGACACAGTAAAGTTCTTTATTCTGTTTTGCTATCATTGTTTACACTTGTTTCTGATTAATCATTTCCTGCATCACTAACCATCTTCTTCTGCTTGAGCTTTAAGTGAATTGATAATCCCATGTTTACAATCTCAAGATACTGAATTTATGCAGCCCCTTTCGTCAGAGGATTGCAAAGCACTTGAAAAAGGGGGTATTGTTTCCATTGTACAATTGGAAAAATTGAGGCCCAGAGAAGGCAAGATCATACAATTGGTTAGTGTGAGCATCAGGAATAAAACCCAGATTTCCTGACTCCCAGTTCAGGGTTCTAATCATTATGCAGGTTGCCTTCTGCTGACATGAAATTATTTTGATATTCTAAGGTCTTGTGCACATGGCCTTGCAATGCGAACTTCTGGCATGTGAACTGCAGTGCACATTAAAGTGTTTTGCTCTCACTACCCCAGGTGGTCTCTGCTAATATGATCTAAAATGTACCGAGTTTACATTAGCATAGTCCTATTTGAAACATAGCCCTTTTAGTTCATGCTAGCAGGATTTACACAAGGAACTGCAATTCACACCCCTGTCATCCACACTGTGACTGTGGGGGCTGTGCAGACAAGCCTTAAGTCCTGTGTTCTGATAATATTTTAGAACTGAGTCAGACTCTGTGTGGATTTCTGTGAGACTGGTTGGTCAGCTGGCAAAAAGTGACAGCAAACCTTAATGCAATGCTGTATTTAAACTAATTATCCTTAACTGAAGAGCAAGAGTCCCAGCAATTGGATGCATGTTATCTTAAAGGTGATCTGCAAAGGGTTTTTTAAGCCTTTGCAATCTGTCCTTTTTAATGATGCATAAAGAAGATGAAAGGTTTTTGGTGGTTTTTTTTCCCTTCCACTTTTTTTTTCTCTTTATTTTTCACTTGGAAATTCAAAGAATGTAAAATCTGATCTTCTCTGGTTTTGTTGGATGACCACTGGGAGGTCTAAAAGATCTTTTGCGAACTCTTCATACCTAAGTTAAATGAGCAAGGAACCTGCTGAATCTTTAACAAAGATTTCCTTTCTCCAAACTCTTAAATAGTCCTTGAAGTTAAATAGATGTTACCAGAAACAAACAAAAAATAATGTGTTTTAAAGAGCCTGACTGTCACAGACTCACAGATCGTGCCCAATCTTGGCCCTGTGCAGTCCGTGGGGGGTGCCCCTTTTAGTGAGACAGCCCTTCTCGGGGGTCCACTCTGTCTTGGGGTCAGGCCCCTCCACCTCCTGGAGCCACACCTCTCTGAGCCTTAGCACGTCTGTCTCTGCCATGGGCCCCCTCCGGGAATCCACGCACTCTGGACCCCCTGGGCCTCTTCACCCCCGAAGGGGCTGATGCAACCCTGTTCTCTAGACCAGAGTGACTCTCAGCAAGCATAAAACAGGAGGGTTTACTGAGAGTTGAACACAGCACAGGAAACTCTCAGGGCCTCAGGCCTGGCCTCTCACAATAACAGCACATCCCAGTCTCCCTGCATCCAGGTGGGCTCTGCCTGCTCCCCCTCGCCAGCCCGAGCCCCCCTGCTTCCCCGCCGGGTCTCTGATATCCCCAGCCTCAAGCCCCGCCTCAGTCCATTGTCTTCTCTCCAGGTAAACAGGGTCGTAAACAGGAAGGCCTGAGTCCCCTCTCCTCGCAGCTCTCCTCTGGCTAAAACCAGCTGGTCAGGTCACCGGGGTCCTCTCTCTGCAGCCCATTGTCCTCCCACTGGCCAGAACCAGTTGTGTCTCCCAGGCTGGGGTCCCGAGTCCCTCTCCGGTCCTCTGTAACAACAAACTCCCTCTCCCCTCACCTCGTTAAACCAGTAACAGCCAGGTACACTGAGTCCCACTCCCTGTGCATGCAAACCCTGGAAAAGACAGAAAACCCCAAGAAAAACCCCCCACTTCGTCACACTGACTAAAACCCCTTTCTGTTCTTACTGGTTCTCCAGAGTCTTCCAATGTATGCATGAGTTAAATTTCTAATGTTAAAAAAAGTTAAACCTCCCAGTAAACCTTTCAGGCCTTTTTTAGAATCTGAAATAAGCAAATTAGAATTTAAACCCCATTTTTCTCTTTGTTAGCCAGTCAGGTTTTGACCCCAAAGATTTTGTCTGTTTGGCCAGCTCAGGAACCAGTTCTCAGGGACCTGCCTGACAACATGTGGGTGAAATGGACCATTGAGACAGACCAAACTATGGTCAAACTATGTAGTGTTTATATTATAAATACTTTGTTTAATTGGGTTGAGAATATGCCTGGATTAGATTTTAAAAAGTAGTTAAAGAGTTTACACATGACATTATATTTTAATTTTTGTAGATGATAAAAATAGCCCCAGGGGTGTGGTACTGGAAAGAGGATACCAAAACACTTGAATTTGCAAGGTAAAAGTTACAATTTTTAAAATGAACAAACTAAAGCCTTGATCCAGCAGTCCTTATACAGGTAAAAATTGGATCCCAATGGGGTTTTGCCCAAATATGAACTGCAGCACCAGACCCTACGTGTTTGTTTTCCCTGTGGAGGGAATAGCTTTTTAACTCTCACTCTGTAGAACATGTTGTCATTTACCCCAGTAGATTAATGGAAAGAGAAGTTTGCCATAGAAATAATGAATATGTTATGACATTTACTTTGCACTACTCTCCAGCAGTGTTCACTACAAGAGGATTCCAGCAAGGCATGTTATATCAGATAGGCACATGCCTGAGACAATGCTCTGAAAGCCAAGGGCCAAATTCAGAACTGATGCATTGGGTGCAACTTCACTGAAGACGTGGAGCTGTCTCCACTGCTGTGTTTGACCCTGAAGTACTTTCAAGCACCCAGGAACTGTAGGCATAATGCATCTGCGCCTGTCAAGGGGTGATACTGCTCTTAAACATTATTATTTTTTACAGTTTTGTGGCAGTTGTGGATTAAGACTTTAATGGGCCGAAATATACAAAAAAATTTGGGCCATTGAAAAAAATACAGGCTCCCTGTTCTTTCCCGAAACAGCTGACAGTGTGAGTGTGTGCCATGCAGGGCGGATGACTTGAAGTCGGGTCACACATGACTCCCACTTGCTGCCTCCCCGCCCCTTTCATATGCATTCCAGATCTTCCTCAGGTGTGGATTCCTCCTGTGTATACTGTTTCTTCCCTACTCCTGCTGCTTTGTCTGCCCATCATACACGCCCCTTTAAAGAATGGGTCCCAGCAAGTCTACCAGCCTCTCTGCTGCGCTCAGGGGTGCTGCTCCCTGCCTGCCTGCTTGCCCTGTAAGGATTAGTGGGTTTCCTCCATTTCTTGTGTCCCACAGTGTACAACAGGGGTCCTCAAACTGGGGGTCGGGACCCCTCAGGGGATCACGGGGTTATTACACAGGGGGGGTCGCAAGCTGTCAGCCTCCACCCCAAACCGTGCTTTGCCTCCAGCATTTATAATGGTGTTAAATATATAAACAAGTGTTTTTAATGCGTAAGAGGGGTTGCACTCAGAGCTTGCTGTGTGAAAGGGGTCACCAATACAATAGTTTGAGAATCACTGGTGTACAGGGACCATTACAGCAAACTCTAGAACAAGGTAACTCACTTTTCAAGCCTATCCTCTCTGAGACAAGAAATCTCAGAGCCCAGTCCTGTGCTCACTGATTTCAGTGGGAGCAGGAGCAGGCCGTAGGTCAGGAAACAACCTTTCCCTTCCTATCTCTCTCCTACCTTGCAGTGCTCTGTGTGGCAGATGCAGGAGTGGGAGGATATGAAATTCGTCAGATGTATTTGTCCCTTTCTAAACCTGCCTTGATGGATAGCAAGAGCAATGTCTGAGACCCTGACCCAATCACCATTTAGAGATGTGTCTCAGTGTCACAGGGAGGCTTAAACGTGTGGGTGTTAAATTCCAGCGTATACTGAATTTGTTGCAGCACTTCCTGTCCAATTGCACTTTACCTGTCTGAATGTTCACTCTGTGTGTGTTACAGCTCCATTCCCACCGCAGATGCTAAAGAGAAACTCAAGAAGGGCAAAGCCATCCATTTTCAGGAAATGGGCAGTAAAACACTAGACAGGTATTCCAGATTAAACTCACTTGGCTAAAACAGGAAAGCAGCGTTATTTGGGTGGGACCTTTTGCCCATAGTTTTAAGAATTTATATTTTATTTTGTTTGAACAAAGTGTGTAAGGCAGAAAGTAATCTGTCACTTCAGCAGTCATTTCAGGCTGTGTGGCTAGTGGTCCGAGCACAGGACTGGGAGCCAGGAATTCCCAATGTCTATTCCTAGCTCTGACTCCAGCTCCTTTTGGTCGTGGGCAAGTCACTGAACAGCTCTGCTGCTGTTTCCACATCTGTTAAAATGGGGACAATAACACTTATCTATAGAGAGGCGTCTTGTGAGGATGGCTTCATTCATTCATGTTTGTAAAGCACAATCTTTTACAAACAAAAGATTACATTTGTTGTTACCATTAGTATTTATGTTACACATGGATTAGATTGGTATACACTAAAAGGCACAGTTAACTTTCCTCTTTACCACCCATAATCTAAAATGTCTTTGACCTAAGTAGTATGGTCACAACTTATTATATTGCCAA
This sequence comes from Chelonoidis abingdonii, assembly GCF_003597395.2. Lineage (NCBI taxonomy): Eukaryota > Metazoa > Chordata > Testudines > Testudinidae > Chelonoidis > Chelonoidis abingdonii. The sequence continues at coordinate 145,733,417 of NC_133772.1, read as the reverse complement.
ATGAAAGAACCACATTCAGAAGTCCTCTGAAGAGTTGAAGGACCTTGGCTGGCTGAACGTGGTCTACTTGCAGTAGCTTGTGGAAGAAGGAAAGAAAGAAAGAAAGAAAGAAAGAAAGACATCAAAGTATTCATCAAACAGTTTTTAACTACCAGTTCCATCTTTAAATTGAATCAACTGAAAAGAGAATGTCCCAGATGTTAACAGCAAACTTGTATCTGACATAATCCAAATCAATGGAATTAACAGCATATTTTAAATCCTGCCTATAGATCAACTCCTAGTGTGTTTCGAGATTTGTTTGGTGCAAGATTCCCTGAGAAAAGAATGAATATACAAGAAGAGAAATCCCCTAGGCTGTCGAAGCGGGGACAAAATGAGTGTATTACATTAGACGATGTTAAATGTGAGTAAACACTGTCATTTGGTCTCAGCACAGTGTTATCCTTACAGATTAGAAAAGTATTTCCTCTAAAAGTTTTTCCTCAGAAATATTTTTGACATCCATTTTTTTCCACTTGGTGCATTTTTAGATGCTGCTTTGTTTCTTGTTCAAGAAGATGAATCATATCATATACCATCTTTTACAGCAGTTATGAGGTATGTAATCTGGAATTTGTTCTAAGAATTGTGTGTGTGTGTGTGTGTGCTGTGTGTTTTAATAACTGATGGTGATGGATTCAGAGCTTATAAAAAGTGAAGAGCAAAATATTAGAGCTTTAAAATCTCTCATCTGTCAACTACACTTTCCACTTGGAAAGTGCTACCAAATGCATTTCAGCCCTAACAGAGAGCAACAAGTTAATTCCCTTATTCTTATGAAAGGGTCTTTCACTGTGATTACTAAGGGCTAGATTGTGATTTGGGGCTAAACATTCATGCAGGGTAGTAATTCTAACTGTCTCCCTATGCAGACTTACCCACAGATCGGGTCTGGCACAAGGCCCTAGAAAAGAGGAAAGAACTCTTTCTTCTTTTCTGTTCTGCTCTGCCAATACTAGAACTGCTGAGCTGGTGCAGAAGGTGTCAGAATTTGCTGCTGGTATTTGTCAGCAGTAAATTACTTCCCTGCTGCCCAGAACAAGAAGGAAACAGAGAAGGAATTGTACCTCAGAGATATGTCCCTGAGGCACAATGGGGTGATACCACTTCCACACTACCTTTTGCTCAGGGCCCTGCCTACAGCCACAATCTAGCCCTAAGGAATGATCACTTGAGAAGAGAGGCGTTTTTCTGCTTGAACTTTTAAAAGCGGGTTCCACACTTAATGATGTATTTTGTACACAGAAGTCATATGTTTTATAACCCACTTGCTTCAGAAGGCCCATCTCCTGGAATGTCCGCATGCAGATCCACTCTTCAGCGTGTTTCTTGGACTGTTTTGATTAGTATTTCTGCAGGGCATGTCCCTGCAAACCCTTACTGGTGGGTGTAGTGCTTACTATTATGAAAAGGTCTACTAGGAAGCTCTAGGCTAAGTACTAAGTGTTGGTAGACTGTAGGCGCTTTGGGGCAAGGACATATCTTTAGGTTCAGCCTTACATCAGTAGTATTACATTCATGAAGGTAATCTTGTTGTCTTCCATTTAGGAGTAAGCAGCTGGATGAGTTCCTCATGGCTCTGCTTTTCTATTTATCGTATTATCTGGAAAAAATTGCCCTGGAAAAGAAACCCAAATCTTTTATGGTGTAAGTAAGAGACTTTACTGATTTAACGACACAAGGCCTTACTCTGCCTGTGCAGGCAGCCCTTACTCAAGTGAATAGTATCATTGCTTCAATGGGACACCACGCATGAGCAAGGACTGCTGCAGGATTGGGCTCATAATAGATACAGACTAGATTTCCCATTACTGTCTCTGTTGGGACATTTGAATGTACAGGTCTTTTATCTACAAGGGGAGCATTACAGGTGTGTTTCGAAATGCTGACACAACCAGGCACAGTTTACAGTGTTAAAAGATGGAGAGCCCAGTCCTACAAGCACATACTCCTAGACATACTGCTCACTACTGAGAATAGTCTCTCCTCCCTTCCTAATATGTTTGTTCTCCTTTGTCTGTCTTGTCTATTTATACTGTGTGCTCTTTGGGGCCTGGACTGCCTCTTACTGTGTAGATATAGGCCATGCCTAGTGAAATGGGGCCACCATCTCAACTGGAGCCTCTAGGTGCTACTGCAGTGCTAATAAACTACAACTTATATTTCCTTTTTCTTCACTGGAATGAGTCATGGTAGTAAGCATTAAGCCCAGCCCTTTGTGTTTGCAAGATAGGGCCCCAAGTAATCTTGTTCACTAGTGTCCCACATAATTGACAGCAGCTATTATAAATGAGCAAAGGTGTGTATCCCTCTGCACAAAGTTAGTCAGTCAGCAGCTTGTGATGTTTCAACCTGTTTCCTAACTTCCAGCAGGATTTTTGACACATCAAGCCTTAGCAGGGTGTTATGTCCAGCAACCTGCCAAATTAGTGCCCATATATTATGGAGCTACAATAAAAATTCCAAAGTAGATAAGGTTGAAAATAGCTTTCCATCATATGCCTGATTTCAGCCCCCATCAGTGTCCTTACATAAATAGATTCCACCTGAAATTTTTCATCTGTGGTCTTGTGCCTAAGGAAGATTTGATTTTTGGGCCACATTTCATTTTAGGGCTCCACTTATAAATGGTTTATAAAGCGTGACTAGATGTTATAAGCATGTTGCAGCATGAGAAGTATTTGTGAGATGGTTATATACTGTTATGTCGTTTTGACCCAAGTGGTTAGACAAAATGCAGGGTCCTGTGCGCTGGTTTCTTTAGGAGGAGAACTTGATAACAGAATCATTTATCTCTTTGATGTACTCCTGTTTATTTACAAAGAATGAACAAATTCCTGTTTTAATGAACACAGGAGGAATCAAACAACAGGAGACAGTGTGTTTGCTCAGAGTTCCAAGCCTCTTTTCAGCTAAGCACTGTTACTAAAAGCTCTCTCTCTCTTAGCTTTTTCTCAGGGTTATGACAAAGGGTGGGGGAAAATTAAATAGCATTATCCCCCGAGCCACCTCTCTCCCCAAGATTTAGTCAGGGATATATAGTACAAGTCATGGACAGGTCACAGGCTGTGCATTTTTGTTTACTGCCTGTAACCTGTCCGTGACTTTTACTAAAAATACCCATGACTAAAACGTAGCCTTATTCATAAATAAATAAACAAGATCCATAAATCATAAATGTTATTTCACATACGTAGTCTTGGATTTGCTGGTAGAACTGGGGGCTGCGACCAGTAAGATGATCTCATGGCTGGTGAAAGACAGCCTGCAGGTCCTGAAATTGCTAGTGTCTCCATCAGGAAAGACAAGATGCTGTCCACTGAAACGGTGAATAGTTACACTCTTGCTAAAGAGTACATAACTTGACTGAACTCACCAATTACCTCTGCATTTCAAACATTCTTGCTTTGGAAGGTTATAGAGGCATTCATGTCAAAGCCCCTCTGGGTCCATCTAGATTCCTTTTCCCATGACCCCGTTGATCAGGTTTCTGATCTGGGGGTGGTAAAGAAAGACAACTTCTGTATTTTATCTTTACTTGATGCTCTTCTGATTCTTTACGAGTCTCAGCCTGGGTAGTAGCAGATTTCTTAAAGGTACCGATACACTGAGCATAGAACTCCAGACTCAACCAGCCATCCTTCCAAAAAGCAGTGAAAGTCAATCCACCCCATGGGTGGCAGTTTGAGCTAGAAAACATACAAACACGTGTTTACTTCACTTCCTAAAAATAATCTTCTACCTTTATTGTTCCTGGAATCTCATATTTCAGAAATGGCTTAGTCTGAGAGTTCTACATTTGCTTTATTAATTTGTCCTAAAAGAGCATGTTCCTTTCAGCACTTTTTGGAATGATTTTGGAGATGTTTGTCAGTGTGGCACCAATTGTACAATGAAGTGTGCCCATGTACGATGTATATCTGAACCTGCAAGAAGTCCCAAAGGTCCATGTCTAGCCTACAAGAAGGGCTCACAGGCTTGGTAAGACCAAAGAGATTCCCCTGGCAGTCTGTGGATGTGGAGCTTGCAAACCCTGCAAGATCAGAGAGAACTTATGGGGCCAAATCCCATGCTGTGTTGCCCCACCAGCCCTGAAAATGCTCTCAATCAATCTGACTGCAAACGGGTCCTCTGGGTTGGTTCATGCAGTGTGATGGTTTATACATATTCTTTCCTTTCATAAACATTCAGACTTATCTCACCTAAACAAAACACTCTTTAAAATAACTCTTTTTCCTTCTTTTAAAACAGAAACCCCAGTGCGTTAGACCAAAAAGAACTGGAAGAGACATTGACTAAGCTAGCAGGAAGCAAGAAACAGCTTGCCAAGGTGTACTGCATCCTTATTCTTGGACTAGGAAGGGCTGAGCAGCATCACATGGCTTGTGGAAAGTAAGGAACTGCACTGAGTAATTTTTCCTATGATGACTCCTCACCAGTACACTTGTATTGATTGTAGTCAGTGTGGGGCATTGTGGGACGGCTCCTGAAAGCCCGTAACAGTCAACATAAGCACCATGGTGTCTACACTGACACTGTGTTGACCTAACTACATCGACCTTGACTCTACACTGCTTGTGGGGGCAATTGTTGCCATTACACCTGACATCCAGCCAGTCCAAGCATGGGCCAGGGCCCTCATTTTGGGTATGTCTGCACTGCACTCAAGAGGTGTGATTGCAGCAGGTGTAGTCATACCCAAGTCAGCTGTGATCTAGCTAGATCAAAGCTAGCTTGAGTAAGAATAGCGTTGAAGCCACAGCAGTATGAGTGGCAGCTGTGTCCTGGTGTTCCTGGCAGGCAGGGCTAACCTGTGCAGCCTCCCATGTGTTGCGATTTCATTGCTAGTGTTACTCATGCTGGCTTTGATCTCACTTAGATCAAAGGTAACTCAGGTATGTCTAGTTGTGCTGCAGTCACGTCTCCCACTTACAGTCTAGCCAGATCTTTTCTTCGACAAAGACAAAAGCCCACAATAACCCAGTCCAAGTGAGCACTGCCGGAGGGAAAGCATTGGCCAGGGCCAAGTGAGCAGCGTGGAAAATATTATAGACTTTTGTTATAAATAGGAGGCCTGCCAAGTGATTCATAGATTGTAAGGCCAGACAGGACCACTGTGTCCTCTAGTCTGACCTTCTGCATAACACAGCCCATAGGGCTGCAACACACTGCAGCAGGACTTTGGAGACCTGACTTGCAGCTCAGATCCAGTTGTGCAGAAGCCTTGGTGGCTATAGGAGCGATGTGGTATTGAGCGGGTCCAGCACAAGCAACTGGGCAAGTGACAATGCTGACATTAATTGCCATTTCCAAAGCCTCAGAGGAGATTGTGAGAGCAATGTAGCAGGGAGGAGGGAAGGTTAATACCTCTTAGAAGGAGAAAGGTAAACTAATTGATCCATGTAATATACCATTCTGTGATACCAGTGCTATGTCACATACCTCCTTGTGATCAGTGAATTGCTATGCACCAGTGTACTGTGCTGGCACAGCCCATCCACACTGTTGCTGTCTGTTGCTGAAGCTTTCTGCTACCTACTTCCATGACCAAGCTGTTCCCCAGTCCCTCCAGATGTAGATTGCCAGTGTGTGCCCCATATCATGAGGCCCTGAAGCATGAGGAGTAAAGAGCACAGCACAGTACTCCCTGTGCACCCTGGGACCACAGGATTGTATGACCAGCACACACAGCATTTTGTGACCAGCTGCTGGATCTCTGGGCTGATTGCAGTTTGGGGTGATGCTGTGGGGTTGTTTTCATTGTCTTGCTGATTGGACAGGGAGGGTCATGCCAGCATTTTATTTTTCCGGTTGGAGCACAGACTGTAATACAGCTTCAAAGGCTGCAGGTACAAGACCCAATTTGTGCAATGTCTTCTCTGGGCCAGCTAGAGCTACTGGCTCTGAAGAACTAATCTACTCACTGTCCTTGCTAGGATAAAAGTCCCTGGACAAGAAATCAGTGGAACAGGAGCTCTGCCTTACTTACCGAGTCTCCTGCCAATTCTCTCTCTTCTCTTTCCTGGTAGAGGCAAAGGAGCAGGGTTGTAGCTATATAGAGATAAGTTAATTTAAAAAAAAAAACTCTGCAACAATCTGGGTAAAAAGTGAAGAGATGTGAATGAGAATTGTCAGTATTATTTAGTATTTACATTACAATTGTGCCCAGAGGCTCTGAGGAGGATCGAGGCCCCACTGTGTCAGGCTCTGTAGAAACATAGAGATAGATGTGGTCCCTGCCTCAAAGAGCTTTGAGTCTAAGGCTGGTCTACATTACATGGGTAGGTCTACATAAGCTGCCTTGTGTCAACCTAGCTGTCCAAGCGTCTTCATTTAAATGTGGCTTCCCCCAACATAAAGGCCTCGCCACACTGATTTGGTAACATCACTTTCCTGAGTAGAGTAGAGTCACAGTCGATGTAATTAAGTCGACGCAGTGTCAGTGTAGATACTGTGTTGCTTACATTGACTATTACTGGCTTTCAGGAACCATCCCACAATGCCCCACACTGACCATGCAATGGATACAAGCACTCCTAGTGAGGATGCGCAGCACCAACACAAGGAGCCAAGTGTGCACACTCACAAGCGATTTAATAACTGTGGTGGTTGTGTGCCAATGTAAATTAGGTCGACCTAATTTCGTAGTATAGACATGGCCTAAGAAGACAAACAATATAGGAAGGGTGGGAAGAGGGACAAGAGGCAATCAAGTATATTCATTATGGGTGGGATTTTCAATTGAGTTCAAAGGACATAGACATAGGCCAATGCTGAGCGCTTTTGAAAATATCTATCTATCTATCTATCTATCTACCTATCTATCTAAAGTAAGGTTGGGATTTTCAAAAGCGCTCAGCTTTGGCCTACCTCAGCTCCCATTGAGGCAACTGAAAACCCAACTCATCATGAATGTGTCTGAGTCTATCCATCCATCCACCTGTGAGAGATACAAACATGTTTTGCAATTACATAAATAATATATAAACTTTCTCAAATTGACTTAGATTAGCATTGAAATGGCTGAGAGGTCACTGGGAATTCCATAGGCTGCCTAAAACAAATGCAGTTGTGTCACACTGGTCAACAGTTTCCAATTATTAGAGCTGGTTGAGAATTTTTCAATTCAGCATTTTTGTTGGAAAATACTGATTCTTTTAAACTGTTCATGGGACAGGGTCAGTTTCACTAATTTCTCGATTTGAAAAACTTCTGGGGAAAAAAAGTTCTGAAATTGCAAAAATGGTACACTTCAGCATTTTTTAAATGACAAAATTTGTTGCTTTGGTTCCATATGACTTTTCAGTTAGAAATCTAAGCTAATTATATATTTTTTTAAATTAAAAATGCAAAAAAGGTCAAAACCGAAACATTTCAAAAAGGCTGAAATGAAATGTTTCAACTGACACAAGCCTGATTGTTTCTCAGATTGTTGGTTTGTGACAATTTTTGAGATTTCAACTTTTTGTGCCGATTTGGAATGGGATTTTTTTTTGAAATCTCAACATTTTTCCAGGGATGGGAAAAGCATTTCCCACCCAGCTGTACTATAATTATTCATACCCAGCTGTTAAGTTATTAATTGTTCCTGTGAAGTTTTCTCCAAGTGTTTAGAAAGGAGTCTATTTTGGAGGAAGAGTAGCATGAGGCTTCAAATGGTATCCACATGCAACTTAATAATGATTGAAATGTTTGTGAAGCGCAGCTTAGGAGTTCTGTTTTGATGTTATCTCAGACTGTGTTTTGAGGAGTTCCCTAGCAAACCTATTTGCGTGTATGAGCTCTAGTTCTTTTATGTCTCCAACCCTGAGGAAGGAATAGGTGTGTCTAGCTTTCTCCTCTGAAACTGCTAGAACAGATTGTGCAATTTTTTTATAGTGCCAATTTCCTTCTGGGCATTTTGTCATAATGGGAAAAAAATAGGTTGTGTCCCCAGAGCTGCATACATTGCTTACACAAATATGGCTAAAGCGGGGCCCCACTTGAAGTTTGAGGCAGGACTCACCTGGACCTTGTTGTGGTCCCTGGTCCATAAAACACATAGCTGTGGATCAGAGAGCTGCTAAAATGGCATCTGAAGCATTTATTTTTAGTTGCATCTACATGCAGGATGCAAGGTCCTATAAAAGTTAGAGAACATTGTGTTTTCATAAGCACACACGCCTCTGCTTAATGTAGCATCTGGGTTTGGCTGCGCTTTCCTCCACTATGTCTAATGCATTCATTTCTGCAGACTCACTGGCAGTTCTACAGACTCCTTCTGACTGGGTTTCTAGTGCACGGGCTGCACGTCACTCACTTAGCCATTCACATGTTTCTTACAATGCCCCTCCTGAGCTTTTGAAGTTTACCTTTTTCCTAACTCCGCCATCATTTTCTTAGCTAATGAGTGAGAGTGCACCAAACACAGGAACTAAAGTCTCCCACTAACTTTAGGAAGTTTTACCTTGAGCAGTTTTCTTGGGTTTACCTCCCGCTGCATGGTTAGCACTGGAAGGGAGAGGATGGAGACCACAGCCCTGCTGGGCTCCAGTTGAAAGGCTATTTTCTGTCAGTTTTTCATTTAGAGTGGTTGGGTTTCCTAGAATGCAGAAAGCAGTTGGAGGATTTTGTCATTAAGGGACTGCACAAGCTACATCATGCTAAAAGGTGAAATCAGCTCTTAAGGAGTCATTTTACTTAATCCGCTGTTAGATTTCATGATTATAATGTTTGTGGCTGATAGTGCATTACAGGTACCGATGAGCAACAAAATACATTGAAGTGGCTTTAGAATTCCACAGTGACAATGGGCCATGTTGCTTGGCCACTGTTAAGCTCACGGGCTTCTACCCTTCCCATGCTGAAGGGAGTCAGCTGCGTCTGTGCCATCATCTCTCCTAACATTAAACCCTGCATAGCACATAGGGTTTGGGATCTGCAGCTGGGGATGTGTCAGGTTTGGGGAAAGAGGGCAGAGGAATGGAGTGGGCTGGGAGGGATGCACATCCTTCCCCTGGCCCATAAAGCCAGTGAACAATTCATGCAGCCTAGAGCATATCACTTTTGCTCTCCCTCTGTACTGAGGTTTCTGGATGCAGTGGCAGCTGGGGAAGCTCTGGTCGTGTGGAACAATTGACGCTGCACTGTTGGGAAACCAAAGAAAGCTACAGTGGACCTGAGTGCTGGCATGGAGGCACAGATCTACCCAGGTCCTGCAGGAATCTGTAGGGCTGGATTAGGGGGGAAATTGCTCCCCATTTTGTGGGAGCAAAGTCTGCCCCCTTGCAGAATGATTGAATGGCTCCTCGTAGGTGGGGGTTCTGCCTTCCTGATCTACAGGTATGTCCATGGCAGGGGTTAGCTGGTCCGGTGTCTCAAACACTTGGCACAAGTGTGAATCAGATCGATGTACTTCCAGAGCAAGCCTTTCACGAGGAACGCTACTGTTACTTTAACAGAGGCTGTTCTCCTAAAGCTTTGTCACTCTTCTGTGAGTTTTACATTTCCTCTCTGAGTCCCAGAAATCTTCTCCCTTCCATGTCTCATGTATCTTCTCTCAGCTTTGAGCTGATATTGCTCCCATCCTAGCTATGCCCCCATTGAAGTCAATGAGAGTTTTTCCATAGACTTCACTGGGGGCGAAGATTTTTTAAAATCCCACCCACAGGGCCCGATTTTAATAGACACAGAACCCAAAACTCTATTTGACATTAATGGGAGCCGCAGGTGCTCAGCACCTCCAACTATCAGGCCCTTGACATTTATTCTCTGGCTGATTAATTAGCTAAGCCACATAGCATTGTGCATTTTCTTTCTTTTCTTTCTGAGTCAGTCCAGAAATCCTGCCTTTCTCTTGGACACTGGGCCTCTGTGTTGCTGGTAAAGATGGTTGCTCAGCAACCAGCCTTACTGTGCTGGTGAAATGTCAGCTTGGTGATAGCCATATGATTTGTGTCCAGTATACTGTTCAGAGACTTGAAAACATAACTCCGGCAATTAACTCTGTGCTATCGTTGATTGTCTTAGGAGAAAAACATCATCAACACAGAAGGACCGAGAGTTCTTTGAGGTAAGAAAGAGACATTCATGGATAGACGCTGAGCTTTTTCGCTAATTCTAGAATAAGATGAAATGAGGAAGTGTCAGAAATGATAACTGCCCTGGGTTCAAGATATTGGGCCAGATCATCAGCTGGTTTAAGCTGACTTAGCTCTGTGGAAGTCAGTGGTGTAAATCAGTATCCTGGCTCCGGGCCAGGATAACTAGTGGTGGAGAAAGCAGTGAGTTGTTTAAATTGTCAGTAACACACTTCCTCAGAATTGTTCCTGCTGACACAAGACACTGAGAAAGTGGGTTAGCCACCAGTTTTGTCCTGTGTTTTTCATCACTTTGTGTGCTCTTTTACTCAAATTTTGAAGGCCTCCGTGTTGTTCCTCATTGTCCCTACAGAAAATAAAACAAAGCAGCTCAAAATCTTCATGAACAACCCTACAATAACAAAGCAGTTTGCCTTTGATGAAAGGAAAAAAATCAGCAAAAAAATAGAGTTCAGTTTGAAACTTCCATTTGGGTTAAATCCAAAGATCACAATTGCAGCTGTGAGCCTAGTGCTGTGTGATTCAGAAATGTCACACTCTTAAAGATGACAGTAACATATCCCATCATTCATAGTAATGTTTCTAGATGTCTGTGCAGGAATAGCTCCGTGAACAGGTTTTGACAGTTAATTTCCAGATACCATATGTCACCAGGTTCATAGAAAACCATTTGAAACCAGTACGATATTTTGGACTCCAGTGGATTGTGATGTGCTTACTTAGGGCTTGTTCATACCTGAAACACTACAGCAGCACAGCTGCGGAGCTGTAGCACTTCCATATAGATGCTACCTACACAAACCCGACAATATAGTTAATCCACCTCCCCAACAGGCTGTTACTAGGTTGACAGAAGAATTCTTCCATTGACCTAGTGCTGTCGGCACAGCTACAACCCAGAGGTGTGGATTTTTCACACTCAAGAGATGTAGCTATAGCTATGTAACTTTCTGGCCTAGATCAGCTCTTAGCAGAAATTCTATGTAATAGGAACATGTTCAGCCTGTGCCAAGTATCCCTGGTATTTAACCAGGTGCTAACACGGTGAACATCTAAGCTTTGGTCTTTTAATACTGAAGTTGCCAAGCCAGGATAAGATGCGGTGATCTCATTTTCTGTCGTAATATTCGGCATGTAATTTCGTTTCCAGTCTTCTTGATAAATTTTTAAAAGTAATGTTCTATTCACCACTTAATCCCTATGACATTGCAATGACTCAGTGTGGGGAGACACTACTGTTCCCAACTGAAACACAAGCAGACCGAACAGGACTCAGGGTGTTTGGCTTCATGGGAAGTGTCACATTAAGAGACATTCTACTGTGCCACAAGTCTCTACTGTAAAGAATATGCTTTGATACTGGGTCATATTCTATGCTGATGTTTCTCTGTTGACTTCAGTGGAGTTACGCCAGCAGATAATTTTGGCCTCCCCTTTGTACGCTGTGGCCTTCTCTGTAGCACAGCCGTATTCAGTAAGATTGGTCTCTGTTTCTGTTTAGTGCTTCTACAACTTCTGTACATATGTGGCCTGGGTGGTGTTCAGACGGAAGCACTTCCAAGAGATTCAGGAAGAAGTGGGCAGGCTTCTTCGCTCTGACATATTTAACCCCGCATTGAGAGAAAAGAACAGCCCCACCCTGCAGAAAACAGATATCTCTGCCGATCAGAGGAAAGTTATCTTTCCCTATCACAGGTACCACTCCTTGCTTGTTATCCTGGCATGTAGGGGAGCTCGCACTGCACCACTGGGATCAAACTAAAGCCCATTTGTTTTTTCTGAAGGAGTGTATATGCCAGACGCCCAGCGATAAAGAGTGTCGTTGGCCAGCGCTCACCGGTGCTCAGTACACTACTGCCCCTGCCCAAAGACAATGCTCAGTATCTCTTCCAGAACCATTACCTGCATCGGGGCAGAACCCTTCCAACCTGCAGCAGCAAGGACCTGCCGGACTATTCAACTGTTGAACTTACACCCAAGTAAGGAGCTGTTTCCGTAGCTGTTGGCTGTATTTCTGCAAGGGATGGTTGACACTTAAGGCTCCTGACTCCATGTTGCTTCCCAGACCCAGCAGGAACAATGTAGTCCAATTGCATGGTGGGGGAGCAGGATCTGGGGACTTAATTGGTCCATGATTCCTGTGCACATAGGCAAAGTTTTCCCTCAGGGTAATGCCTGACCTAACAAAAGGTAAAGTTCTTTGCAATTTTCCATATAAAATTGCAAATTCCATGGCCTACCCCAGTTTTCCTTAGCCCTGGTGCTTCAGTTACATCAATGACTCTTTTTGAAACAGGGTTGGCATCATTGGAGCCCTTCGCAGCAAGTTCAATCCCCACACTCTCATGCCTATTGGGGTGATAGAGGAGGAGGAGGAGAAGAAGGAAGAACAAAGAACAAAGAGAAACAGTTTCTCAGCCAGTTCATATAACCTAGTTTTGTCATCCTCCAGAGGCACCCAAGTTGGAGTCAGTCGCCCGAGCATGGTACTCTCAAGAGTAACTACGGAGGGGGACTACTCTGAGAATGGTTAATAGAAATGGCGCCCTTTAGCACTGAGGGTAATTCTAGCATGTATTAAGTAAACCACTTTGAAGCTTCATGTTTAAGAGCAGAGGCCATTTGTTACAGGTAGTGCAGCCTAGTGAATAGGGCACTGGACTAGGATTTAGGAAGCCTAGGTTCTGTTCCCGGCTTGGCCACTGACTTGCTGTGTGACTTTGGGCAAGTTATTTCCCCCACTTGGTGCCTCAGTTTCCTCATCTGTAAAATGGGGATAATGATACTGACTCCCTCTGTAAAGCATTTTCAGATCTATGGACCAGAAGAGGGAGGTATGATTATTATTTATTCCTTTAAAATTTGCATTGCGAGAAGATTCCTGGAAGGATTAAAAGTTCTGGAAATGATGGTTTTACGGGAATTTCCTCTTACATTTTTAATATATTATCTTTACTCATTTTTGATTTCCATAGTGTTTCACTGGGCTTTGCACTTATGCATCTCTCCATACTAATGCATGACAAATGTTGATAAATGAATAGCAAAGATGAATACCACTATTTAAAGATATGAGGCAGATCCTCAGTTATTGTAAAACAATGTTGCTACACTAAAATCAAAGGTGCTGTGCTGATTTACTCCAGATGTGGAGCTAGCCTGCAGTATTTATTATATAGCATTTATCTCTTATCTTTCATTTTCACCAGTGAGGAAAATAGGTCCTAGAATTCCAAACACCAATTAAAATATGCATTTGGGATATCAACATCATGAAACAAAAAGCTAATCAGTCTCTAAGTAAGGATAAGATTATGTCCCGAAGTCTTGGATTCTGTGACTTTCAGAGACCTCCATGACATTTTCTGCTTCAGCTCTGGGATGGCAGGGCTGGAGCTCCCAGCCATCATGGGACCCTGCAGCTCCAAACTGCCAGCCACAGAGTTCTGAGGGACCGCAGGTGGAGGGGCCCCAGAGTTCCCAGCCCCCATGGGTCGTGGGGGCCCCCCGGAGCTTCCAGCTGTTGGCCCTGGAGCTTCCACCCATCCTGGGCAGCAGGATATGGTCCTAGATAAATGTCCTTTTCTCATGAAAAACAAATTGCTGCTAGAATATATAGCAGAAGTTCCAAACACCTGTCCCCCACCCCCACCCCCTACTGATGCGTTTATCTCGTTCTCATAACCTTCAGGTTTTGCCAATATTAAAGTTTTATTTTTAGAAAATAATCAGTAAAGTAAGATTGTGTCGTATGTAACATGACCTTAATGCTCTCACATCTGGCCTGAAAAACAGCACTGAGAGGAGGGTGGATATCTCACTGATCAGAGTCTAATGATGGCACTTCCAGGGCTAGATTTTCTAAAAACTTGGTAGGGCCAGTGCACATCCAAAATGCACATACTGCTTGGTTTTGGGAGTCCCCAAAGTCCCCTATGTGGTGTATTGAGAACTGTACTGAAATTGTAGGTTGTCACTTTAAATGGCTTTTTCCTGGTCCTGCTTGCAGACTAGGGGTTTCTGTAAGGAAGTATGTGATCTGGGTATAGCAGCAGTCAGGCTGGAGGCAGACAGTCTGTAGTAAGGTGAGGTGAATTGTGCCTCGCTTTCTTAGGGAGCAATCTGATTTCTTTCTGGTTTTGGGATCTTATATGTTATCATTCTGAATTCTAAGAAATAAAGCTGTTATTTTGCAACCTTTCAGCAAGAGTATTATTGTGTTTATCTAACCTCTCAGTGTGTATGCTGTGAACATAGCACCCTACAGCATCTTTCCCCCACTGCATGATGCAGCACAAACTAGACCAGCTAGTAGGAGTTTGGTAGCTACAGAAAGGTTTTCTTCTCTTGATCTGTGCAGAAACCTCCATTGACCCTGCATGGACTGAGGGGTGTACATGGCCCCAGCTTTCTAGCTACAGCCCATGTCCCTGAATTTAAAATCCAATTTGCCCCATCTGCAGAATGAGCCTGATACCCCGATACACTATATATTGGCTTTACTCGGGGCCAAACATTGCCTACCACATGCAAATTAGACAAATTAGAAAAATGGTCTGAAATCGACATGGTGAAATTCAATAATGACCGGTCCAAAGTACTTCACCTAGCAAGGAGAAATCAAATGCATAACTGCAAAATGGGGAATAACTGGCTCAGTGGTAGTACTGCTGAAGAGAATCTGGGGGTTAGAATGGATCACAAATTGAATATGAGTCAGCAATGTGATGGAGTTGTGACAAAGGCTAATATAATTCTGGGGTGTATTAACAGGATTGTCACATGTAAGACAGGGGAGGTAATTGTCCTGCTCCACTGTGCAGGAGAGGCCTCCACTGGAGCACTGTGTGCAGTTCTGGGCACCACACTTGAGGAAAGATGTGGACAAATTGAAGGGTCCAGAGGAGAGCAGCAACAATGATAAAAGGTTTAGAAAACCTGACCTGTGAGGAAAGGTTAAAAAGACTGGGTATGTTTAGTCTGGAGAAAAGAAGACCGAGGGGGGACCTGACAGCAGTCTTCAGATATGATAAGGGCTGTTACAAAGTCGTGTGTGATCAGTTGCTCTCCATGTCCACTGAAGGCTGGACGAGACATAGCGGGCTTAATCTGCAGCAAGGGAGTGTCACAGGGTAGCTGGTTCCTGTAGCTAGGCTGAGCCCAGCTCTCCTGGGCTAGAGCTGGGGAGTCCAATGCAGTCATTTAGAGAGAGCTGGGCTACGCTGGGCCTTTGAAGGGCTGCTGGTGGGTGAGATTAGCTGTGCCCTGGGGAAGCAAAGCCACATTGGAGTGGTGCGAACCCCTGTGGTGGGTCCCCTGGAGCAAGGGGGCCAGCTGCTCAGGGGGACAACCTGGCCAGACCTGGGAACCTGCCTGAGGCTCATGAGGGGGGTGGAGCTGAAACCTGAAAGTAAGAACTGAGTTGTGACTGTCTTTCTGCTTGTTTATGTGCTTTTATTATGAAAATAAACCTTCTTGAAAGAGACTGGGCATGGCAGTGGACACTGGGGGGCTGGGGAGAAGCCTGGCCCAGTGACAGGGAGATTTAGGTTAGATCAGGCCAGTACAACTCGTAAAGCGGCGAGGGCCACATTACTCCAAAGAAAACAGCTGAGGGCCGAAACCCCTGGGCCCTGTGGAAACACGCCCCCCGGCACCTCCCGGCCCCGCGGAAACACCCCGCTCCAGCACCGCCCAGCCCTGCAGAAACAAACTCTCCTTCCCCAGCGCCACCCACCAAAACAGCTGTGGGCCAAAAAGAGGTGATACTTGATTTTAAATCAACCAGGAGCTCCCAGCTGAAGAGGTGGCTGGGAGCCCTCAGGGGCAAATTAAAGGGCTCGGGACTCCGGTGGCTGGAGGAACCCGGAGCTTTGCGGGGCTGGGGCAGGTATTTAAAGGGCCCAGAGCTCCTGCTGCTGAGGGGAGCCCTAGCCCTTTATATCCCAGCCCCAGCCCATCCGCTGGAGCCATGGCCGGGATTCAAAGGGCTCTGGCCTGCCCACAGCGGCAGGGAGCCCTGAGCCCTTTAAATCTCAGCCGTGGCCGGGAATCTCTGCAGGCAGCCCAGAGCCCTTTGATTCCCAGCTGTGGCTGAGATTTAAAGGGCTCTGGGCTCCCCGTTGCTGTGGGCAGCCCAGAGCCCTTTGACTCCCGGCTGTGGCTGGGATTTAAAGGGCTCTGGGCTGCCCACAGAGGCTGTGTATGGGGGATTGAGAATGCCCCCTCGGGCCGCACAGTGAGGCTCCGCGGGCCGCATGTGGCCTACGGGCCATATGTTGTGCAGGCCTGGATTAGATATTGGGAAAAACTTCCTAACTATAAGGGTAGTTAAGCTCTGGAATAGAATTTTACAGACGGTTGTGGCATCCCCAGCACTTTTAAGGACAGGTTGGACAAACACCAGTCAGGAATGGTCTAGGTTTACTTGGTTCTGTCACAGAGCAGGGGGATGGACTAGTTAACCTCTTGAGTTTCCTTCCAGCCCTACATTTCTATGAGTCTCAAAATCAATTGATGTGTCTGCTACTGAATTGTAGAGGTGAGAGAGGTTGTCTTGCAGCTATTAACACACATAGCAGGTGCCAGGCAATCCCTTTGGCCTATGTGGGAGAACCAGCTTCATCAATCAAGTCAGTGGTGAATAATCTCTGGTCATGGAGTATTGAGGAATAAGTGGCCATTCCAACAAATGCTTTCTGAAGGCAAAGGGAGGATCTGGAACAGACTCATACTCAGTTAATTCTGCCTGTGAGGCCTCTCCCATTGAACTCACAGCTTCTTTCAGATCAAATTGTCTGGCACTCCTGGGAAACAAACTGTTGCAGGAACTCACTGGGTGAAATCTGTGGTTTGCAGATCAGGCTAAATGGTCCTGAGGCTCCCTTCTGGCCAAAAAACCTAGGAAAACATAAATCTAGCCCTTACAGAGGGATTTAGGCCTGATATTTATAGTAATCTCTTAAACAAACTGGTGCTTTCTGGAATGGACTGAGAAATCCCAATACTCAGATTCTTTAGTCAGCAGGATGCTTACCAGAGCCTGCAGGTAGACTGAAAGCTTGCTCAGTCAGAAGAGACTCATATTATCTTGGAGGAAGTGGAGTTATGTGTCTTACACAGGCAATCCAAGCTTGTTTAAGCATGTCAGCAAGCCCCTGCGGCCTGTCCCACATGACAGTGAATCAGTCTTCCAACAGGAGAGAGTGAGTCAGAAAGGGCACTTGAGAAGCTTAATTCATCAAGCCCTTGCTGTTCTGCCCAGGAAAATTTCACTCAGAAATATCCACCCTTGATAATGATACGGTAGAGCCAGGAGTCATGAAACATTGCTCTTGGCTTTCCGCACAGACTCTATGTGTAGTTTGTATCAGGGAATTACAGCAGGTTGGTGGCTTCCATGAATGTGGTTTTAAAAAAGTGAACCCCAAACTAGTTATGTGTCTTGGAATAAAAACCACAAGAGCCAGATTTCCTGTATGATGTACAAGAACAAATGTCCATAAATGGTAAAAACAGACAGACATGTCCATTATAACCACAGGGTTCGGTGCCGTGACTTCTATTGTGTTACCATGTGTTTCACTTTCTCATGGCTGCTTTTTCCATTCCTGTTATTTAGCATGGCTAGCTACATGGCCCAGGGTCTTGACAGGCTTTTTACAAAGACTCTTTCATTCATCTGCACCATATAGGGAATGTCAGCCATTCCACTGTAAGCAGCTATTTTTAGACATTTATAACTGTGGTGTATAAATTCATGCCAGGCAGAAACTTGGCAGAAACAGTCTCAGCTCCAAAACCAGTTTGTAAGAGAGAGAAAGTAATGTGGTCACTGGTTAGGTCTCAACTCCAACCCTCAGCAGTTACTGGCTTCCATTGGGAGGCAGGTGGGAACGGTGGGGTTAACATAGTCTGTAGCTCATGTGAATCAAGAGGTAGAAAGAAGTGAGGGAGTCTGAGGCCTTGTTAGCCCTGGGGGGCCAATCCTGCCAACCCTTATTCCACAGATGAGGACTATAGCCATGGATTTGAGGAGCCAGCACAGGAGACCTGCACCCTCTTCATGCTGAGGATCAGAGGTCCATGTGGATCTGCAACTAGAAACGTAGGAACTGCCATATTGGATCAGAGTGCGGTCCATCTTGTCTAATAGCCTGTCTCTGACAGTGGCTAGCACCAGCTGCATCAGAGGAAGATGTAGAGACTCTGTTTGGATCAACTGGACATTTCCCTGTACAAAAGGAATCACAGCAGCAGGAAAAACGCAGCAGGAAGCACTGCCATTTGCAATCCATAGATTGTAGCAGCAGCTGCAGATAGGCAGAAAAATTCACCAGCTCCAGACTGTCAAGGATTTCCCCAGAACCCAGCTTGAAGCAATATTTATTGTTTGTGGTTGAATCTTCAGGGAAAAAGGCCCCCTTGAAAAGAGCCTAAGATAGAATGAGCACTTCAGAAGAGTTGTAGCTGGTTGTTCCCAGGATATCAGAGACAAGGTGGGTCAGGTAATATCTTTTATTGGACTAATTTCGCCTGGAATGGTCTCTTGCAACATGTGTTCACTCCTTATCTGTTCCACCCCTGTATTTATCTGTGACACCCTGAATACCTTTCCCAGCCTTGGAGAAGAGTTCCATGTAGCTGGAAAGCTCATCTCTTTCACCATCAGACATTGGTCCAATAAAATACATGATCTTGCCCACTTGGTGTGTCTACTTCAGAAGAGCAATTTTTTGACTTCTGAACACTCCAGTGACACAAAACATCTTGTAGCAAAAGGCCTTCTGGGTTTTTAGCAGACAAAAAGCCCATCCCTAGACTTGCTGAGAGATTTTTCATCCTCTGCAAAATCAGAAATCCTAGAATTTTCTTTTGTTACTATCTGTGTGAATTTAATGCAGGTAAAATGTGCCAGTTCTTCTATTTCCCCACAGATCAGCTACACCATAGGCAGCAACAGCTTTCCCACACACTGCCCAGACAGTGTGCCTTGACCTGCCCTGGAGGGACCTTCCTAGGGCAAGAGAACACTGGGTAATCTCCATGTCCATTCAGTTCTTGCCCTTTCTCGCTGATAGTGCCAACCAGGGGCAGGTGACAGTTGTGGTGGGGTGGTCTCTCTGATGTGTACACCTGTCTGCTGGGAGCTGGAGTGAGACCACCAACTGGATTTCACACATGGCAGCATGTAACAACTTTTTTGACTTTTTGTGATTACTGAATCACGCGGGAATTTAACTGGTGACCTAAGGCAGTGGTTCTCAACCAGGGGGTCTGGGGACCTGGGTGACCGTGAGCAGGCTTCAGGGGGTCCACCAAGCAGGGCCAGCGTTCGATTCACTGGGGCCTGGAGTAGAAAACTGAACCCCCCTGCATGGGTCTGAAGCCCAGGGCCCTGAACTCTGTCACTCGGGGTTGAAGCTGAAGCCTGAGTAAAGTAGCTTCGTGGGGCCCCCTGTGGCGTGAGGCCCCAGGCAACTGCCCTGTTTGCTCCCCCCTAATGCTGGCCTTAGCTTTTATATGCAGAAAAACAGTTGTTGTGGCACAGGTGGGCTGTGGAGTTCTTATAGCATGTTAAGGAGGGGCCTCAGAAAGAAAAAGGTTAAGAACCCCTGGCCTAAATGGTGAAAACTGCTGAATGCCTTTGCCTTTCCCTGGACCAGCTAGTGCCTTACTCTCCCCTAGTTGGAGACTATTTGCTCACCAAATGTTTTTGTTTTACTCCCCTTTTCCCTTGCTTGGAAAAGGAAGCAGCCTTTGCATCCCTGCTGAAGCTCTGAAGATCCTTTCAGTTCCCTGCCTTCCCTAGCTTTGCGCGGCTCCCAGAAGCGGACACTAGGTCCCTGCAGTCCCTAGATGTATTGGTGGCAGGGAGGCTCTGCATGCTGCCCTTGCCTTGAGGGCCAGCTCCGCAGGTCCCATTGGCCAGGAACCGCGACCAACGGGAGCTGTGGGGGCAGCACCTACAGGTGCGAGGGCCACATTTGGAGCCTACCTGGCTGCCCATGCATCTAGGGTCTGCAAGGACCTGGCGTCCGCTTCCTAGTCCCATGGCAAGTGCCGCTGGGCCCCCGCACCCTGAACCTCTCACGCACCCCAACCCCCTTACCCTAGCCTGGAGTTCCCTCCCGCACCCCCTCCAACATCCCAACCCCCTCCCAAATGCCTCATCCACAGTCCCACTCCAGAGCTCACCCCCCCAGCTGGCGCCCGCACCCCCTCCTGCACCCCAAACCCCTCATCCCCAGTCCCACCCCAGATCTTGCACCCTCAGCTGGAGTCCTCATCCTCCTGCACCCCAACCCCATGCCCCAGCTTGGAGCTCTCTCCTGCACTCTGAACCCCCCCTTTATGGCCCCACCAGGAGCCTGCATCCCCAGCCCAGAGCCCATACCCCCCCTCCACCCTAACCCCCAGCCCCAGCCAGGAGTCCTCTCCCGCTCCCCAAACTCATAATCTTGGCCCCACCCCAGAGCCCTCACCCCCTAGCCAGAACCCTCACCACCTCCCACACCCCAACCCCCTGCGCCAGCCCAGTTAAAGTGAGTGAGGGTGCGGGAGAGCGAGCAATGGAAGGAGGGGGGATGGAGCAAGTGGGGGCGGAACCTCAGAGAAGGGGCAAGGCAGAGGCGGGGCCTCAGGTAAGGGGCAGGATGGGGCAGGGGTGTTTCTGGGGGGTGTAAATGCATTTGGTTAAATTAATGCCTGTAATTCACTGCACTCCTGCAGAATTTCATGTATCGAGTAAAACAGTTGTGGTTCATACCTCATGATAAACATTTGCTATAAGGTATGTGCAGCTTATAGCAAAGATGCCAAATTGTAAGGATAAAAATAGTTGACTCTAACTCTCCTTCTGTTACGGCAAAGAGGAAGAGAGATGGAATGAAGCTGCAGATTCTGGCCTAAGAATATATTATTGTTCCTTCGGCCTGAGTAATAACTTTTCAAGGCCCCAGGTATTGTCTCTTTCTGCTAGGGCAGCGCCTATAAACACCACTATTAAAGCCAAAGCATCCGCATAAGGATTCCTTTCTGAGTTAGATCTGGACATGTCCGTACAAGTTTCATTTGAGGTAAGTTATTTTCCTGGTCTTGGATTTTGGCAGCTCTCTTTTCCTTTGGGAGTACAGCCTCAGTCTGTTTAAGACGGTATCTGTGTTCTGGAGTCTCTGGGCCAGGCCGCTCCCTGATCCATAGAAGCCAATGGAGTTACACCACAAGGATAACTTTGACCCTTTCTCTATATCCATAAGTTGAGTAAACACTGTCTGTCCAATGATCAAAGTGTGACTAAACTCCAGAGCAGGTCTGCAAAACTGACTCCTTGCTTTGATTCCAGGCAGACAGTCCAAACGCCCATGTACATGCTGAATCTGTCACGTCCAGTGCTTGGATATGAACCATCCCACCAAAAACCTTGCACTTGCTCACACAACCAAAGACGTTGATTCCAGGATGCAAGATGTGCAGCTAAGACCACAGTCTATATATTTCTATTGCACCCTTGGTGCTGATTGACTTCATAGTGTTGTAGGTTTGAGGCTCAATCACTCCCGGAATAAAGTTCCCAGGGATGAAATGGGAGTTTTGTGTTTGTCTCAGTTGCAGGATCAGGTGTGCACTCCCTTCCACAATGTTGAAGCTCCCAAAGAGAATTCTGGGGGCAGAGGCTGCTCGGGAGGGGCCCTGTGGCATTTATGGGAGTGAAGGAGAACAATGGCCTAGATAGCTGCTGGTATTTTGCTTGAGATCTAGGCAGATCTTAAAGGATCTAGTTTTGGGTGCTGAATCCATTTATTCCATGTGTGTATGAAACTCATCTCCCTGCAGGAACAGTCTAGTGGAAACTCCATGGGGGAATCTCATGGCCTTTCTAGTCTCCTCTGTGGGTATTCCCATTTACAGATAGGTCTGGGCCATAGTTAAGAGCTGATATGAATAGCAACCTGAGGGAGTCCCTGGCAGGGCACAATAAGAAATTCTGTTGGTCCTAAAGAACCCAGGAACTATGCTCTGTATTCTCGAGCATCATCTTCTGGTACTGCATTTATTAACCAACTGTTTACACATATGAATATAGAGCACTCCTGTAAGAAGAATGTGCCATATGCCACATTAGTACAATCCTCTGTAGTGCAAAGGCAGATGCCACAGTGTGAGAACAGCAGAATCTGACCTTTTTCAGGGTTTCATTGTACACTGTGTCTCTGGCACATTTGGTTATATGGTTCTCAGATTGCTCTTACCTGACAAAGGAAGACAGAGAGGAGGGATGAGGAATAACACAAATAGGGTGAGCAGCACAGGCATCTCCACAAGGAGTAGATGGTTTTGCCAAGACAACCCACCCCAATCCACCAATTAGGCACAGATCTTCCCAATCAGGACTACTCCGGAACAACTATGTGGAGTTGCAGTGACCAGAGTGCTGCATGAGCTGCTGTTTCCCAGCACTCTGTCACACAGCCCTTTGAGTCTTCTCGAAAAAGAGGCAAATTAGTAGAAGGCAGATTAAATATCCCCAGTATAAAGACCCAGGCCAAGTAAGCAGTTGTCCCTCAGCTGGCTTCTGAATCAAGATGATAATCCTTTGAGCGAGTGCTTCTAATGCCTTTTAAAGTAAAGTACTATTTGTTAATGTAATGTCAAAGCACACCGAACCTGAGTTGTGAGCTGTCCAAGTATGTTTGCCCAGTTAAAGAGTGGAGTGTTTCCTGGCCCTGCTAACCATTGTGCTTCATTATTGTTGAGGATTAGGTATTGGTTCCATATGTTGTCCCAGAGAAGTGCTGACAGTTAATCTTTCCTGTGTTCCTCCTGTGAAATGGGTGTCACTCCACTGACTGCTAATTAAAGTAAATGAAGCTATGGCAATTTAGGCCTTATCTGCACTAGAAAGGGTTTGCCAGCATAGCTCCTAGTGGAGACGCAGCTTATACCAGCTAAAGAGCTCTTGTGCTGGTATCATTTATACCAGTTCCCTGAATAAAATAAGTTACATCAGCAAAAGCATGTTTTTGCTAATATAAGTGCTTCTACATCGAAGCTTTGACCAGCATAGCCACGTCAGTTAGGAGTGTGATTTTTTTCCACACTCCTGACATAGAATCATAGACTATCAGGGTTGGAAGGGACCTCAGGAGGTCATCTAGTCCCACCCCCTGCTCAAAGCAGGACCAACCCCAACTAAATCATCCCAGCCAGGGCTTTGTCAACCCTGACCTTAAAAACCTCTAAGGAAGGCAATTCCACCACTTCCCTAGGTAACTCATTCCAGTGCTTTACCACCCTCCTGGTGAAAAAGTTTTTCCTAATATTCAACCTAGACCTCCCCCACTGCAACATGAGACCATTACTCTTTGTTCTGACATCTGGTACCATAGCTATGGCAGCAAAACTTTTAAATGTAGAGCAAGCCTTATGCCAGCTGAGGAGTTGGTCAAATATTTAAATGTTGATGGAACTATTGTTATTTTTAAACCGCTGACCTTATTTCTCTCTCACTGAAGGATCTGTCCACACATAACAATATAGCTGTATTTTCCCTGGCAAGGTCTTTTACAGAACTCTCCCATACAGTCCACTTTCACCTCTCTGTCTTTCCTTTTCCTTATACTGGAAGTCTTGCCACAGTCAACACTGTGAAAGCCGAACACCTAATCTTTCCCCCCAAACAGAATCTTTCTCTTCCCTATTCCAGTGCTCTTGACAATTCTCCCAGCCTCCCCTTTGCCTCTTCCTCTCATTCTCTCCTCATACCCAGGGTCTTGCTAAATCTTCTCTCTCTCCAATGTACAAATGCTAGTCCAGGGGTCGGCAACCTTTCAGAAGTGTTGAGCCGAGTCTTCATTTATTCACTCTAATTTAAGGTTTCGCGTGCCACTAATACATGTTAACATTTTTAGAAGGTCTCTTTCTAGAAGTCTATAATATGTAACTAAACTATTGTTGGATGTAAAGTAGATAAGGTTTCAAAAATGTTGAAGAAGCTTCATTTAAAATTAAATTAAAATGCAAAGGCCCCCCAGACTGGTGGCCAGGACCTGGGCAGTGTGAGTGCCACTGCTCACTTGCCACCTTCGGCACATGTGCCATAAGTTGCCTACCCCTGTGCTAGTCCATGGCTTGGCTGTCTCCTACTTTGACTGCTGTGACCTTCCCCTCATCTGGCCTCCCTGATTTCCATCTTATTCCCCTCAGTCCAACCAGAATGCAGTAACTAGAACTATCTCCATTTCCTGCTTCTTAGATCACACCCCTCTCCTCTTTAAATATGTCCTTCATTCTTCTCATTCTCCCCTTCAAGGTCATGGATACCTCTGTCCTTGTCTACATCCCTAATTTCATTTTTTACAGCACTTTGCCACTCCCTTTGTTCCCTTATTATTATAGTGAAGCCGGTAGCAATCTGTATATTTAGGCTGCCTAACGTGTTCCATTTTTTATTATTTAGATTATAGTTAAGGCCCTGCTTAACTTGCTATATTGCGGAAATTGTGGATTCTGTAATATGAGCCTGCCACCACAATTTCGACAGCGGGAGCCCTGCCACGTGTGGCGCTGACAGTAGGAGCCCCAGCTGCCCCAGAGCTGAGAGTGGGAGCCCCCCACCCACCAGCCTCAGACTCCCACTCTCAGCCCTGGGCAGCTGACAGCAGAAAATCATGGAAAAATAATAATGGACTTTATCATCTCAAATAATAAGATCCATTATTACTTTCCCGCAATTTTCCATGGTTTGTCCACAATTCAGCCACAATTTTTTGACAATCATCCCACAGTTCAAGTAAGGTCTTTATTGTAGTAGCACCTAGAGTCTTTAATCCAGACCAGGATCCCATTGTGCTAGGTGCTGCACATAAGAGACAGCCCTTGTCCCCAAGAGTTTACAGTCTAATTAGACAAGACAAAGGGTGGGGGGAAATTAAATAGCATTATCCCCATTTTACAGATGAGGAACGGAGGCCCTGCCAGATTGTGTGACTAGCCCAAGGTCACACAGGAAGTCTGTGTCAGTGCCCACAATTGGCCCTAGATATCTTGGGTCCCTGTCCAATGCTGTTTTAACCATGAGACCACCCATTCCCTCTTTCTCCTATACTCTTTGGGCTTAGTAATTAATGTATTTCCTTGTGTTAGGTGATCTCCATCCTGAACTCTTCTTTTGTCACCAAAGGCCAGACTGACAAGCTGTGTTTTCCCTTTTCCAAAGCAGTGGAAACAGAAAAATCAGATTTGGCCTCAGTAGCATATGGAACAGCAACAGCTTCTCCTAATGACTTTCCCTAAATTCTTGAAATGTGGCTAATGCAGGCACATTAATCATAACATTTATTAACTGATGAGCTGGAAGCATGGAACTCAGATTTGTTCACTGCATCTCACACATACCATTCTCTAGTTCAGAGCTTTGGAGAAAGCCAGAGACAGTTTATGGAATTGGTGGTAGCTTTTGCAGACATTGCCTATTGTTCAAATGCAGGAATATATATCAGTGACTCACTCATTAAACAGCACAATGAAGCAGTCCAAGGAAAGTTGAGTATTTCTGTGCTTTTTAAATCCCGTGGGAAGGAGAGAAGGGGGTGCAATGCAGGGCTGCCCGGGGGCGGCAAGTGGGGCAATTTGCCCCAGGCCCCGGGCCCCACAGGGGCCCCCACGAGAGTTTTTCAGGGCCCCTAGAGCGGGGTCCTTCACTCGCTCCGGGGGCCCCAGAAAACTCTCGCAGGGCCCAGGTCCCCAGAGCTTCTTCCACTCCGGGTCTTCAGCGGCAATTCAGCAGTGAGGGGGTCCTTCTACTCGGGGACCTGCCGCTGAAGTGCCCCGAAGACCCGCAGCAGGGGGTCCTTCCACCCTGGTACCCGCCTCCAAAGTGCCCCAAAGACCCACAGCAGGGGGTCCTTCCACCCTGGCACCCGCCGCCGAAATGCCGGGTCTTCTGAATCCTCTGGGCGGCCCTGGTGCAATGGGTTAGGACACTAGTCTTTGTTCTTGGCGACCAAATGCAAAACCCACCTCAGGTCACAACTAAAATGGGATTTGGTGGTCTTGTCCTTGTCCCTGTTGATTAAGGAAATATGTGAAACTCCCTCCCCCAGTTTTCAACTGTTAAGTGTGTTTGATTCTTGTTCTGGCTGTTTTTCAGGCTTTCTGAAGTATTGAGAAACTAGACACTTACCTGTTCCAGCTTGCAGGGCTGGCAGAGTCGAGGAGCAGTTTCTTGCTCTTGTGAAATTCTTCCTTCTGAGCTGGGCTGGCCTTTCCAAAACTGTGCAGGAAAATTCCACTTCGAGGCTATTGAGCAAAAATCTTCTAAGCTTTGTTGCTAACACATGGAGAAGTGCTGCTTTTCCAGAGCTCATTTTGAACTTGCTAGTTTTTGTGATGGCTGTTCTAAGCCATACTGTCTGCCATAGGCCATGAGATGCCAGTGTGACAGCATTGTCCCAGCCATGTCCCCTTTCACATGGCCAAATCCTTTACACATGCTGCATGGAGGGGTGGCAGAAAAGTCCCGTGCACCAGGATGATATACTCATGGCTATTACCTGAGCTTTGCACCCAGACACAAGTCACAGTGCAGTTCAAAGAGGCCTCTTCTCAACCCAGGATGTGGTCCATATAGCGTTTGAAGTTCATAGGATTTTCATTCATGAAAAGGCAACAGCCCGTGAATCTTTATATTAGAGTTGGGTGAAAAGCTGTATGGAGAAAACCTAAACCTGCAGGTTTGGATATTCAGATCTAGACTGGAACGAGAACATTTGGGTTTAGGTTACCTACATCCACCCATATGCATTAACTATATGGACACCTTTAGATTTCTCATATCTGATTTTGAAAGTTAATTGTGGGGTCTACTGTTTGAAAAAAATAACCTTATAATGGAGATATACCTATCTTCCAGAACTGGAAGGGATCCTAAAGGGTCATCAAGTCCAGCCCCCTGCCTTCGCTAGCAGGACCAAGTACTGATTTTGCCCCAGATTCCTAAGTGGCCCCCTCAAGGATTGAGTTCATAACCCTAGGTTTAAGCAGGCCAGTGCTCAAACCACTGAGCTATCTGTCCCCCAACCTTAACTGCTATTGTTTAGGATACACATACTAAGCTAAGTCAGAGTGCCTAGCAGTTAGTTGCTCATTCATTCCCTGAGAACGTGAGAAGAAAATTTCTCTTTCCGAGCCTCCATTGTATGGTGCTATATGCCAGAAATGACAGCAATCTTAGTTTTCAGTCATTAATTCTGAGCCAGCTTGCACAGTATATTATAGCATCAATGAAAGGCAGCTTTATAGGGAGTGTCTACAAGACTGTTGTATTGTACAGTAACTGTTAGTCATGGTATATATATATAATTCTGCAGTTATATATATATATATATTTAAATAGGCTTGGTTTTGCTGTGAGCTCCATGAATAGCTCTTTCAGCTAGATTTTTGTTGCAGCTTGTTTGATTACATAATCAGACCACTCTGGTTATATGTGCAATGTCTTCAGCAGCATGAACTGGAAGTCGGTAGTGATTCAAAGCTATGTTAGGCAAAGCTCTCTACAGTTATTATCTAGTACAGTGGAGGAGAGGGCTCGGACATTGCTTGGAAATGCCACAGGCTGCCACTTTATTTTTTTTTGTGCAGACCTGATTGCTAATGTCACTTATCAAAATCCTTTCACTAGGATTATATACATGGGGGACTTCACAGGCAGAATAGGAACAGTCTCAGTCTTCCAACTTTGTTGTTGAACCAAATCACACAAGTAAGCCTGAATTTCATTGAATATCACATACGTGTAGATACTGGAGTGAAGATGCATAGGACACCCTGCAGTACCTGCCATAATGTTGATGCTATAGATAGAAATTAATAACAAACTATAATCACACTTTGTTTTCTATTGTACTTGTTCAAAAAAAGATGTAACATGCAGTTTTAGCAATCTGATACAAAACATACCACATGGAAATAAATCAATGCTTAGGACCAAATTTTCTGGCGAGGTAAATGGGCCATTGGCATTTTCATTGACATCAGAGAAGTTTGACCCATTATTAGTCACAGAAAATCTGGCTCTTATATTGTAAACTCTTTGGTCAATGGCCACATTTTCATACAAAGAAAACTGGATTGAGGCAGTAGGCAGAATGGGGCCATGCCTAGGACCCCAGCTCCTGGAGTTATGTGATTATAGCAGAGTCTCAGATTTCATTTATATAAAAAAGTATATTTCTAGCCCTTGAGACTGTGTAGTAAAAGCACAAAAATATGACCTGAGTGTAACCAAAGCAGTGATGCCTGCCTGAGTCTGCAGACAGCCTGAAACAATAGTTAGGCATTTCCTTATCTCAACTGAGTAGCCATATATACAAATGGCTACTTATGTAGGCAATTACCTGTTTTGAGGAGGTTCTCTGCCTGCAAGAGATGTGTGTTCTAAGAGCTGAATAAATGGCCCTGAATGTACAAAAACTGCGTAGAAGCATAGTTGTATTTACACTGGGATCTCCTCTGGTGCTTAGATATCATGGTGATAGTTCTCTTAGACTACACAGTACATAATACATCTGCAGCTTCATTAAAAAGATTTCCTGGTGAATGATCTGGCCATCTGTGACATAGTGGGAAAAATCTGTATAATTTTTTATGAATATGGTATATGCTTCTCGGTGCTTGCTATGGCATCAGACCAAAAGGGTTGTTAAAAGAACCAAGTAGGATAGATAATACAGTGTCACAGATAAGAATCCTTGAAGAAACGAGGGGTAAGCTGTTTACTGGGGAATACTCCGTATCTGGCTCTAGCTAGGCTGAGAATGGTTTACTTTTCCTAAGAATAAGCTGAGGGTCAAGAGAAGGATACGAACATTACAGGAACCTGGGCCTAGAAGAGGGTGGAGGTTGAGTGAGTGGCCCGAGGTTGCCCATCAGTGAGAAATGACAGGCTGGCAAAGAGAGAGAGAAGCAGCAGCAGCTAGGGCATTGACT
Organism: Chelonoidis abingdonii; assembly: GCF_003597395.2. NCBI lineage: Eukaryota > Metazoa > Chordata > Testudines > Testudinidae > Chelonoidis > Chelonoidis abingdonii. The sequence continues at coordinate 145,704,306 of NC_133772.1, read as the reverse complement.
TCTGACAGCCCAGACATGGAGATAACTGACTAGCTGAAATGTACAAAAACCCGAAGGAAAGATTATGGGTTAGGGAAATATATACCTTTACTATTTTTACTCTTTGTTCTACGTGCTTTGTACCTGTGGTGAATGAATAAATAATGCTTTGTTTTGAAAAAGCTATTGTTGAGTTGTGTTAACCACCTCACAGGTCCTTGGGATGTACAGGTGCCAAACTGAACTGGGCCAGTTGCATTAACATAGTTGAAAAGGGGTGGGGAGGCTGAGACTCAGTCCCAGAGTGGTTGAGCTGTGTGGTTGCACTCAGAGTGAGGCGTGGGAAGCCAGTGCTGTCACCTAACGGGTGCACTTGAGAGGAGTTAACAGAGACTAAAACACATTTCACCTGTAATGGACGCACCATGAACACACAAGTGCTTTCCCATTTCAAACTGTGACTTGTTTAGGGTTATGCTAGCTTGTGTCTCAGTAATGCCGATTTTCTGTGATTATTTTACTAAAAGTCCCACCTAACGTCTACTTGTAAATCCTTTTGGTCTTACTTGTGAAACAGAGACGAGGAAAACAAGAAATGTTGTCACATTTGCCAGGGAGCCCTTGAAAGATTTTAGATGCCTCAGTGCTCCTCAGGATGCTGCAAGATTTTGAAAAGGTATTTGTTAGTGCTAGGAAAATGCTATTAGTAGTGTTGCACCTTTGCAGTTATAAAATTTCTCTGCTATGTGATGGAGCCACTAGCAAGCTGAGGATCCAATCCTGAGAGCAGATGAGTGTTCTCAGCTTTTCAAATGGAGGTGAGGCCACTCAGCACTTTACACATTAAGCTGCAACTGCTAAAAGTAGGCTGGAGATTATTAACATGAAAAAAGACTGTGAGCAGAACATACAGGAACTTAAACGTTCCCATATCAGAGGAGAGTAGACACCAGTTAGTCCAGTATCTTCTCTCTTTTTCCACTCTGTCCTGGCTAGGACTGTGGGCAAGTATCTAATCTCTGCGAGTCTCCATTTCTTTGTTAGTGAACTGGGGCTAATAATGCTCACTCATCTGGCAGGGTTGTTGAGATGTTCTTTCAGTGTATGCTTTTGAAGCATGTGGGTCTCCTCTGCTGGAAGGTGCTATGGAAGGGCAGAGTGGTGTTTAAAGGCAAGGAGACATTTAATTCAGAAGGAGGAAAAGGTGATGAAGCTGTAAAGCCAAGGAGAAAGGGAGGAGCTGCTGGAGAATAGCCAAAGCTGCCCAGAAGGCATTAGAGAATGTCGGGCTAGGACAAAGAGAAGAGGAAAGGATCAGATCATATGGCTGATGAAGAAAGGAAAAGTGATTCCCCAAAAGGGAACATCCACAAAGGTCTACGGACCCTGAGGAAGACTTGGCCTCCGTGACACAGCAGACACAGTGACCCTTTACTCACCAACAATGTCTTATGTGAGGGGAGCCAATGATAAGGCAAACCCTCCTTCCTATCCCAGTGGCAGCATGCTGGACCCTGCTCCCCATCACTGTCTTCAGGGGAGAGCATTGCTTCCCTACCCCTCATGGCAAACATCTTCATGGAAGTGGGAGGCTTCCTGTCTCCACTCCTGCTCCCATTCCGCAATAAGGAAGGCACCAGCTCCCATGGCTGTTGGTACTCCACTGAGCCCTACTGTAGCCCAGAGTCTCAGGGTATCCAGACTCCAAAACACTAGGACTAGGGGTTCAGACCCTCAGCAATGCCTGTGGTTGGATGTAGTGGAGAGTGGCAGCTGTACAGAGATGGTTGTGGCTGCCTCATTCAAGATTGCTTAGCCCTGGTGGAAATTAGAAAAGGAGGGACACTGCTTGAATTTACACTGCTAGTATAAGGTTCCCTACACCAGCAGGAGTGCAAGAGAAGCAGAACTCAGCTCCACTACACACCATCCCCACCAGCCTTGCTTTTCCTCTCACTTATACCAGGAGTGGAAAGGGGCTGCCAAAAGCCTCCAGATCTCTAGATGGCTTAAGTTCCTACAGTGAGAACCCAAACTGACAGATGTAACACAACCCTAACCACAGCTGCCTTACATACTAGGACAAAATAAGACATCCTTCCCAAACTGCCAGATTCCATACTTCCCTGCTGTCATCACATTCTACATTCTCTCTGTAGTTACAGCATCCCCCAGCCTTCTGTTGCTAAGGTCCCTGCTAGAGCACAAGTATAGAAAATAAATGAGCAAGGGAGGAGTGACTAGAGGATGGAAGCTGCTCTACTGAAGGGTTTTTCATAAAGGAGGCCTTGTTTACTTCAGCTAAATATCACACAAGAAGACACAGCTTCTGAGCCCTAATATTTATGTGGAGGTCAAAGTGGGGATACCATGCAGTTTCTTAGCCACTTACTTAAGATTCAAGGTATGCTTGTTTCTAAACAGTAGTAGACAAAATAGTAATTGCGCTCAAGTCACATTCAAGCTTTCTGCTCACACTATCAGCTACCACACAGCTTAATGGTTGCCAAAATACTTTCTTATCAGTAGACCTTCCCAAATGGAAGTATATTAGATACAAGAACATTAAAAATTGGTGCTGAATGCAAAGAATAGAAAGATAGGTAAACAAGTCAAAAAAGGTACAGGTTAAGAAAATGAAACCAATAAAAGAAATGATAAACTTCTTCACCCCACTCAGCACTACCTCTCCTGGTGTGACTTTATAGCTGTTTCCTTTTCCTTTAGTGCCCCCTAGTGTTCGTTACTAGTATATCAAGATTTTCTCAAAAAAATTCTGACAGTAAAATATCTTTTCAATTGCTATCACCTTATAAGGTTAATCAGTTTCAAAATTCTGTGTCCTTCTGTCTATTTTACTTATATAACTCCATTACCATAGAAGTTGTGTGCTAATTTAGAGACCAAATGGATAATCTATGCCTTATTTTTGTACAACCCCAAACCAAACAAAGTTTCCTTTAATCTTTGTATTTTGTATCAGAGTTACTGAGTATGCAGAAAGAAATTCTGATTCTTAGCCTTTTGTAGGACAGGGTGTAATTCCCTTTGGCTGATTTACTTGCATCCTGTGGAGCCAGATCCTCAGCTGGTGTAAATTGTTGTAGGTCCCTGGTCCCTGTATTCTCAGAGCTACTCATATGTGCTTGAGTGCATATGACACCGATTCTGTACACAGAGGAATTCATGGAAAAGGTCTGAAGAGATTGATCAATATGGCCAGTCAAGGCTTTCCATGACAAAGGCTTTAATTCAAAGAAGCTGTGCTGTGTAAGATCTTACTTTTCAACTGATGCTTCCTTGTAACAGGACTTGCCTAGATTGTTCCGTTGGATTATACTAAGGTATGAATTTTCAGTACCATTCAGTAAAGCCAGGAATAGAATTCAACCAAATCATAAGCAACTTTTGGGAAGTTCTCTTGTTTATCAGGTGTTCATCAGAACCTGTCCAAACAATGGCTAGTTTTCCCTCCTTTTTTTTTCTTCTTTGCTATGCTTTACATTTGCTGTTAGGTGTGTTGTGACCACAACACAGAACTAAGCATCATGAGAACTGGGTTCTGTTCCCAGCTCTGCTATCAACTTTATGTGTGACTGTAAGCAAGATACTTATGGGCTGATTCTAAGAGGTACTGAGCACAACTTCTGTTGAAATAACTGGGAGGTGAGGATTCTCACAGCATCACCGAAAATCAGGACATTAACATCTCTGTGTCTTAGGTTTTTTATCTGTAAATATGTCCCTACTTCACATGGATATTGTGAGCAGGGCCGGTGCAACCATTTAGGCAAACTAGGCAGCCGCCTAGGGCGCCTAGTGGTTGGGTGTGCCTAAAAGCCCCTCAGGTGAGGAGGTGGAGGTGAGCTGGGTGGGGGGGCACGTGGAGAGGGTTGCCTGCAATAACGAGGGGGGTGCGCAGAGGGGAACCGCTCCCCGCCCCAGCTCACCTCTGCTCTGCCTCCTCTGCTGAGCACATAGCCTAGCTCTAAGTCTCCTCCAATCAGCGCCGCAAGCCTGGGCGGGGAGGAGAATTAGAGCAGCGCCAGCGTGCTCAGTGGAGGAGACGGAGCCGAGGTGAGCTGGGGCGGGCTACTCAGGCTAGCTTCCGCGGTGGGAGGTCTCCCCAGGCAGGGTTAGCTGCCGGGGGAGGGGGAGGGAAGTCTCCCCAGGCAAGGTTAGTTGCCATGGGGGGGACAGGGGGAGAGGGGTTAGCTGTCGTGGGGCGGGATAGCTGCTAGCTGCTGCGGGGGGGGCTCCCCGGTTGCGGGGTTGAGTTAGCTGCCGTGGGGGGGGTGTTATCTGGGGGGGGTTGCAAGGTGGAAGTTTCACCTAGGGCGTGAAACTTCCTTGCACCGGCCCTGATTGTGAGGCTAAATTTATCACTAAAATACAATGGTTTTACAGCATCTGGAGAATATGTTTTCCCACTGTCTAAATCCTGACTATCTTCTCCAGGAGCTCTTTACATTTACAAAAGGAAACCAATCTCTTGTGGGAATACTTTAATATGTCATTGACTCACCCACGCGTATTCCCCAAAATGCTTTTTAGCATCTGCATTCTTTACTGGGAGCAGGGCCTGTACTTTCTGAATTCCCTTATAACTCCCATCTGGTCTTATGAGAGTGTAACACGCCCACATTCCTTCAACACTAGCATAAGCAGTGGAACCCACTCTCACATTTATGAGCAGCTAAAAACAATTCCTCTCAACTAACATCAGGAAGGAAACAGGTTGGCCTGTGCTAGCAGGCAACCTCATTCACTAGTTTATTGTACTTAGGAAAGACAATAGGGTATATGAAATATGACAATTGATTACATGAAAAGCAACTTAATTTTCTTTTTCTTTTTTTCTGTATTAGAAGGACTAAGTGGCTCAGGGAAGTGGTTCTTACTGCTAGCTTTAGTTTTCATCTGTAGGTTGCTAGTTGAAGCCAGTTTACTAACAACTGTTATTTTATTGCTAGTTGGGAGCCTAATTGAACTGCGTGATGGCTTCAGTCCAGGTCTTATTGGACAAAAGGAGATTACTTAGCTCAGCAGACAGACCAAAGATTTTATGGATGTGAAGAATAAACTATATTCTCAGGAAATCCTTATGGAAAAGAGTTGAGCGGGAGGGATAGCTCAGTGGTTTGAGCATTAGCCTACTAAACCCAGGGTTTATGAACTTAATTCTTGAGGGGGGTCACCTAGAGATCTGGGGCAAAATCAGTACTTGGTCCTGCCTAATGAATGCAGGGGGCTGGACTTAATAGCCTTTTAGGGTCCCTTCCAGTTCTATGAGATACATATCTTGGCTGCATGGTTGGTATAAGAAAGCTTGCAGAGCAAACACCAATGCTGTACAGCACTGTTCAGTATAGAAATAATTTCAGTCTTCAGGGCTTTACAATACAAAAATTAAAACTCCTTTCATTTAGTATTGCATTAAATGAAAATTTTTCTAAGCTTGCTGCTGTACTTCCTCTTCTGACTAGCACCCTCTAGCAGTCCCAGTTACTATCTATATCAGTACAGTATCTAGCCTGCACAAGAAGGACAATTCTGAGACTGTTTTAAAGAGAAGATGAATGAGTAGATACATGACTGAGCACACAAAATAATGAGTGGCATACAGAAGTAAGATTTGGAATGTCTGTACACCCTTTCTTATAATGCAAGAACCAGGGGGACATGCAATGAAACAATGCAGTGAAAGGCAGCAAATTTAAAACTGATCGAATAAAAGACTTGTGCATAGAATGAACATAGAATGAACAGATCTGACTACCAAAAGGAGGCTGCCAGACAACTCTCCAATACCAAATTCTACAGGCCACTTCCCTCAGATCCCACTGAGGAATACACTAAGAAACTGCACCATCTACTCAGGACACAGTGACACTACCATACACTACACCGGACCCACTCAGCTACCTTTAGAGCCCGACCAGGGTGATTCTAGTCTTCACTACCCAAGATCCACAACCCGGAAATCCTGGACGCGCCATCATTTCTGGGCTGGCACTCTCCACTGACGGACTGTCTGGATATGTGGACCCTATGCCACCAGCACTCCCAGCTATATCATGACACCAACTGATTTCCCTGAGGAAACTACAAGCATTGGTGACCTTCCAGAAAAAATACCATTCCTAGCCACCCATGGATGTAGAGGCTCTCTACACAAACATCCCACACACAGATGGAGAATACAGGCTGTCAGGAACAGTAGTCCCTGATGATGCCACAGCACAACTGGCTGCTGAGCTCTGTGCCTTTATACTCACACACAACTATTTCCAAAATTTTGATGACAATTAATCATATCTTCCAGATCAGTGGCACTGCTATGGGCAGCCCGCATGGCCCCACAATATGCCAATATTTTTTATGGCTGACCTGGAACAACGCTTCCTCAGCTCTCGTCCACTCACGCCCCTTCTCTACCTACGCTACCATTGATGACATCTTCATCATCTGGACCCCATGGGAAGGAGACTCTGGAAAAATTCCACCACAATTTCAACAGCTTTCCACCCACCTATCAACCTCAGCCTGGACCAATCTACACGGGAGGTCCACTTTCTAGACACCATGGTGCAAATAAGGATGGTCACATTAACACCACCTAATATTCGAAAACCTACCGACCGTATGCCTTACCTTCATGCCTCCAGCTTTCCATCCCGGGCACATCAACACAATCCATTTTGTCTACAGCCAAGCACTGAGGTACAACCGCATCTGCTCTAACCCCTCAGACAGAGCACCAACACTACAAAATCTCCACAAGCATTCTCAAAACTACAATACCCGCACGAGGAAATAAGGAAACAGATCAACAGAGCCAGACGTGTACCCAGAAGCCTCCTACTGCAAGACAAACCCAAGAAAGAAACCAACAGGACTCCACTGGCCATCACATACAGCCCCAGCTAAACCCCTCCAATGCATCATCAGGGATCTACAAAACCCATCCTGGACAATGATCCCACACTTTCACAGGCTTGGGTGGCAGGCCAATCCTCGCCCACAGACAACCTGCAACCTGAAACGTATTCTCACCAGTTAACTGCACACCGTACCATAGTAACTCTAGCTCAGGAACCAATCCATGCAACAAACCTCGATGCCAACTATCTGCCCAATATCTACACCAGCGACACCATCACAGGACCTAAACCAGATCAGCCACACCATCACCGGTTCATTCACCTGCACGTCCACCAATGTAATATACGCCATCATATGCCAGCAATGCCCCTCTGCTATGTACATCGGCCAAACTGGACAGTCTCTACGGAAAAGGATAAATGGACACAAATCAGATATTTTCAGGAATGGCAATATACAAAAACCTGTAGGAGAGCACTTCAACCTCCCTGGCCACACTATAGCAGACCTTAAGGTGGCCATCCTGCAGCAAAAAAACTTCAGGACCAGACTTCAAGAGAAACTGCTGAGCTTCAGTTCATCTGCAAATTTGACACCATCAGCTCAGGACTAAACAAAGACTGTGAATGGCTTGCCAATACAGAACCAGTTTCTAGTTTCTCCTCCCTTGGTTTTCACACCTCAACTGCTAGAACAGGGCCTCATCCTCCCTGATTGAACTAACCTCGTTATCTCTAGCTTGCTTGCTAGCATATATATACCTGCCCCTGGAAATTTCCACTACCTGCGTCTGACGAATTGGTATTCACCCATGAAAGCTCACGCTCCAAAACATCTGTTAGTCTATAAGGTGCCACAGGATTCTCTGCTGCTTTTACACTTCCTCTGTGGAATTAATTGCAACACATTAAAATTACAGCAAAGTAAGCTTACCAAGATTCAAAAAAGGATTGTACATTTGTACACACTAGATGAAACTTCTAGCAAAGAGGAAAAAAATTCCAAACAAACAAATCATATCAGGTTTTTTTTAGAAGGAATATAAATCTTAAATCCTCATGTTTCAGGGCTAGGCCAACCACTAACTGAAGAAGTTACAATGAAACTTCCTCTATAGGAAGGTTATTCAGTAATTGCCTGATGCAGGGTTTCTTGCACTTTCCTCTGCAGGTAGTTCTGTCCATGGTCAGAGACATGATACTTATTTGGATGATCCCCTGGTCTGATCTGGTTTGGCGATGGCTATCTTTCTGTGAATTAAAGTCTTGTTGATACCTTACTGTAAACTTTGAGAAGATATTCTATTTACATTTTAGAGACAAATTGTCTATTTTATTGTATGCATTCCATTTTTCTCTTCCTGTGTTTCTTATTGCTAAAGACATTTATATACAAAAAGGATCATTTTTTCCCTGCTGCTTATTCCCTACCCAAAGTCATAATGCTCTCTTTGTGACATCACATTTGGCTGCTGTGGGAATGATTATATCACAAACAGAAGGTTATAACTTCAGGAGAAGAATAAGGAGGAGCAAATGGACTTTTAAGAAACGAAAAGTTCCCCTTTTCATGCAAATTGCCTTAATAATAAAGTATAAAGGAAGGGAAAAAAAGAAAAGAAGCAATAAAATACACGTCACACTATCCAATATTATTGTTCTGTTATAGAGGGTCAGAATCTGCCAATATTTATGTGAGTAACTTTACCCACGGAGATCCTCAATTTCCTGTAACAATGCAAAGTAGCCTTAGTGTGGACCAGGATCTGGCCCTAAATGTGTTTCTTATTATGTTGTTTTTAATAGTGCCTCTTATTTTAGGATTCTGTCACACTTTGTGAGGTAATTGCCACACTTGTAGCCTAGACATCTGTGGGTTGCCTTGCCTTCCAGTGATACTCTGGCCTGGAATAATTAATCAGAGAGTGACACAGTGTATTTGCCTAGTGAGATGTATCCAGTGTGTCATGTGGCACAGTAAGGGAGTGGAGTTGCCCTGGGAGTGGGGCAGACTCAAGGTCCTGACTAAAAGATTACTTCTGACACACTGCCACTCAGTCTCAGTGCCCTCACTTGCTCAGTGTCAGGGAAAGACAGAAGACTGACATGGCCTTCAACGTTGGCAAGTTGAGGAGAGCTGCATCAGATGTTTGGCTACGTGTTGACCACTTTGTGGGAAACAGACTTTGAATGTGAGTCTATAGGGTTTCCTCTTCTGCACTAAGTCAGATAATTCAAGTGATTCAAATGCTAGTAGATAAATCAGGCTGAACAAACATCCTGCTACTATATATTTCCCATTCCCCTTCCTTCCCAACTATGGAACTGGTAGAATGGCACAGTGTCTTCGTTACAGATTGGATAAGTGCTAATGCAAACAAAGGCTTACTGGTATAAAAACTGACTGAGCTCCATGCCTTCAGGAATGAATGACCAGAATTAATTTAAAAACACTGAGTTTTAATATTTTGCACTTCTGTGGCACCTTTCATAAAATCATCAAAGTGTAGGACTAGAAGGAATCTCAAGAGGTCATCTAGTCCAGTCCCCTGCACTCAAGGCAGGACTAAGTAATTACTAGACCATTCCTGACAGGTGTTTGTCTAACTTGTTCTTAAAAACCTCCAGTGGTGGAGATTTCACAACATCTCTAGGCAATTTGTTCCAGTGCTTTACCTCCCTGACAGGAAGATTTTCCTAATCATAGAATCATAGGACTGGAAGGAACCTCGAAAGGTCATCTAGTTTAATCCCCTGCACTCATGGCAGGACTAAGTATTATCTAGACGATTCCTGACTGGTGTTTGTCTAAGTTGCTCTTAAAAATCTCCAGTGATGGGCATTCCACAGCCTCCCTCGGCAATTTATTCCACTGCTTAACCACCCTGACAGGACCATTTTCCTAATGTTCCACCTAAACCTTCCTTACTGCAATTTAAGCCCATTTCTTCTTGTCCTAACCTCAGAGGTTAATCAGAACAATTTTTCTCCCTCCTCCTTGTAACAACCTTTTATGTACTTGAAAGCTGTTACTGTGTCCCCTGTCAGTCTTCTCTTCTCCAGACTAAACAAACCCAATTTTGTTCAAGCTTTCCTCATAGGTCATGTTTTCTAGAACTTTTAATAATTGTTGTTGCTCTTCTCTGGATTTCTCCAGTTTGTTCACACCTTTCCTGAAATGTGGTGCCCAGAACTGGACACCTACTGTAGTCCAGCTGAAGCCTTATCTATGCGAAGCAGAATGGAGGAATTACTTCTCGTGTCTTGCTTACAACACTCCTGCTAATACAGTACTCTTCACTATTTTTGAAGTGGAGACCATTTTGGCAAAAAACCTTCAGTGTGAGAGCCACATCAACTACTAAATTAACACATTGCTTACTACTCCTTAATGATGTAATGTTACAGAGCCACTTGTTTAACTAAAACAAAGTCTACTTGTACAATAAAATGATACTCCTTTTATAAAATAATAACCAGGAAAAGATATGGAATTAAAAAAGGCACCTATGCGAGTAAACTTTTTAAGAGAAGAAGAATGCAAAACTTATTTTAAAAACTGGATGGGCGAACGTGTGCCTGTTCCTCCTTGACTTTGTTCATACAGTATTTGTCATCTGTCTTTGCAATCCTGTTAAGGCAGTCCAAATGTTCGTTGGTCAATGTTCTTCTATTTTCTTTTTGCCCCTCTGACTGGGGGTGAGGGCTGTAGGGTGGAGCTGGGGATGAGGGGTTTGGGATGTGGGAGGGGGCTTAGGGCTGAGGCAGAGGATTGGGGTGCAGGGGTGAGGGCTGCGGGGTGGGGCCAGGGATGAGGGATTCAGGATGCAGGAGGAGGCTCAGGGCTGAGGCAGACAGTTGGGATGAGGGGGTAGGAGGAGGGCACTGGTTGGAGGTGCGGGATCTGGGGTGGGGCCAGGGATGAGGAGTTTGGGATGCAGGCAGGCTAACCTGGGGCTGGGGCAAGAGGACTCCCCCCAGCCCTTTCCCTGCCAGTAGCAGCTAGCTCTGGGGAAGGGGCCTCTCTCTTCCTGCCAACAGACAGCATGGAGCTCCGGGAGCAGGGCCCCTCTCTCCCCTCCGGCAGCAGGGAGCTCCTGGGCAGGGGAGAGGCCCACAGCAGCCCTGCAAGCCACAAATTGCTCCCCTCCCCTCCCCACACCTCCTACCTCTCTTCTCTCCAGGTCCCTGCTTTATGGCCCTTTAGAGCTGCTGCACAGCTATTTATAGCCTGCCGCACAGCCACGCAACTCAGAGGGAACTTAGTGAGTTGCATTTAGGGTCAAGGGAAGCCGCCACTGGCTTGTGGGCCTTGCAATGAAGAATACTGTGATAATACATCCCAGAATAATCACTTTTTTTGCAACAGTGTTACATTGTTGATTCATATTTAGCTTGTGATCCACTAGGACACTCAGATCCCTTTCGTCAGTACTCCTTCTTAGGCAGTCATTTCCCATTTTGTATGTGTGCAACTGATTGTTCCTTCCTAAATGAAGTACTTTGCATTTGTCCTTATTGAATTTCATCCTATTTACTTTAGACCATTTCTCCAGTTTGTCCAGCTCATTCTGAATTTTAATCCTATCCTCCAAAGCACTTACAACTCCTTCCAGTTTGGTATCGTCCGCAACCTTGGTAAATGTACTCTCTATGCCATGATCTAAATCAGTGGTTTTCAACCAGGGGCATGCAGACCCCGGGGGCACACAGAGGACCTCCAAGGGGTACATCAGCTCATCTAGATATTTGCCTAGTTTTACAACAGGCTACATAAAAAGCACTAGGGTTTTTTTTTTAATTTCATACAGATGACTTGTTTATACTGCTCTATATACTATACACTGAAATATAAGTACAATATTTATAGTCCACATTTTCAAAATATTCCAGTAATTTTGAGTAGTCAACAATATTATTTGAATTATGATGGCATCTAGAGCCCCCGTTGTACTAGCTGCTATACAGATATACATAGAGACACTCGCTACTCCATAGAGTTTACAGTCTGAAGTGGTAAGGCAAAGCATGAGAGAAAAGAAGCATTATCATTCCAGTTTTACAAATGAGAAACTGAGACACAGAAACATTAAATGACCTGCTTAAGGTTAGATAGTATGTCTGGGGTAGAACTAGGAATCAAACCCCAACCTTCTGAATCTAATGCTAGTACCTTAACCATAAGACCATCATTTATCTGTGATAGTTTATAACTTGATATACCTCCTGAATCCTGATTCTGCAGAGGTGTGAACACCTGCACCTCCTATTGACTTAAGCTGGAGTTGTGGTTGCCTGGAAGTTATGAAAATCAGCACCAGGGTGTCTTAAATTGAGCATTCTAAAATGGAGACATCCAAAATCTGCAGCCAATTTTGAAAATGTGGGTCTCAAGTACCCAAACAGACAATCAATGGCCAAGACTGAACTAGAGCTCAGGGTTTCCTGAATTTCTTACCATGTACACATTCCTTCATACCACACTGACTCTCATTAATCAGAGTGGTCAGGAACTGAATGCTGGCACCTACTTAGTTAAAGCATTAACTCAATATATCAACACTTTTTTGACTATTTCACTGGAACAAAAAATAGACAATCAAAGATAGAAGGGCAATTTTGAAATAGACACGGAGGTATGATAAAGTGATGCAGTAAGAATGAATTATTTTAGAGCACATTTGGACCAGTTTACATTGCTTTTATTTTGTCACTTTAAATGGTTAGGCTGTGCCCCAGAGTTCAGTAAATGGACTGTCATACATTGGAAAATATCTCTGAGTGCTAGGTACTATATTTAGTTTAATATTATTTATTCTGTTAGTTCTTGTGCCTGATCAATACACTTAGCAAGATAATTTAATTGGCTCTTATGATACTGTGAGATCTGATGGCCTGGAGCAGGACCAAAAACACCCAGGGTCTAATTTTATCCCTGGTAGTGCCTCCATCCATGACCTTGGACAAGTCTCTTAACCTTCATCTCTCATTTTCTGCTTCTGTAAAAAAGAGAGAATAATTCCTATCTATCTCACAGAGGTGTTGTGAAGATTAACTAGTTAATGTATGTAAAGCACTATATAAATGCTACATATTATATTTAAGATCCTAAGGACTAGCCCTTAAAATGTGCCACTTTATCAATCAACATGTCCATATTTTTCTGTAGTAATTTGTAATTGACTATATATAGTGAATAGTTTTTTAAAATCTCTGTAACCCTTGGAGAACTACACATATCTCTGGCTTGTAACAAATGGAACCCACATCTTAAAACTGTGCTAAGAAGGGCATATGTGCATATACTTAGCAGGCCTTGAGAATTTTAGTGACTACAGAAAATGTTCCTGTTAAGACATAAAATAGTTCATATGGTTAGTAACAGCTAGATGGCAAATATTTTACATTCACACTATGCTCTTAGGGACACCTGGTAGGGGTGTTGAGGATGAATTATTTGTCCTACACTTAGAAAATATAAAACGCTATACTATAAATACCGAGTACAAGATAATTAGTACCTAATGGTGTATACGTAACTCAGACCTGATAAAATTAGTGAGACCTGTTATTCAGTGGCACAGAGAGAGGATTTAAGTTTAAATACCAGAGGCAGCACAGCAAGTGCTAGAAGCTGGTGCTTTCAAGAGTTCTGGGTTCTAGTCCCATTGCCCGTGTGTAGCTAGTGCTAGGAAGCAAATGATGCAATGACAGATGCACTATGGATCCAGATGTGAAGAGTGTGGGGTAGCAGTATGCCAAACAACAGAGACTCCTAGGGGCTATAGAGGGTACAGGGTGTGCCTGGAAGGAGCTATAGAAAGGAGACAGAGGGGGGCTGAGGGCCATTTGGGGGGGGTCAGTGGAGACTTAGGTGAAAATGGTGGAAGGAAGGGTGGTGTTGATTGGGGGTGTGTTATGGGCAGTGATGGAGGGGAAGGGGGGCTGTAGTGGGAGGTAATTAAGAGGGTGACTGTGGGTAGGTGCAGGGCCTGTAGGTGAAGATGAGACACTAATACAGGCAGCTTTAGTCTGCTGTGGGTACTGGGGGGAGGGGATGGATAAGTGGTGAGGAGGGGGGCCTATGGGTGGTAAGGTTTGGGGGGGTCTCTGGGTGGTGACAGGCAGAAGAGTTATGGGGGGCTGTGGGTGGTGCTGGGGGTTATGGGCAGTGGTTGGGGGTCTGTGGTGTGTGTGTGGCTCTGGGCTGGGAGCTGTAGAGGTTGGTGAAAGGGTGATGGGCTGGGGAGCTGTAGTAGGGGTGGCAGTTGCTGAGAGGGTGACAGGCTGGGGAGCTGTAGTAAGGGTTGGCGGTTGGTGAGAAGGTGACAGGCTGGGGAGCCGTAGTAGGGGTTGGCGGTTGCTGAGGTGACAGGCTGGGAGCTGTAGTAGGGGGTGGTGAGGTGACAGGCTGGGGAGCCGTAGTAGGTGTGGCGGTTGCTGAGAAGGTGACAGGCTGGGGAGCTGTAGTAGGGGTTGGCGGTTGCTGAGAGGGTAAAGGAGGAGGTCTACCGGCGTTAGGGAGCTCGGGGGGGTGGTGGTTGGTAACGAAGGTCTATGGGCGCTGAGTCTAGAGCAGAGGCTGACACAGGCATCCCCGCCCCCAATCTGGGCGGAGGTACTCGAGGGGAGGCGAGCTCTCGCGAGAGGAGGCGGGTCCGGGCGCTGTTAGCGTTGGGCTCCTCCCTCAGCCGGCCCGGGTGAGGCCTGTCCCATGCTGTGACCGGTGCAGCGGCCGCGGAAGGGGCCGGACGTCAAGCGGCGCCCGGCCCAGGGAGGCGGAGGCGGAGGCGGAGGCGCGCGAGCCGAGCTAGCGAGATAGGCGGCGCGGGCAGAGCCCCGGCTCCCGCGCGGCATCATGCCGGGGGGGCGCGTGTGCGCCGTGTGCGGCGGCTCGGAGATCGAGGTGGACGCGGCGCGGGGGGACGCGGTGTGTACGGGCTGCGGCTCGGTGCTCGAGGACAACATCATCGTCTCCGAGGTGCAGTTCGTGGAGAACAGCGGCGGCGGCTCCTCGGCCGTGGGGCAGTTCGTGTCTTTGGACGGTGAGCGGGGGAAGGGGTGGGGGCAGGTGGGTGCCCCCGGTCTCTCTATGGCTGGACGCTCCAGGGTTTCCCTGCTGGGGCCAGGCAGGGTGGGCAACGCTTTTCCTGTAGCGGTGGGCAGCCCTCCCTATTCACTCCCGCCGGCCTGGCACTGCTCCCCCCCCCCATCAACACATTGCTGTCGGGACAGCATGCAGGGCAGAGCTCGTTCCTTGTCCTGCGCAAGGGGCATCTGACAGGGTTTCTGACAGATGAACAGGTCACTAATTGTGTCTGAATTTTCCAAGTGACCCCTCCCCCCCTCATTTGGTTTGTACTGGGTGAGATTTTGTGTGTTGTGTATTTACTTTCAAGAGTAAAACTTGGGCTGGGGAACTCTTGAGCAGATGGAGACAAGTGAATATCTCTTCTCCATTCTTTGTTGTCCCTCTCTTGGTATGACTGAAAGGTGACTTTCAAGTGTTTTATCAAGCAGTGATCCACACAAAGATCCCAATCCTGTAACTGGAGCCATGTGGACAGACCCCTGCGTCCATGTGGATTCAATTGCAGGATTTGGGGTCTGAGGACTAGATGCACCAAAGGACGTAGGTATACCTAACTGACACTTCAAGTGCCACTGAGCTTCTCAAAACCCCAGCTCAGCTGCCACCTAACTCTGTAGGTTCCTACATTTTCCCTTTTAAAGTCTCTTAGGTGCCTAAGGGTTTGTCTTCACTACGATGGTTAGCTTACATTTGAAGGTCAGTTGATGCAGGTAACTTGAGCTAACATTGCTGTGAAGATGCACCCAAAGCTTCCAAAAGTGAGCATGCACACAGTCCTCAGTTTAAGCACCTGTGTGTGTGTGTGCACCTGTCTGATAGGCTTTCTCAGAGCATTCCTAAATGCACACAAAATGAAAGGAAGTGTGTGTTCCACCCCCTTTTAAACTTTTAGCCCATTAATTAAGGGCACTCACCCAGGATGAGGGAGAGTTCAGTCCCCCTGCTTGATGTGGAGAAGGGATTTGAACTTAGATCTCCCCTGTTTCAGGAGAGTGCCCTAACCACTGGACTATAGAGTCATTCTCATGCTGTCTCACTGAATATTTATACAGAATGGTGCAGCTTGAGTAGGAGAGATTGAGAGACCTGTCCCAGAATACCCCATAGCCCAATGGTTAAGGCAATCTCCTGGAAGAGCCAGGTTCATATCCCTGCTCCACATGAGGGAGAGGGGAGAATTGAACCTAGGCCTCCCACATCCTAGGTAAGTATCCTAACCAATAGGCTAATAGTAGCACCTGATTCTAGGAGAGCATTCACAACTGTGAATTCTGAGTGGAGGGAAGTGCTTCCCTCCAGCCCGGACTTAGTCACTTAAATACCTTTTGAGGAGCAGGGCTTAGGGCAGCCTGTCTTCATGGGATTTCCTACTGGCTAGCCTTGGCGCCTACCTACTTAGTTTGCTGGCTTTGGTGGATTCCATTCTTAGGTGCCTAATTCTTCCCATGCATTTTATAAGGAATTTAGGCACCGAATTTAGGGTTGTGGATTCCACTGAGTGGCAAGGTATCTAAAAATTGGGTGTTGCAACACTGAGTATTTCAATGCCTAAGGCCCTTTGTGGATTTAGCCCTAAGTGCCTGCGGAACTGTTAGCCAGTCCATTCTCTACACACTTAATATCCCATTTACAGTATAAAAAACAAGTCTAACAAGCACTGTAAAATGTTTGTAGCCCACCTGGCCATGTTATAACATAGTTTGGTATGACTGGTGTTATAAACTAAGTTTTATTTAAAAAGTGTTTTAGGTCAGGCAAGTAGGCCCTGTCTGTGGTAGATGGAAAGGCATTGGCTGCAAACTTGAGTGGAACACCCTGTCTGCACGCAGTACTTTCACATCATGACCCCATGATGATTGGCTCCAGCACTTGAGATGAAATCTTTTGTGCCACTCTAGCTGAACTGGTGCAACTTATTATTTTTTTCCCCTATTTTATTATTAATGTCAAATGCATTAACTAGACAAAGCTACCTGCTTACCCCCCAAATAAATGGTAAATCTCAGAGCCTGTGATGCTCTATCACTGGTTGCTTCTTGCCCTCCTGCTCTCCCACCCTGGGATGGCTGGAAATAGCCTTATGTTGTGCTGGGAGAAGAGTGGTATACTGTCTGGATCTGATAGTCTTACAGGGAAGAACTGATTACTGTCTAGACCCTTTTTCTGATGATTCTGGTCTCAGGATCTGATGGAAGGAATTACATCATGTGAGCTGAAAATCGGGTCTCAGGACTGCAATCACCACTTGTCCCAGCTCTCGTGCAAGTCAGTGTAACTTTGACTTGAGTTCTGACTGCAGAACCAGAGCCCTAAAAGATTAAAAGAATAAATGAAAGAATTGAAGAAAATTGTACTACATTAGTGAGCACCTGGCTTGCTTCCCCCAGTCACCTGTGTCAAGATGACCATGTATCTTTGTTCTTACAGAGTCCTGTGGCACCTTATAGACTAACAGACATATTGGAGCATGAGCTTTCGTGAGTGAATACCCACTTTGTTGGATGCATGCGTCGTGCATCTGACAAAGTGGGTATTCACCCATGAAAGCTCATGCTCCAATACGTCTGTTAGTCTATAAGGTGCCACAGGACTCTTTGCTGCTTTTACAGATCCAGACTAACACGGCTACCCCTCTGATACTTGTAGGATCAGAGTGCCTTCCATGACTGAACATGGCAACTATTTCTTCCTTCCCAACCAGCAAGATACAGGCTAGACTTCAATTTTTTTTTTTACATATCCCTCATCTTCATAAGTTTTATTGTGGGGATGCATCATGGAAGAGGTGAATTTTGTATTTAAGCTCCAAATTTAGCAAACTAAGGCTTTGTCTACATAAGCACTCTTATTGGCAAAATTTTTGTTGGTCGGGGTTGTGAAAAAACACCCCCTGACTGGCATAAGTTTCACCAACAAAAGCGCTGGTGTGGACAGCTCTCTGTTGGCAGGAGAGTGTCTCCTGCTGACATAGATATTGATATTTGTTGGGGGTGGTTTAATTATGCCAGTGGGAGGGTTCTTAGAGGAGACCTTACAGCGGTGGTGCTGTAAGGTGCTTAATGTAGATGTAGCTGTAGTAGTCATTTTCTGTTTCACTGGCATTGAGTTCCATAGTCTTGGTCTACCTCTTATGAAAATTGTCTCAGACAGTTATGAGATCCCCTTATTTTGAATCTGAATCTTTGCACTGTCAGATGTCATTTATGGCACACCTGTCATGTCAGGTGCTTTGTCTTCATACTTAACACGTCACAGATATTTCCCTCTTGTGTGGATAACACTGGTGATAAGGATTTATCGTATCCCTTATTGATGAACAGTTTTGTTTTTTCCATGAGAGCACATGTGGGAGGTCGTGGTCACAGACAGAGAGAGGACCATGAACTCAGGTAGTTAGGTCTAACCAGTGGTGAGCTGGAGCTGGTTCGCACCAATTCGCAAGAACCGGTTGCTAAATTTAGAAGCCAGTGTAGAACTGGTTCCTAAAGGGACAGGTGGGTGGGCAAACTGTGGTCTGCAGGCCACATGTGGCCCACGGGACTGTTCTGTCTGGTCTGCCTGAGTTCCCAGGTGGGGAGGATGAGGCTCCCTCGGCCCCTCCCCCGCTTCTCCCCCCCTCGCAGAGCTGTCGGAGCCCTGGGGGAAGCGGCGGGGCTATGGTGGCTATTTAAAGGACTGGGGCGTCAGAAGCAGCTGGAGCCCTGGCCCTTTAAATAGCCCTTGCAGCCCCCCACTACTTCAGTGCTCCAGGGGCTATTTATAGGGCATGGGACTCCCCTGCTTCTACCCCCCTGGTCCTTTAAATAGCCGCCAGAACCCTGGGGAAGCGTCAGGGTTCTTGTGGCTATTTTAAGAACTGGGGCAGCAGAGGCAGCTAGAGCCCCCTGCTGCCCCAGGGCTCTAGGGCCTATTTAAAGGGCCTGGGGCTCCCCTGCTTCTACCGCTTTGGCCCTTTAAATAGCCTCAGGAGCCCTGGTGGGGACTCCTGGGCTAGACCTTTGGTACTGTGCCCCAACATTTTGAGCTGCAGTGCAGAGATGCAGTTGGATGATGGTTTTACCAGTTTGCATCTGCAACATGCTGTAATGTGGTCTACCAGATCTTCCACAAATGTAGTTCAAACAAACAAATATATATATATCTTTATATAAATAAGAAGGCAGGCACCAGGTCATTATTCCTCTGTTGGGAAGCCCTGTGGGGATGGACATGAGGTCTGTCCGATAGCAATAGTGGTAATATTTTTAGTTGCCACGGGCTTGGTAGAAGAGGAGAATGTGATTGCAGACTAAATTAATCCATAGTAGATTCTTTTGAGTGATCTCTGGATCAGGGAATCACAGATTCTCTCTTCCTACAGTGGAAGAGACTAGAGGTGGATATTTTTACCACTCACCTGACAAGCAGCTACTGGTCTTCTGTTCCTGGTACTGAGAAAAGACTGCTAGGGATGCCTTTCCATTCCCTTGAAAATGAGGCTATTATGTCCCTTTCTTCCAGTCTTTTTGGTAGCAAAGATCTTGGCAAGGCTCTGGAAAAAGAAAGATTAGATGGTCCTGATAGCTGCTTGCTGGGACATAATTGCAGTTCTCCATACTGTTGCAAATGGCCAAGGTTAATCTCATCAGGCTGAGGGTATGGCTACGCTTGCAGCTGTACAGCGCTGGGAGTGAAACCTGTTTTCATATAGCTGAGTAGGGAAAGCGCTGCAGTCTGTCCACACTGACAGCTGCCAGCGCACTGTCGTGGCCACATTTGCAGCTTCTGCAGCGGCTTTGGGAGTGGTGCATTATGGGCAGCTATCCCAGCGTTCAAGTGGCTGCAACGTGCTTTTCAAAAGGGGGGT
Organism: Chelonoidis abingdonii; assembly: GCF_003597395.2. Lineage (NCBI taxonomy): Eukaryota > Metazoa > Chordata > Testudines > Testudinidae > Chelonoidis > Chelonoidis abingdonii. The sequence continues at coordinate 145,684,505 of NC_133772.1, read as the reverse complement.
GGGGGTGGAGTGTGACAGGGAGTGTGGAGGAGAGACAGAGTTGATTTTTGGAGCCAACACTCTGTCAGCAGCTGCCTTGCAAGTTCCAACCTCACCCACCCCTCTCTCACTCACTGAAAGCAAATAGCCTTCTTTGTTTTTTTCCTCACAGGCCAGATAAGCAGCCACTCCGAAACGAACCCCCCCCCCCCCCCCGCCGTGCTGCTTCTCTCCTCAAGCCCCTTCCTTCCCCCTCTCTTCAAGCAAACATTAGCTGTGAGCGTTCCAAAGGGAGGTCCCTGCCTCTGATTTGTCACAGCAAACAGGAGCTGCGTTTGTTTTTTTGATGATCAGCTACGGGAGCCCCGAGTTCACAACAAAACAAACAGAGGCATCACAACAAAACAAAGAGAGTAATCTTTACTTAAAAGGATTATGGGAAGCTTCCGGAGGTCAGTTACAGCGTACTAAGATTATTCCTTGTTTACAGTGGCACCCCAGCGCTGCAGCAGCACCGCTATACTCTTTATTCCTCTCGTAGAGGTGGAGTACAGGCAGCGCTGTAGCTAGGGAGATACTGCGCTGTATGTGCCTTGCCAGTGTGGATGGGGAGTAAGTTACAGTGCAATAAAGCCACCACCAGCGCTGCAACTCTCAAGTATAGCCAAGGCCCCAGAGTTTCTGGTCTCAGAACACATCTAGAACCAGGGAGTCCAGTCTTGGAGAGGTTGCCTGACCTGGTGTCTCTTAGCAGGTAGGTCATTGCGGAGATAAAGGAAGAGGGAGGCACGCGTCAGAACCCTAGTTGGGTCGTGGGTAATCACTACTTCCCACCACCCAACACAGATGTAATGAGGTTGAGTGGTGCCTGTATAAGAAAAATTAAAACTACTGATTAGTCCTTAAAAAAGGTTTTTAATGACTTTTGACTATAAAAGCAACACAGACAAAATAAGAAAAGCAAGATTAAAGACCAGCACTGAATAAGGATTAATATAAATGACAAGGTATACTGAAGACAAGCACAATTATTATTTATTAGCTATTTACTGCTGTCTTAACACTATAGTATCGATACAACTTGAGATCAGTTCTGCCGATCAACCAGACTTCTTTACCCCATGACCTTACTCTGCATTTGCCCGAAAATACGTTAGCCTTCAGTCGGCTGTTTTCTACACTGGCAAGGTACAGATGGGCGCGAAGTGCACATTCCTTCAGTTCAGGGAGTGTGGGTCAGGTTTCTCTTATGGTTGAAACACACACACAGTCCCGTGCCTTTGTACTTTTTACCTGATCTGTCTGCCATGTCTTAAAACAGACTGACCAGTTAGGGTCAGCCAAATCTTTATTGTGGTTAGCGTTGTTGCCTTGGCTGTATAGTTTATGCTTACTTATCTCCTTGTGTCGCTTAGATCATATACTTTGTACTTACTTATTTCCTTGTAGCCAGTTGTTTTAATTGTGGGTTAGACAAGCTGTACCCGGGGGCACAACTTATCTCCTTTTATAGGAGTTAAATGTGTTATCTGGTTGCAGTGCGTTTTGACCACAAGTCCTAGCTTACCTCTGCAAAGCGGAAGTTTGAGGCCTAACACTGACAATACTTTTGTTCATTTTAAGCTTGGCAATACTTTTTCTCAGAGATCAATCACAGTCATGTTCTCCTGACATCCCGGAAGCCATCTTCTGGAAAGATATATAAGTCTGAGTGATTGTCATGTCATGCGATAGGGTCCAAGAAGACCCTATTACTTGTCCTGCATAAAAATTACTTGAGTACCTTCTTTATCTGAGTGTAATTTAAAGATTAACTGTATCCAGGTGCATTTGGCAGCCATTTCAGTCTTTCATCAACTAACCAAAGGTAGACTGTGGTCTCTGTAGCTTCTTGTCATTGCATTCATGTGGGGTATGCAAGAGAGAAGTGAGACCTTTGCATTTCCTATTACATCTGGAAGGGAATCTCATAGTCTTGTGGTAGTTACTGGGAGAAACTGTCCGCTTTCATAAGTATGACCCTTGAGTTTGACAGAAAAAATAACTAAGGGAAAAAGAGCTGTACTCTGATAGTTCAGAATGTTAGTAACAACTGGGATGTGGGCAGTCATGCCTAATGGTTGAAGCCATGGAGATGGCCAGGTTAGAGCAGCCAAGCTAGAGTCAAGAATCAAGACCATGGGACTCCCAGGGGCCTGGTCAGGAACAGAGCTGAGGGTCAAAGCCGTGAATCAGAAGACACATACCAGAGCCCATATGTGTGCCAAAGATGTGGTCAGAAATCAGAGCCAGAGGCATCAAGAATGAAGAAGGGCAGGAACTGAAGCAGGAACAGGCTGGGCAGGCACAGGAAGTAGGACCAAGCACAGCTGCAGGCATGGAACACACTGAGCAGCCAATGAGCTCTGGTTACTGCTGGGTCAAGTGGTAGCTAGCTCCTCCCCTCCACCAATCGGGAAGTGCAATCAGTCAGGCAGCTCCTTCCAGGATCAGCTGTGTCCATTGTGTTGCTAGGAGACTGACCCTTATGCAGCTAGGCTCCCAGACCATGTTCTTCTTGCAAAGAGAGCAAGACTAGGTGGTCTCTTCCTTTTATTGATCCTCTTTATGTAATCCATCTCTGTTCTCAATGGGCTTACCCAATTGGGCTTACCCAGGGCAGCACAGAGGATTCAGGGGGCCTGGGGCAAAGCAATTTCGGGGGTCCTTTCCATAAAAAACAAGTTGTAACACTATAGAATACTATATTCTCGTGGCAAATTGCCCCCCCCCCCCCCGGGTGGCCCCGGTCTTACCCAAATTGTTCACCGACCTGTTTCTCAACCTTGATCTTTTTCAGTGTTTCCAGTTCACGGGTCTTAAGTGGGAGTTAAGATAACCACTGAAGTTGCCTCTCGTCTCAAAATTCAGTTGTTTTCAGAACAATTAGAATTGTGAAATATTTTGGATGTCATAACACAGACACAGGGTCATAATAAAATTAATTTCTTCTGAGAAAAAATATGTAGCAATCCTGACTACATTAGAAGGATTTTATATTTGGTGAGATTAGTTAAAAAAGAAGCTGTGATGTGAAGTGTTAGGTTAGTTACTAATCGAAGGAAAAGAAAAGAATTTCAGCTAAGAAGAGTACTGTTAAGTTAGAGTCAGCATAAGCAGATTTGAAAACATAACTGCGAAAACAAGGCATGAGAGGACAGCAAAACAAGCAATAACTAAGTTTGTGTATTGTCTTGGATCCTAGAAGGGCATTTTAAAATTCTCTGTTTGCAAGTGAGAGCAAGGAAATCTTTTACTCTCTCGCTTGCCCACATTCTCACCCACCCACCAGTTAAAGCTCATTTGAAATACTTGTTCTGTATTGAGAGGGTAGTTTAGATATACCCTAACTTTTATCACTGCTTCTTTTCAGTTTCTGTGACTGAAACACAGAAACTGAAAAGGGGGATGGATAGCTCAGTGGTTTGAGCATTGGCCTGCTAAACCCAGGGTTGTGAGTTCAATCCTTGAGGGGGCCACTTAGGGATCTGGGGCAAAAATCAGTACTTGGTCCTGCTAGTGAAGGCAGGGAGCTGGACTTGATGACCTTTCAAGGTCCTTTCCGGTTCTAGGAGATGAGTATATTTCCAATTAAAAAAAAAAAAAAAAAGACTGGTACTGAAACTAACAAGAATCAAGACATTTTCATTCTGCAGCAGTTTGGGAAGCATGTGTGAACCTCAGCAGAGACAGGTGCTAGAGAGAATCATAGGAGACGGGTTCAAAAATTCTGGGGTAAATTAATGAAGATACACACCAATCACAGCTGCCAGAGGGCTCAGAAAGGTGTACAGTAGCAGAAAATCCTTGCCTCATAGCAGCCAGGAGGCTTTGGGATGTGTCATGGCATTGGGTGAAATCAAGACCAGTAAAGGGTTGTCACCACTTGCCCTGCAACCCTGAGTGCCTTACAACGCTTTGCTGCTGTTGCTAGCGTGCAGGTCATGCCTTGAGTGTCTGTGTGCTAGACAGCTCTGACTCCAGCAGCCTGTCTGCAGCCCCACTCTGACTTTTACCTTGATTACAGCTAGGGACATACTTCCAGTCCTGAATTTCCCCAAAAATGTGTGCCTTGAAGTGTCCAGCCCACACCTGAACCACTTAGAGAAATAAGGTTTATTGCTCCTTTGGGAGACAAAAGCACATTGCAGCTTATTAACTTAACTGGGGGAAATACACCCTTCTGTCTAAACACAGCACTGAGTTTGGCTTATAGTAAAAACAAAACAAATTTGTTAACAGAATATACATAGGATTAAGTGAGCTCAAGTATAAGGAATGAAGATAGAAAGAATTACAAGTAAAACAAAACAAAATATGCTTTCTAGCGGCTGAGACTTAACAAGCTACCGTCTTTGTTCAAGGTAGATTTCTTACCAGTCTTTCTTCTTTCCAGTCATGGCTGACTTTCTCTCAGTCAAGACCTTCCCCAAAAGCACAAGGGGCTGATGTCCCTTGTCTTCCTAGGTGAAAGTTCTTTGCCTGAGTAGGTTTCTCACCTATATTCAGTTTCCAGAGACTTCAGTCCCCCCTTAATTGAAGGAGTCAGCTTTCTCGGTTGCAGGAGTTTCCTTCTCTTGTGTCTGTCTAGCAATGGATTCCAAAGATGGTTTCTGTCTTTGCTTATATCTTTCAAAGTTCAATGACCTTGTTTCAAGAGGCAGGATGACCTCATGCTGTTTTTCCCTTCCTGTGGTCTTCCCATCCATCTGTATGTAAATGGGGCTTCCATTGCTTTGATTCCACCTTGCTTAATTTGCATAAAAGACAGGTAAATAGCTGTGACGTTCCCTTCTGTTTGGAAGAGACCTGTTCTTCCATTTTATGGCCACAGATCATAAAGTGTAATATTAATGAGTATCCATAATTCCTTATATAGTGTTAATACATTGATTTTATGATATTAATTACCAATGTGTCATAGGCTTTTGTAGAATATCTGTGTTATACAGAGGAGCATAGACTAGATGATTCCAGTGGTCACTTCTGGCCTTGGAAGCTATGAGTAGTTCCATTGACTTCAGTAGGATTATAACGTGTAGAAGTGCCTGCAGCATCAGAGACTAAAATTGTTTTTTATTAAAAATTTAGTGGCATATAATCACATTGTTTAACACTAAATCAGTTTTATTTTGAAGTTATTTAGACTTTCAGTAGATTAGCAAAGCTGTGAACTTTTTATGCAAAATTTTTTTTAAAATAGGAGCCTGAAAGTAGGTTCCTAAACTCATAATTAGATATTCAGGTGGCTTAAGAACATAAGTCCCCTGGAAAAACTGATTGAAGAAATATAGCCTGGTCAACGCATTTCAGCTTTCTTGACTTGTGGAAGTTCAATATATTGGAAGGTGGGGTTGGTTGCAAGTGTAGTTTTGGCTATTTGTTTATAAATATTGTGTTTTTTGAATTTGGAGTGTTCACACAGTAAATATCAACAAAGAGTCCAGTGGCACTTTATAGACTAACAGATGTATTGGAGCATAAGCTTTCGTGGGTGAATACTCACTTTATCAGACCCGTGTAACAGTATATATGTTAATTATGCCTTGGACTTTGTCTTTTTAAGTGTGAGACTTCTTAGTAGAAGAAGTCTATGTATAAAATCTGAAATTTTAACAAGTAGAAAACTAATTAAAGAAATACATAAAAAATCCACGTTAGCAATTTAAGACTAGAAAATGGAGGGAAAGTAAAGAACTAGCCATATGCAAATTAATAAATCTGCTTTAAATTATAAAAATAATTTAAATAAAACTGTTCTATCCTTAAAAAAAAAAGTCACGATTTTTGTCCACCATGATAAGTAGGCAAAATGCAGAAGTACGTTGCTCACTATTGAGACAATTATGATAATTAGCAGAATAAAATGTTTCATATTGATATTAATTTTATTTTTGTCCATGGCAAATAAACTTTTAGCAATATTTGTGGATTAATGTGTGGTGTTACTATGTTTATAGAAGTCAAGAATCCGTGTTATTGATTTGAACCATTAATTGTTCACAAGTTTTCCCATCTCCCAATGTACCTCAATCCTGACCTCTCACTCTTGAGTAGATTCTACAGCTTTTTTATTTTTATTTTACCTGTTGTGCAAAACTGTGTACAAGGATAGTGCTACCAGAATTGCTCTTCTTTGTGATCCGAGTCTCCAGAGGTGAAAGGGTAGTGCACAGACTGACACAATATAATATTAACTTTGAGCCATAAGAACAAAGAACGGCCGTACTGGGTCAGACCAAAGGTCCATCTAGCCCAGTGTCTGTCTACTGACAGTGGCCAATGCCAGGTGCCCCAGAGGGAGTGAACCTAACAGGTAATGATCAAGTGATCTCTCTCCTGCCATCAATCTCCATCCTCTGACAAACAGAGGATAGAGACACCATTCCTTACCTATCCTGGCTAATAGCCATTTATGGACTTAACCACCATGAATTTATCCAGTTCTCTTTTAAACACTGTAATAGTCCTAGCCTTCACAACCTGCTCAGGTAAGGAGTTCCACAAGTTGACTGTGCGCTGCGTGAAGAAGAACTTCCTTTTATTTGTTTTAAACCTGCTGCCTATTAATTTCATTTGGTGACCCCTAGTTCTTGTATTATGGGAATAAGTAAATAACTTTTCCTTATCTACTTTCTCCACATCACTCATGATTTTATATACCTCTATCATATCCCCCCCTTAGTCTCCTCTTTTCCAAGCTGAAGAGTCGTAGTCTCTTTAATCTTTCCCCATATGGGACCCTCTCCAAACCCCTAATCGTTTTAGTTGCCCTTTTCTGAACCTTTTCTAGTGCCAGTATATCTTTTTTGAGGTGAGGCCATAGTTAAGGTTCCAAACCAGAGGGAGATGTGGATTAAGAGTGTACTGAATTGTAGAGTTGCAAGGTGTCCAGTTTTCGACCAGAACACCTGGTGAGAAAGGGACTCTGGCAGCTCCAGTCGATAATGCTGACCAGTCTGTTAAAAGTCTGGTCAGTGGTGCAGTGCGGGTCTGGGGCTATGGCAGGCTCCCTGCCTGCCCTAGTTCTGTGTGGTTCCAAGAAGCAGCCGCCAGATCCTTGTGGACCCTAGGCGCATGGGCGCCCAGGGAGGCTCTGCATGCTGCCCCCGCCCAAGTGCCGACTCCACAGCTCCCATTGGCTGGGAACCATGATGAATGGGAGCTGCAGGGGCAGCACCTGTGGGCAAGAGGGTAACACACAGAGCCTCTGTGGCCCCCCATGTGCCTAGGGTCTGAAGGAATCTGGCAGCTGCTTCCTGGAAACCTATAGCATCGTAAGAGCCGCCGGGACCCTGCACCCCAACTCCCTGCCCCTGTCCTGAGGTGCTTCCTGCACCCCAACCCCCTGCTCAAGCCTGTAGTCCCCTCCCATACCCAAACACCCTTCTGGAGCCCACATTCCCCCAACACATCAACGCCCTGCCCCAACCTGGAGTTTCCCCCTTCACCCCAGAGCCTGCACCCTCAGCCGGAGTCTGCACCCCCTCTTCCACTCTGAACCCCTCGGCCCCAGCCTGGAGCCCCCTCCTACACCCCAAACCCTTCATTTCTGGCCCCACCCAGATCCTTCACCCCCAACTTAGAGCCCATACTCCCTTCCTGTACCCCAGTCCCCTGCCCCAGCTCGGTGGGAGAGAGCGAGCGATGGCGGGAGGGAGGATGGAATGAGTGGGGGCGTGGCCTCGGGGAAGGGGTGTTCGGTTTTGTGCGATTAGAAAGTTGGCAACCCTACTGGATTGGCAGAGGTTTATTGGGCAACTTGAAAAACACATGCACATCTTTTGCCTGGCTTTTGCCAGATCTGTTAGTTTTTTCACTTTCCTGAGTACCGAATTCATCCATAAATATAATGGTGGTGATAGGAGGGGAGAGTGAAGACTCTATTTATTCTAATGGTATGGAGGTACCTGTCTGGGACATAAAAAAATGCAAGTTTTAGAAACTTATGAATAATAACTTTCCTCTTATGCTTATCTCCTGGATTCCTCAAGGTGGCAATCTTGCATCAGACTTAGTGGGTGATTCTTCCTGGCAGTACATGTCTTCCTGTATGTGCTATCTTTATGACAGCAACAAATGCTTGCTTGAAGTACTGCAGAGTATATTGTTGGCAGCTATGAAAATGCTGAATCCTTAACATTGTGTTAGGTCCACATTGATTTTTGTATGCTGTTTAGACTGGAACATTGTGGAAAGAGGGCAGTATATTTATCCCTGTGGTGAGGTGGTTTTTAAAGTGAGCTGTTCTTTTTGAGGGGTGGGGTGCAGCTAGAGTGGTCTAGGCTAGAAAACGTGTCTCTGCTGAGTTTATTCATCGTAAGCATTTTAGTAGATTACAGTGTGTGAAGATCTGTTCACTTGTCTGTAAAATTGGCCGATGGGAGAATATAAGAACAGAAGTCTTTCATTTATAGACTGTGATTAAAGATTTCTGTGCAGTCAAAACTATTAAATCCTCTGCTGTTTCAGATATGAATTGCAATGGAACGTTGACCTACATTGCTTTTGGGTTTCATGGTCTAACTTAAATGGAAAGCTCATTAATTTTTTATATTAAATCTCCCAGTCTAGTTAGTAAAAGCCCTGCGTTATGACACAGTTGATTTGGTACATTCTGTATTCTTTACAAGTTTTATTCTGCATCTGCAGAGAAAAAGATATTAAAATACAGCTTTTTTTCTAGTTTTTAGTAGAGTGTTTTCTTTCATAAACATACAGTGCTGGCCATGTGTTAGCTATAGTGGTCCCATCAAGCAACAGCTACTCTGTAGTTAAAGGTGCAAGAAAGCCTCTATTATAACTCCTTCTTTTCACTAACTCATTAATTTTTCAAAATTAATATTTTGGCTGAAACTGTGTAGACTGTGCGTGGCCCTTCTTTGTCCACACGTGGGTGGAGAGATAGGCAAGAAACACCACTTGCTCCCACCCCCATTTTTGTCATGCTTGGGTTGCCATGCCGGGCCACTCTCAGTAGCCCCAGAATGCATAGACTGCTTGCTCCTGTTGCTCCTTGGGGAGCATGATGCTGAAAAGGTGGGAGGGAAGAAGTAGAGGCATGGCTGTCTGTGGAGTAGGGGCAGGTGCCTCGGGGTATTCTGGACCATCCCAACAGCATGTGCAAAATGTGCATCTGATTGCATGCAGGGAGTGGCCTGAGGAAAGTTTTTTTTGCCTTCAGTACAATTCCTAAGTGCTTCTGGGGTGGTGCATGTCCCCACACCTCCCTTTACCCAGCATTTGTAGCTAACCATCACAGACTAACCCTGAACCTGGGAAGAGAGGAAGGTTTTGATTTAATAAAGCTGAGAGTTTGAGTGGTACTAGGAATATTTAGTAGACCACTTCGTAGAGGTGTGAAGTGCTCATTTCAGAAGAGATGTGTTGCACAGAGTGATGGAAGTACTCACAAGGGACTTGCCCAGGCTGCAGCCCTCTCTTGTGGAGTTCCTAAGTTCTGCGGGGCTGCATCTGCACTCCATAGATCAAGGAACATAACTGGCTCTGCTTGTAAGCCCCGAAATAGCTCTGGGTTCTATTTCTGGTAAATCTTGGAAATTAATTTTTTAAAACAAATGAAGAAAAGAGTTCGTTAGTTCATTGTTAAAGCTGCATAGTTAAAAATTGAAAAGTCAAATGTAAAAATTAGAATTAAAATAGAATGTTAATTTGGCCTTGTGTAGTGGTTGCTGTTTCTATGAGCTTAATATTATTGTTTGTCTAGTGTATACCATAAACATACAGCATTTGCAGTATGGCTGAGTTTACTGACTTTTTGTGGAGGTTTTTAACTATCCAGCTGCAACATTGCATTATTTTTATTATTCAGTCTATAAAGATGGTTAGTGAAACTTTATGCAGCTTAGCTGATTGTAAAATTAAGACTTCAGATTTAAACCATATGAGCACATAACTATTTTTCTGCCTGTGTTCAGTGCCAAATTCTTCATTCAGATATGTGTGTTGTTCCCATTTCAGTTCAGTAGGAGCTGGGCATATCATCATATGTAAAAGAAGTGACTTTTATATACAATGTGTATATCTGGGTGTGTAACACAAGATGGGGAAGCTTTAAAGGAAGAGAAAGAGATGAAATTTCTGCATAACTGGTAGTAACTGGGGAAATTTAATTACCCAAACATCAATTGGAAAAGTAATATGGCAAAACACAAAATTGCCAATAAGTTCTTGGGACAGCTGTTTGGTTCAGAAAGTGGAAGAACCAGGAGGGGAACTGTCATTTTAGACTTGATTCTGACCAGCATGGAGGAATTGGTTATGAAGCTGAGAGTGGGAAGGCAGTTGAGGTGACAGTGACCATGGATTCATAGATTTAATGATTCTAAGGAACGGAAAGCACGAGAGCAACAGAATAAGGAAAATGGACTTCAAAAAAGCAGAGTTGAGCAAATTCAGAGAACTGGCAGATAGTCTCATGGGAAGAAAATCTAAGGGAGAAAGAAGCTCAGGTGATCTGACAGTTTCTCAAGGAGACAGTATTAATGCACAACAGCCAACTATTCCATTATGAAGGAAAGATAGGAAAAATGGTAAGAGATCAATATGGCTACATGCATAGGCGCTGACTCCGTGAGTGCTCCAGGGCTGGAGCAAAAAAATTAGGGGTTGCTCTGCACCCACCAGCAGCCAAGCTCCCCTCCTCCTTCTCCCTTGAGTGTGCTGTGTCCCCGCTCCTCCACCTACCTCCCAGCACTTCCCGCCCTGCCGCTTGATGGCGTTTGCATGCTCCGGGGGCAGGGGGGTAGGGCGGAGCGGGAATGTGGCACACTCAGAGGAAGAATGGCACCAGGGCGGGGATTTGGGAAAGGAGTTGGAATGGGGGCAGAGTTGGGGAAGGGGTTGGAATGGGGGCGGGGCCTCATGGAAGGGGTGGAGTGGGGGCAGGGCCAGGGGCAGAGGCGGGATCTAGCACCCATGGGAAAGAACGGAAGTCGGAGCCTTTGGCTCCATGAAGAACTTTTTAATGACCTGAAAATCAAAAAAGAATCCTACAAAAAATGGAAACATTAACAAATTGCTAAGGAGTACAGAAGAATAGCACAAGCATGTAAGGAAAAATCAGAAGGCTATGGGACAAAATGAGTTAGTCCTAACAAGGGACATAAAGAACCGTCTTTTAAATACATTAGAAGCAAGATAAAGATGGAGGAAGGTGAAGGGCTTCTACTTAGTGGGAAAGGAGAGCTAATAACTGGTGGCATCAAGAAGAATTAATTTTGGAGTCCTTTTTGAGTTCTTTATAGTAGGTGGTGTCCAGAGACTTGTCTGTTGGCCTCATTGATAGTCATCATAATTAAGGACTACAATAGCGCCCCTTTGCCAGCTAGTTTGATCACTATCTGGTGTTTGCATTCAAAAACTGTATAGCTGTCCTCTCAGTGGTAGAGAGATTGTGGTGGAAGTATTCTTTATTGAGGATTTCAGCATCTATTTTTTAACCTTCTGAAACAATGTAATCATCCAATGTATGGTTTCTTCCACTGAGGCATGTCCAATCAGGGGATTCTTTTTTCTTATGTCTGTCAGTGGGATATGGTAGTTGTGGGTGGTGTCATCTTTGTTGTGAAAAATTCTTTGAGGTGGAGTCTGTGGAAGAATTTTTCTGGGTATGATACTTGGTTCTATGATGGTTGTAGAGTTATTTTAGTTTGTTTATTTTGCCAGTGGTGCATATTTTTTAGCACCACTCTAACTTTATTTTCGTGAAAACTTTCTTAGCAACAAGGAATGAGAAGGTAGAAAAAGTATAAAACGTGAGAAGCATAATTGTTTCTATGCTGTTAGTTCTAATAGGTGAGTCTTCCACATATGTTAGTGAATAGGGAGATAATCTTTTATGTCTAAATTACAAGTTCAAATCCAGTTGATGTTGGTAGTAGCTGAAAGTCCTTATCTACCTGCTATGCCTGTTTTGGCTTATGCAAAACTGGACCATTTCCTAGTAGATGCATTTCAATGTCAAGGGGATTATTATACTCCTTTTTTTTCTGATCTTCCGTCTGGTGTATTTAGACAGTAAGATTTTGGGAGTGGGACTGTGTGTGTGTGTGTATATGCATGTATGTATGTATGTATACACATCTTAACTGTGGCGTCTAGGTATTATCATAATACAAATAATTAATATTCAGATATTTTTCCATTACACATTATTTGGTCTAAGAATAACTTATTTTATTTTCAACTCTCCTAGCTCTAGCTGTATCTCAAACAGTTATGTATGTTCTTAACTTTACTCACCTGAATTGTTCAGTTGAATTCAACAGGACTACTCACCTACTTAATTTAAGCATTAGGGTTAGCGTTTGCAGGATCAAGGCCTTAATTTTTTGCTGTACTTTAAAAGAGAAAAACGATAGTAACATATACTGACCAGCATGAGCCAATCTTGAAATGCATGTTGGTAGCTAGATCTCTTAATACTAAATGAAATCTTGTGCACTCCTCTAGAACAGTGGTTCTCAACCAGGGGTATGTGTACCCCTAGAGGTACGCAAACATCTTCCACAGGATACATCAGCTCCTCTAGATATTTGCCTTGTTTTACAGCAGGCTACATAAAAAGCACTAGCGAAGTCAGTGCAAACTAAAATTTCATACAGACACTAATGATTTGTTTATACTATTCTATATACTATACATTAAAATGTAAGTACAATATTTATATTCCAATTGATTTATTTTATAATTATATGGTAACAATGAGAAAGTAAGCAATTTTTCAATGATAATATGTTGTGACACTTCTGTGTTTTTATGTCTAATTTTGTAAGAAAGTTGTTTTTAAATGAGGTGAAGCTTGGGGGTATGCAAGACAAATCAGGCTCTTGAAAGGGACACAGTGGATGGAAAGGTTGAGAACCACTGCTCTAGAATACTCTGCTTTGGAAAGCCCTGTCCTTTATAGCTAATCAGTTTGTTTTAGCGCATTTAAGGATTTGGCCATTTTGTGTATGTAGAAATGGAGAGGAGATGTATTATCTTCCACAGCAGTCTGAGATGGAGGGAACAACGAGGTTAGAGAGAGAGACTTTGGGAGTCAGAGGCCATGGTGAGTGTTTTGGTTCCTTAATGAGGATTGTGAGCTGTAACATTTAAACTGTGGAGCCTCCACATCTAGAGCCTTTGAAGTATTTGGCTGAAAGGAACTCCTTAAAGAAGGGGCTGTTGAAGTTGGTTTGTCACCATGGTGAGTGGAGAGCATTGAAAATCTGACCAGATTCAAAGGGTTGTATACCGTGGTATGGAAAATCAAGCTTAAAAGTGTTGTCTAGAAAGCTTTCGTAGGAATGTGTTCTCTAACTTTTTGTCTTCTCTTTTGTGCATCTTTCCAACTAATTTAATTTAAGCATTTAAGAGTGAGCACTATCCCAGCAAGTCAGTAGCAATGCAGCATATTTCCATGTGGCTGAAACAATCTGGGATCCAAGTTCAGTTCTTCACTTCTTGAACTTACATTATTGTCGAGGTATCATACTTAGCCCGTGTGTGGGAGAGAATGCCTGGAATTATTTCCAGATGATATGTAAAGGTGGGAAGTATCTCATTAGCTAGAGTCTCATTGTAGAGAGGTGGTTGGATCTAAAGAGTGTCTTATACAGCTGTACTCAGATGGAAGAGTGTAGCTCCATTAATTTTGGAGGAATAGGGGCTGGGAGTTGATAGGAACATATCATCTTCTCCTTTTCTCACCCTAAAGAAAGGACTATTGGAGTCCAAAATATTCTTCAGATAATTATCTACTTAACAGCATACATTTTCAATACTACAGGTTTTAGCATTTTGGTCTGATTTGCTGTTAAAGTTGATATTTTCCAGGTTTTTTGCTTGAGGTAACTGTGATGTGTCATTCCAGATTTTTTCTGAAAATATACTTATGATATGAATGACATAACTGAGATACCTTATGCAAGAGATATAATTGGAAAGGTTGTGATTTCTCAAATGCGATTATCCAATCTGTATGCCTGTATCATTACTGTATCAGAAGTTAGGAATATTGACTATGTATCTATATTTCAGCTAAGGTACTTTGGGTGATGCCCACTACTAATACTTCAGGTACAACAGTGGAAGAGCCAGACAGGGTGGATGGCCCATCAGTGAGGACAATGGACTGTGAAAAGCTTGGCCTTCCTGTGGATGCTACATACTGCCACTGACTCATGGACACTGTGATCCTACAGAGTCAGGTGGTCTTGTCACCTGAAGATACTAAAACATTACCTGTGACGACTTGTAACTTTCCACTGTAAGGGAATGGTGGTCAAGTTTGAGAAACAAAGGACTCCCGCCTTATGTAAATCCATTTAAGGGTTGGGAGGAAGGCAAACAAGAAAGACTCCTCTCCATGGCCTCTCTGCTCAGGAAGAAAAAACTGCAAAAGGGAAGGCTTGTGGGGAGTCCAGACTGAGACAGGGGTTAGGTCTGAAAAGGAATATAACTGGAACTCTGAACCACAGAAATTTTGCAAACTGCTTCCAACAATATCTAGGATGAGAAATACTATTTGTAACTGTAATGGAGTTGGGACTCACCACCTGGCACCTCCTGCTGGGAATTAGCTCTGTCCAATGGAGCGGCCCCTTGTGGAGGTGTTCCATCCGTCATCTTGCCCTTGGTTGGCGTGTGGACCCCTGTTGCTCCCAACTCGTGGCATCGTCGTCGTCTTAGACCACTGCCATCTGGCAGCGCCCCTTAGTCCATCCACGCCCCCTTCCGGGGGGGAGGTTGATCAGCAGTCTCTCTATGCCCCAGCCACCATGTCCAACCACACACCCCAAAGTCTAATCCCTCTTGTCAGGGATCTGGCATAGTCTTGTGATGGCCGCTCCCTATGACCGATGGCTGGGTGTACTGCATGGTCAGTCCTGGGGCTGGTTTTATTCAATATCTTTATTAATGATCTGGAGGATGGCGTGGACTGCACTCTCAGCAAGTTTACAGATGACACTAAACTTGGAGGAGTGGTAGATACGCTGGAGGGTAGGGATAGGATACAGAGGGACTTAGACAAATTAGAGGACTGAGCCAAAAAAAACCTGATGAGGTTCAACAAGGAAAAGTGCAGAGTCCTTCACTTAGGATGGAAAAATCCATTTACTGTTACATACTAGGGACCGAATGGCTAGGAAGCAGTTCTGCAGAAAAGGACCTAGAGATTACAGTGGCCGAGAAGCTGGATATGAGTCAACAGTTCCCTGTTGTCCAAGTAAGTGCTAACGGCATTTGTTGGGCTATAAGTAGGGGCATTGCGCAACAAGATGGAGGAGTGATCGTTCCCGTTCTATTCGACAGTGTGAGGCCTCATCTGAGTACTGGCCAGGTTTTGGGGCCCACACTAGAAGGATGTTGATAAATTGGAAGAGTCCAGAGGCAACAAAAATGATAGGGGGCGGAGCACATGACTTATGAGGAAGGCTGAGGGAACCCGGATTGGTTATGTCAAAAGAATAATAGGGGATTTGAAGCTGCGTCCACTACCTGAAAGAGTTTCCCAAGAGGATGATTTAGAACTGTTCTCAGTGGAGCAGATGACAGAACAAATAATTGGTCTCAAGTTCAGTGGAGAAAGGTTAGCTGGTAATTAGGAGAAAAAGTTTTTCACTAAGAGGATGGTGAAGCACTGAAATGGGTTACCTAGGGAGGTGGTGGAATCTCCTTCCTTAGAGGTTTTTAAAGTCAGGCTTGAGAAAGCCCTGGCTGGGATGATTTATTTGGGAATTGGTCCTGCTTTGAGCAGGGGGTTGGACTAGTTGACCTCCTGAGGTCCCTTTCAATCCTGAAATTCTATGATTCTATGAAGTGGGGAAGAGGGGGATCCAGGCCTGCCCTCTACTCTGGGTCCTGGCCCAGGGACCCTCTGACGGCAGCCTCACTGCCCTCCTCCTCTCCCCTCATTGGGCTGCTTCCCTGGGCTCCTTCCCCTATGGCCCCTTGGACCTGCTGGGCCCTTCCCTTCAGGGCCTGCAGAATGGCAGGCTACAGGGTGGAGCTCCCATTTGCTCCCCGAGCCTGGCCAGCACTGCGCTGTCCGTGGTGCTAGTCTCCCACCTTTGGAGACCGACCTTCCCCTCTCAAAGGCCTGGGACAGACTGCCTGCTCCCTTCCTCGGCAGCCTTCTTATAGGGCTAAGCCTGGCCCTGATTGGCTGTCTCCACTCTGGGCCCTGATTGGCTCACAATAAGCCCTTCCCTAATTGGCTCCCTGTCTATGCAGGCGCAGTGACCTGCCGCAGCCCACACTCTCAGGGAGTGGAGCAGTCCGCCCCACTACAGTAACCAATTTCTTTAGTGAAACTAGCTTAGTTTGCATGTTTGATTTTATTTGCTTAGTAATCTGCTTTGTTCTGTTTGTTAGCTCTTTTACCACTTAAAATCTTTTTTATAGTTAATAAAATTTGGTTTGTTTATTATTAAGCCCAGTTTCTGTAATTTTAAAGGGGGGGGGGGGCAAGAAGTGTGCACACCGCTCTCCACATTGAAGGAGGGGGTGAATTTCATAATATGTTGTTGGGTCTGCACTCGACGGGAAGTGGACATGAGAGTGCTGAAGCAAGTCCCTTAAGCTGAGTCTTCCCAGAGCTGATCTGCAGCTGGGTGTGGCCCTGCCTGTGTGTGTGTTAGAGGAGGCTTTAATAGCATGGCTCAGCAAGACAGGTTAAAGGGGGCCCATGCTGGCGGAACAGGAAGACTCAGTGGTATCTCAGCACATCAGGTGGTTTCCCAAGGGGTCCAACCCATCACATTAACCTTATGGTTATTTTTGAAAAAAATCATATTTTGTGAAAGTATCCAGTTGTTCATCACTAATAGTTTATGGTCCAGTTGTGCAACCCTTACTCTTGTGAATATTCTTGTTGATTTCAAGGAGCCTGCTCGCACTAAAGCCACTCAGTGCAGCAACCGTTCCTTAGGATATGCTAGTTTAGCAAGGTAAGAGTGAATCTGAGGGCTTGTCTACACTTAGCTGGGATTGATGCTGCTGTGATCGAAGTACTGGGGGTTGATTTAGCGGGTCTAGTGAAGACCCGCTAAATCAACCACAGATTGCTCTTCTGTCAACTCCGGTACTGTACCGGAATGAGAAGAGTAATTGATGTAGCTGGAGTTGCATAACTTAGGTCGACTTACCCTGGTAGAGTAGCAAGGCCTCCAAGTCTGCTGAGATTTGTTACTTTCTAACCATCCATCTCCTTTTTTTTTAATATCTGAATTGCTTGATCGACTCTACATTTCAGACATACAATTCTGTAACCCAAACTACAGTATGTGTGCTTGACTTGTATTGCAGCTGTTTCAATGTACAAGGTGTGTATATACTAGCCTTAACACAGAACCTTTTGCACGCTGACCACATTTTCTGTTCTGTAATGTAAATGTTTAGCTATTAAAATCCAGTATTTAACACAGGCCTGCACAACATACGACGACCCATGGAGCATCATTGTGTGGCCTGTGGGGATTCTAAATCCCGCACACACGTCGCTCAGCGGGCAGTCCAGAGCCCTTTAAATCCCAGCCGCGGCCGGGATTCAAAGGGCTCTGGGCTGCCGGCCTGAATCCTGGCTGCGGCTCCAGTGGATGGGCTGGGGCTGAGATTTAAAGGGCTCGGGCTCCTTTCAGCGGTCTTTAAATCCCTGCCCCAGTCCCGCAGAGCTCCGGGTTCCCTCAGCCGCTGGAGCCCCTGGCCCTTTAATTTGCCCCTGAGGGTACTCTTCAGCTGGGAGCCCCTGGCTGATTTAAAATCAAGTATCAGCTCCCCACCCCCAATCTTCCTTTTTGGCCCACAGCTGTTTTGGTGGGCAGCGCTGGGGAAGGAGGGTTTGTTTCTGCAGGGTTGGGCGGTGCTGGGGTGGGGTGTTTCAGCGGGGCCGGGAGGTGCTGGGGGAGAGGGGGTGTTTCTGCGGGGCCGGGGGTTTCAGCCCTCAGCTGTTTTCTTTGGAGTAATGGGGCCCTCGCTGCTTTACGAGTTGTGCAGGCCTGATTTAATGTTTCTCAAACAATACAAATGAGCAATTGTTTTGTGGTTTACTGTGAGAAAGATTTTACAGTTGAGGGCTAGATTATGACTTAACGTTCTTTCTGCAGTAAGGGGTGGCACATTGTTACACTAGCTTGGAGCAGCCCAGGCGAGAGATTGTGAAGAAAAACTCAGTGCAATTTATTCTATGTGCTATGCCCTTCACTCCTCAAATCCCTATGTTACCACCCTTACCAGACCATAATTTTGGCCCATCGTGCATTGTAAAAATATTGAATGAAAGGGATGCATTGTAAGATCTATTTTAATGCTTTAGTTGTATCTGATAATTGTTATTTTTTATTTTCTCCCCCCATAGGTGCCGGTAAAACACCATCATTAGGAGGAGGATTCCATGTCAATTTGGGAACGGAATCGCGAGCACAGACGCTCCAGAATGGTACTTGCAAACTTTAGTCTTGTTGTTGTATGATTTTCAGCTCAACATATGTGTGATTCCAAAGATGGATCTAGACTGTTCTCAGTGGTAGCAGATGATAGAACAAGGAGTAATGGTCTCAAGTTGCAGTGGGGGAGGTTTAGGTTGGATATTAGGAAAAACTTTTTCACTAGGAAGGTGATGAAGCACTGAAATGGGTTACCTAGGGAAGTGAAGGAATCTCCATACAAAGAAGTTTTTAAGGTCAGGCTTGAAAAAGCCCTGGCTGGGATGATTTATTTGGGGATTGGTCCTGCTTTGAGCAGGGGGTTGGACTAGATGACCTCCTGAGGTCCCTTCCAACCCTGATATTCTATGACTGATGTTTAATTTTTAGTTTTGAAAGTGACCTCAACCCCTTGCATAACTATTTTCTGTAGAGTAGACAAGTCTGTAATTCTCCCTACTGCTGATTTTACATTGTGCTCTTGTAGGATTATTATAAATCTGCCTTATGAGATCATATAGTTGTTGGATAAATGATAATGGCACTTGACAGTATTTTAAAAGGGCTTTTTCAAGGTTGGCAGGTCCACTGTACTTTTTATTAGCAGATAGCGTACTGTACCTTTTTATCTTCTTATCAATTTGCAAAGTTCTTGAAGTGCTTTATGCACATTTATTTCCAAGCATGTGTTTCACTGCTTTTTATTTTCATACAGTTTTAAATTAAGACTTATTCAAATATACCTACAATAAAAAACTGTAACTGGGGAGGTGAGGGAGTGGGAGAAGAAATTAATTTCAAGCTTCCAAAGAGGGTATAAATAAGAGAAAAGGTATACAAGCCTAAAAACACAATGTTTTCATGGTATACATTTTAATGTCGTTTGTATAATTGAAAATAACCCTTTGAATTTTTTTAATCAGTGAAAGAGGTTTTAATTTATAAATGGAATAATCTTCCAGTTTTAGATGTTGTTACTTTTTATCCACAGATATACATTGCCATTTGTTGGCTAATCAACAATTTTGCCTTATGTTCTTGAGGTGACAGCTGATTGATTTTTGTCACATTAAGACTCTCAAAAAGTGATGTAGGTGGGCTTCCATCAATATTTTACCAATCATCCTAATTTCTTAGTGTATTTTAAAATAAATGATGTTTTTCCTGGGTAGAGGCTTTTACACATACAATTCTAGAAAAGGAAATCTTGATTGCCAAAATTGTGCCTACATACAAACAGGAAGGATAACACTAATCTGCACAAATAAATAGTTGTAGAGTAATTTGATATAGGGCCAGATTACTTTACCCTTATTCGTACTGAATAGTACCATACACCATGTTAGTGGGGCTAACAGTGGAGTAAAGTGCTACTCAGTGTGAGCAACAACATCAGAATTTGGCCCAAAGTTACATGAGACTTTGAAAATTCTATCAAGAAGATAATTTTTGTTAGTTAAGTTTAATTATGTGAAGGAATAAACGTTAACTAAATATTAATTTTGGACAGATATTTAAGTTTTAAACAAAGTGGCTTTTATGTACGACTATCTACTTGACACAATATTTATAACGTTAACTTTAGAAAAGTAAAATACTGAAAAAAATAATTACTCTTCGAATATACTAGCCTTCTCTTTTTTGGGAGTCCTTAGAACCTAGAAAGTACTTTCTATTTTTCAGTTATTCTCTGAGGCTGTGTGTTGTGCTGAGCAGAACTGGATGTTGCTCTCTGGAATTTGACAATATAGCTCCTGAATTGGATGAAAGGTTTGCTTGAAAATAATGCTGAGCATCCTTCACCCTAGGAGCTGTGTGTGTACTGGCCACTTGTGTGATGAACCTCTTCACTATGAGTAGGACCCTACCAAATTCACAGTCCTTTTTGGTCAATGTCACAATCATAGGATTTTAAAAATAGTAAATTTAATTATTTCAGCTATTTAAATCTGAAATTTCACGGTGTTTTAATTGTAGGGTTCCTGATACAAAAAAGAGTTGGGGAGGGAGGTGTAACAAGGTTATTGTGGCAGAGGGGTTGTGGTACTGTTACTCTTACTTATGCGTTGCTGCTGACGGAAGCGCTGCCTTCAGAGCTGGGCAGTTGGAGAGTAGCGGCTTCTGGCTGGGAGACCAGCTCTGAAGGCAGAGCCGCTGCCAGCAGCAGCACAGAAGTAAGGATGGAATGGTATGGTATTGTCATCCTTACTTCTGTGCTGCTGCCTATAGAGCAGGGCCTTCTGTCACCAGCTGCCACTGTCTGGCTACCCAGCTCTGAAGACAGCAGCGCAGAAATAAGGGTGGCATGGTATGGTATTTTGCCACCCTTCTGCGCTGCTGCTGGCAGGACGTAGCCTTAAGAACTGGGCGCTTGGACAACAGCTGCTGCTTCCCTGCCGCCCAGCTCTGAAGGCAGCGCAGAAATAAAGGTGGCAATACTCCGACCCCCATAAAATAACCTTGTGACCCCCTCTTTGGGTCTGGACGCCCAATTTGAGAAACGCTGGTCTCCCTGTTCAATCTGTATAGTATAAGGTAAAAGCGCACAAAAGACTAGATTTCAGGGGGGAGGAGGAGAGACCAGTTTTCACGGTCCGTGACTTGTTTTTCATGGCTGTGAATTTGGTAGGACTGTAACTATGATCCTCCCTGTTTTGTGCTACTTCAGAGTTCCAGTCTTGCACCAAGTAACTGTAGTTATCTAAACTGAAACTTTCTGTCGAATAGTTTTACAACAGTCAATATTTTACTCTGGAGACTGGGGTTATCCATGGTCTCCTTACCTCTGCTCCATCACGTGTATCCTCCTTTATTCAAGACAAGGGATTTGGACTCAAATCTCTGTAGCAAGTTTGCATCTGGCTAGCTGCCAACATGTCTGTGAGGAACCCCTTCTCAGTGTGCACAGCAGTGTGCTTGCTAAGACACTGCAGGAACAGTCTGTAGTCCTCATGTATCTATCCTGGTTGATAAGGCCCTTCTTTTTGCTTCTGCCTAAGAAGGAGGTTGCCTGGTGTATTTTGAGTTCTGCAGGATCCATAATGCCAAACTGAGCTATGGGAGCAAAGTTATAAAATCTCTCCCTGTCAGCATGTGCTCTTAGTCTTGATTTTATCATTGCATCTACACTTATAGTGGCCTAATTATTTACATTACCTTGCATTGTTTAAAGAAAAGTGTGGTGAATGTTCATTGCCTAGAAAATATGAAGTCATTGGTACATGACTTTTAAAAAAAGCACAGTGTTCTTGTCTTTGGGTGCTATAGTTTGTTAAGTTGAAGAAGAAATATTTAAATAGATTGTAGTAATTGAGTTGTACGCTCGTCCCATAAAGTTTCCATTTGTGAAGTTTATCTAGTTGCAAATGGCCTGGTGAACTAAGCTGTTGTTGAGATTGCGACAGAAGCATGAATGTTTTCTTTTATTATTTCAAATACCTCCTAGGAGATGGATTTGTTCCTACACGCTAGTGTTTCTCCATTCATGGATGTGTACTGCTGTTTTTAATCATGTAAATACTCAATTTTTTGTTTCTGGTTCTGCTCTGTAAGAGTGCTGCCAGAGAGAAGATGCTTCCATGGGAAGCAGACAGGTTGTGGAACTCAAGGAATTCTAAAGGTTGTCACCTAATGTATTCTAGAGCAACTAGGAAGAATATGACCCAAGCTGTGTAGTCTGAGAATTCTGGCATTACTGGTACGTTTTACATAATGTAGGGAAAAATCCAGCAATAGGACAGCAGCCTAATAAAATAGAAACTGATGCTGGGCCAAGTTCATCTTTGTTGTAATTTCACTGTTTTCAGTGGAGTTACAAAAGGGCTGACTTTGGCCCACTGGATCTAATTTAATCACTTTGTATAGTGGTTGGAATAAGCCAAACTAGTAGCAAAATGTAAGTTGCTATGCACTCTGGCTATCATTTGTGTAAGTGTTGTGATTATAGACTGTTCTGAACTTGGTAAAAAGCAGTTTTTCATTTAAATACCTGTATGTGGTAACTGATGGCTCTTCACAGCCCTCAAATGGAAGAACGAAGGAGTGAAGCATCAAACACTTGCAATTTAGCAGTTCTGGGCTTTTCCTGCAATATTTTTTGATTTGTTTGTTTTATATAGCTTCCAAACAAAGGTCTCAGGCCTGAAAAGTTTAGGCTCAGTTGTATGTACAGTAGACGGAATTCACTTCCCAGATCATTTGTCCCTTAGCTGCTTGTTTTCTTTTATTTTCAACAGTAGTTCATGGTGGTTCATATCTTCTGGCTGTTTTTGATGAACCTAAAGATACGTATGTTTATTTATCCAGGATGTAGCTTTAGTTATAAAACTTCAGTCCTATTTATATTTTCTAAAATATTAATCCAATGATAGATATGATATTCATTGCCTTTGTCAATATCTGCATACCAGAGCTTCATTTATAATATACCATACTTTGCTAATGCACTTAATACCCAGTTACACAAGATCAACAAGAAAGATGTATATCCTTTCTTATTGGTACTCAGGACCTCAAAAGTGATTTTTGTTCAAATCTGACATTTATTTTCCAAATCTGCACATCTATGAGGTGAGAATTGTATCTCAGCATTCGATTAATGGATTTTACATTAGAAGAAATGAAGCCACTTAAATGATGCCATTACCCGGCAAACAGGAATAAGAGCTAGATATAAAGTATTAATATAATTGCAGTCCACTTAAACTGGATCAACTGTATTCTACCTTGAGAGGGAGAACCATCAATAAGATGTTTCTTTTCATAAAAAGACAGTGACTTCTTCATCTGCTGAACTTCTTGAAATCCCTTTTGTGTTGGATGGGCTTTATAAGTACTTACTTATTTACAGTAACAAAATTTCAGGACTCTTGTCTCTTTAAATCGCATTTTGCAGCTCTACACTAGATTACGTAATCTCTCTAAATAGCTGGTTTATTCTTGTTTCCTTGCAGGCAATCTGCTCTTGCTATATCTATATCAGATTGAAGAACAAATTACTTCCAACTATGTCTGTGAGCACTGATGCTTTCATGCAGTCTTCAGTGGTCAGAAAGAAGGGGAAATGGGAAAGGTGGTCAATAGCATAATTATATCTTTAGATACTTTTTAATCTAGGCATAGATACTTGAGTTCCAGTAAACTGAAGTTTGAGGATTGTAGCTATATACAGTTTAATATTTAATGTAACTTCTGGGCTACTGAAATGTATTTTTACTCCTTTCTTTAAGCCAATAATTATTCTGCTTATTCTTGTTATGAATATTAACGTAGGTAATGGATTTTTTTTTATATTCATGGCTAAACAATAAGGAACTTTTGCAGAAGTTCTCGGAATTTATTTTTGTCTCTCTTCTTTTGTACCTGGAAACTTACTGTTTTGCCGTTACTAGGATCTTGGTACACCTGGCTTATCTTAAGCATTTATAGAGAGCTCTGCCCTTTACCAGTATTACTGGCAGACTGCTGTGGATGAAGAAATGAGTTGAAAGGAGTAGAAATAAAGGACACTTCTTTTATTTAACAAAAAACAAGCAGTGATAGCTGAAGATATGCCATCTACCTCCCTTTTTCTCCTCCTGTCATTGACTTAGAGCTTTCTCATTCGATCTCCTCCTGTCTGTATGGTCAGTCTTTTAGCCTCTCATTTGATGGGTTGGCCCATTCTCTCTCTTGAAGTGATCTTATCTTTTTACTGTTTCCCCAATCTGCTTTTCTCTAGTGAGTTACTGCTCTGCTCCAGTCCTGCATCAGTGTCACTATCTTTTGACCTCTCTGTCGGGGTATCTCCTCATTACATGGCCAAAACAGAACTGCTTAATAGCTCTGCTGGCTCTCCCTGTTTACTCTAGCAAGTTTAGGCTCCCTTTACTCTCCTTCCAGGCTCACCACAACTCTTTCCCTTCTTGTTGTTGCCCTACTGTACCTGCTAAATCAGTGACAGCAGCCTCACCAGCTTCTTGCACAAGTATTTCTACACCACCTTGTACGCTACCCTCGTGTATGGAATTCACCCAGGTGACCTGACCAGAAGGGCCACTATCCTTTCTTTCAGATCCTTTTTGAAGAATCACTTTCGTAATTTTTTTTTTTTTTTTAAGACTTTGAAGAACAGCATCTAAATAAGTGATTCCAAACTGTAGCTCTGTAGAATGGAGCTCCCAGTTTGGTAGGAGAGCCAGATAACAGGGGATGCACAATAACTATGAACACTGAAACTGCCACTGAAACAGGTGGAGGAACACATTAAGGTAAGAAAGGTCAGAGGACTAAAGAGGGAATGGTGTAGAGAAAAGAGGGAGTGGTGTATTAAAAAAGTACCTGTTTGATAAACCAGCATCTTATAGATTCATAGACTCTAGGACTGGAAGGGACCTCAAGACGTCATCGAGTCTAGTCCCCTGCCCTCATGGCAGGACCAAATACTGTCTAGACCATCACTGATAGACATTTATCTAACCTACTCTTAAATATCTCCAGAGATGGAGATTCCACAACCTCCCTAGGCAATTTATTCCAGTGTTTAACTACCCTGACAGTTAGGAACTTTTTCCTAATGTCCAACCTAAATCTCCCTTGCTGCAGTTTAAGCCCATTGCTTCTTGTTCTATCATTAGAGGCTAAGGTGAACAAGTTTTCTCCCTCCTCCTGATGACACCCTTTTAGATACCTGAAAACTGCTATCATGTCCCCTCTCAGTCTTCTCTTTTCCAAACTAAATAAACCCAATTCTTTCAGCCTTCCTTCATAGGTCATGTTCTCAAGACCTTTAATCATTCTTGTTGCTCTTCTCTGGACCCTCTCCAATTTCTCCACATCTTTCTTGAAATGCGGTGCCCAGAACTGGACACAATACTCCAGTTGAGGCCTAACCAGCGCAGAGTAGAGCGGAAGAATGATTTCTCGTGTCTTGTTAACAACACACCTGTTAATGCATCCCAGAATCACGTTTACTTTTTTTGCAACAGTATCACACTGTTGACTCATATTTAGCTTGTGGTCCACTATGACCCCTAGATCTCTTTCTGCCATACTCCTTCCTAGACAGTCTCTTCCCATTCTGTATGTGTGAAACTGATTGTTCCTTCCTAAGTGGAGCACTTTGCATTTGTCTTTATTGAACTTCATCCGGTTTACCTCAGACCATTTCTCCAATTTGTCCAGATCATTTTGAATTTTGACCCTGTCCTCCAAAGCAGTTGCAATCCCTCCCAGTTTGGTATCGTCCGCAAACTTAATAAGCGTACTTTCTATGCCAACATCTAAGTCGTTGATGAAGATATTGAACAGAGCCGGTCCCAAAACAGACCCCTGCGGAACCCCACTTGTTATACCTTTCCAGCAGGATTGGGAGCCATTAATAACTACTCTCTGAGTACGGTTATCCAGCCAGTTATGCACCCACCTTATAGTAGCCCCATCTAAATTGTATTTGCCAAGTTTATTGATAAGAATATCATGCTAGATTATCTTCTCAGGATAATCTTAATAGAAATATTATTTCTATATTCTGTTTTTTCTATATTCTAGAAATAGCTTTTCCCCCTGCTTTTATCATTGTCAAACTTATTTTAAAACTTTTTTTGCTGGATTAAATGTTGGTTGGTTTGAATATTCTAAGTATCAAAAGGATGCTGAATCGGCACAGCTCCTCTAACTTCTATGAGATTTCTGCAATGATGCTTGACTCAGACATGCTTTCAGATCATTCTGCACACTGATTGGTGCCATAACTTTTTAATGTGGAGAACTAGGATAACTTGATATGTCAAAAAGATTTACGTCTGCTGGAAATAATTTAACTCCTATGTTGTGCAAGGGGGAGGGATGACCCTCTCACTGGTATTCCCCTAAACTCTGCACACAGTCACACCCACCTACTCTCCTGAGATCCCAAAACAAGATTTGCTTCATAATACATCTGGTGGCCTGTGATATATAGGAGGTCAAATTGGATGATCTGGTTCTCCCTTCTGTCCTTAAATTCTGACATAATTTCTCCTTCCTCTGCGACCCCCCTCCCCCCCCCGGGGGCAGGGAAATAATTAATTGAAATGGGGCAGTTCACATCTGCCAGAGTTATTGTTTCAGGCTCTATGTAGACTCAAGCAGACATCTCTATTGATTTACACTTTTTTTCATATTTTGAAGATTCTTTGCTACTGTAAGGATTATACTTAAAAAATAAAATCTGAAGACTGTGATGCAGTCTCCAAAAAAATAAAATACTGGTTTGCTGAGCCAGTGTGAGCTGGCCCAGTTTTGACCCCTGAACTGAAGGAACTATTGACAGTTCTTTCCTTTTACTCTTTATTCTCTCCTACTACCTCTTTACTCTCTTAGTTCATTATTTGGCTAGAGTAAGATAACAGTTGCCTCAGGGGAAACCCCAATCTTGCTTCTTTCTTTTGAAGGGTGAGCTAATTCTAAAGTACTTGCTTGTGAATGTTCTTACTTACAAACACCAAACTTTAGGCTCCTGTCATGGTATAATTCCCCTCTCTGAACCTTAGCGTCCAAAAGATGGGGTACCAGCATGAATCCCCCTAAGCTTAATTACCAGCTTAGATTTGATAGCTGCCACCAATCAGGACTTGGAGACCAGAGTTTATCAGGCACTCCCTAAAACCTTCCCTAGGGACCCCAAGACCCAGATCCCCTGGATCTTGACACAAGGAAAGTAAACCCTTTCCTTTACCGTTGCCTCTCCCAGACTTTCCCTCCCTGGGTAACCCTGGAAGATCACTGTGATTCAAACTCCTTGAATCTTAAAACAGAGGAATTCCACCTCCACCCCTCCCCTCTTCCGCTCACCCAGATGCAATACAGATTCAAGCTCCGTGAATCTAAAACAGAGAGGAAATTTACCTTCTCCCCCCCCTTCCTTTCTCCCCACCAATTCCCTGGTGAGTACAGACTCAGTTTCTTAGCCTTAACAAGGGGAAAGAAATCAATTAGGTCTTTTGAAAGAAAAGCTTTTAATAAAAGAAAGAAGAGTAAAGATAATCACTGCAAATTCAAGATGAAATATTACAGGGTCTTTCAGCTTATAGACACTAGACCCCCCCCAGCACAATACAAATTAAACTACTTCCAGCAAACTACACATTTGCAAATAAAGAAAAACAGTTAAAAAGACTAAAGCTACCTTTATCCTGATACTCATTAGAATTAGAACAGAAGAGATTTTTTTTTAGAAAGATTGGAGAAATCTGCTTACGTCTGGTCCCTCTCAGACCCCAGAGACAACACGGACAGAGAACAAAGAACACAAACAAAAGCTTCCCTCCACCCAGATTTGAAAGTATCTTGTCTCCTGATTGGTCCTCTGGTCATGTGTTCCAGTTCACTGTTTGTTAACCCTTTACAGGTGAAAGAGACATTAACACTTAGCTATCTGTTTATGACAGCTCCTTTTAAAAAATCTTCTCTTTTAACTTACAAGATATGTGTGTCCATATGATACAAAACTTAGACTAGAACAATATGTATCACATTTTGAGGAATTCATTGACAGTGAATCTCTTTCAAAAAATGGCTTGTAGGTAACTGGAACTTGTCTCAAGAAGACCCTTTATATCAAGATAGTATACCTGGTGGGCTAACACTTTTTTAAAAAAAACAGCCATTTTATACAGTACCATTCAAATCAGATGAATTTAGACTGGGTTATTCATAAGCCTGATTCTCTTAATAATTTTGTATCCTGCCGGAAAGTAGGTAACTGCACATAATCCCTCTTCTTCGTCTCCCCCCAAAAAATAATCTCTTGTTTTGTAATCTGTGTTTTGTAACAAGCTCCTAAAATGAAATAGTTTTAGCTTTGAAGGGAAAGATTTCTTGAGTGCGTTCAAAAAATAACTTTAACGTATATTGCTATAATATTATAAGTTTTCTGTGTCTCTCCAGCTTGATTTTGTTATGAAAATAAAAATCCATGTTTAACACTATTCATATAATTCACTCTAATGTACTGTGGCTAGTAAGTTGTTTCTAGTCAATCAAATGTTTCAGCTCTATCATTTAGGTTTATATCCAAGCTGAATGCAATGGTACTTTCTTGTATAATGATAAAATCATTTCTACTTTAAACCATAAAGCAGTTTTTAAGTCTAGCCAAACTCCCATTAAATTGATAGCATTTTCCGGTTAGGTTATTAGATGTGCACCATGTGTGTTGGCAAATTATTAATAGCAAATGGACTTGGATGAAACTGTACTTAAAAGAACAGTTAACATTAAACTACTCAGAGACTGTAAATGTGAAGTCATGTATTGCATACAGAGTGCTTAAAATTTCCACTTGTTTTATACAGTGAACTGTTATTGAGGGTGGCCATATTATAAGAGGCCCTCTAACACATCCTAATGGCTTATGAGCAGAAATAGCTAGTGAAGAAGCACTTGTTCAGTATAACGGTAATGTGTTGCATGGCATAATGACTATCCATAAGCATTTTTTTAATATGTGTTTGAGATGTGACAGATGACTTTACAGGCAAAGTAACTCATAATTTCTGGAAGAAAAATCTCATCTGTATGTACCACATTCCAAAGCAGCCCCTGCTTCCTCACTTGAGACCTTGAAAATGTACTCTAAGTTCACTTCACTGAATGAGCTTGAGGCACTTGAGCTGAATGATATAAGGATGCTTTCACTGGGTTATATCCTGCCATGCCCATTGGCATGTAGTGGGGCAGACTGCCCCACTCCTTGGGAGAGTGGGCTGGGGCAGGCCAGGGAGCCTGCGCAGCCCGGGAGCCAATTAAAAGAGGGCTTATAGTGAGCCAATCAGGGCCCAGATTGTAGACAGCCACCCAGGGCCAGGCGCAGAGGTATATAAAGGCTGCCCAGAGCAGGAGCAGTCAGTCTGTCCCAGGCCTTCGAAGGGAGAAAGTCAGTCTCCAGGAGGGAGACTAGCACCGCGGACAGCGCAGCGCTGGGCAGGCTCAGGGAGGCTAGAAAGCTCTAGCCCCTAGCCGCCAGGCTGCAGGCCCTGATAAAGAAAGGGCCTAGTGGGTGCAAGGGGCCGTAGGGGAAGCGGCCCAGGGAAACAGACAGAGGAGGAAAAGGAGGATGACAGCAAGACCAATGCCAGAGGGTCCCTGGGTTGGGACCCAGAGTAGAGGGCGGGCCTGGATCCCCCCGCACCCCCCTTCCTCCTGGCAGTACATCCAGTCATTGGCCATTACGGACGACGCCAGATCCCTGCTGAGAGGGATTAGACTTTGAGGGCGGGTGGTTGCAAATGAAGGCTTGACCGGAGGACTGCTGACAATCGATCCCCGGAAGGGGATGTGGATGGACTGAGGGGCACTGCTGGAGGGCAGTGGCCTCAAAGAGGACGCCGCCGAGCAGGGAGCAACACGGGTCCAGAGACGCTGACCAAGGGCAGAATAACAGACAGGACACCACCAGGAGGGGCGCTCCACTGGAAACGAGCTAATTCCCAGGAGTGACCAGCAGGAGGCACCAGGTGGTGAGTCCCGACCCGTTACAGCATGTATTAACCAAAGGCCACTAATACAGGACTAGAGTGATTCTACTGCATGGGGAGGAGGGCATAGGGAGTGTACACAGTGGACTTCACATTTTACACGCTTCAGAGTTGGGCCCTTTTTGTGGCAGCATGCAAAGGATTTTTGGGGAGGGATGGGGCCATAGATCTTTGATTATACATGTCAAATGCATGGGCCAAAATGCCTGCTGGATAGGGTGATGCATCTGCTGCAGAAACTGCAGAGTGACCCCTTTAAGGGGAGATGAAACCTGCCACACCTGTCCCATAATTAGTTGCTTTCCAGCCTGAGTGGGTAGGACTAAATCGGGTCAGATGATAGCTTAGTGGTTGGCTGGGCCTTTGTCAAACTGAGATTTGTCTGGGAGTTGGAACCACAGCAAATAGGAATTCTGCTGTGGAAGATCCTGAGCCTGAGTCTGCAGGAGGTCTGGTATTCCAGAGCATCCATTCTGGGGGCCCAGTGCTTTGTACTGAGGCAAACTGGTGGGGCCCAGGGTCAGCACTTGGGGTCTGCTCCTGCTGCTGCATAGTTGGGGTAGGGGTCAGTGTCCAGGGCCAGCACCCACCGGAGCCTGCTGCTGTGCGACCAGAACTGGAAGGTGGCATCCAAGGCAAGCACTTGCTGGAGCCTGGGGTTGGTGCCTGCTGCTGTGTGATGAGGGCTGGGAATCTACACCCAGGGCTTGCATCTGGGGCTGAGGATTGGCGCCATGGTCAGAACCTACCGGAACCCGGGTTGACATCCAGGAGCAATGCCTGGGGTCAGCGGCCAGGGCTGGGGGTCGGAGTGCGCGGCAGGGAGTTGGCCACCACCGGGGTTTGGGGCTGGTGCTTTGGGTCTGTATCTGCTGCCACACGGCCAGGGTTAGGGGTTGGTATCCAGAGCCAGCACCCGCCAGGCCCAAGGCCAGCGCTGGGGATCTGCACCCAGGTCCAGCAGCTGTTGGAGCTCAGAGCCGTCACTTGGGGCCGGCATCTGGGGTCAGTGACTAGGGCTTGGGGGTTGGAGCGCATGGACAGGGATCGGCGCTTGGGGCCAGTGGCCACTGATGAGGTTGGGGGTCTGCACCACACAGCCAGAGCCAGGGGTTGGAGCCCCCTCTGTGCAGCCAGGGTTTGGAGGCTGGAGCACTAGTCTGCAGCCATGCTCCTAATTCCCCATCATCCAGCCACCCCAGGCTGAAGTCCGAGCTCCACTAAATCCCCCTGCCCGCCCTCCTCCAAGGTAGAGAACTCACCTTGCTTCTTCACCTGTCTCCGGAGACCTGCAGAGTGATACGTCCCCGAGCAACAAGGAGGGAGAGGAAGGGAGAGGGGCTGATGCTTTTCTGCGGCCTCCCCGCTGTTTTGTAGGTGGTGAAGATTTTGATTTTGTGTGATGTCAGTGCAATGTTTTTCAACAGTGTATCTTGATAGAAAAGCAATGAGCTGTATGCCCAAACTACAATATTTTCCCACAGATTGGAAAAACTTTTTCTTGTCTTTATTGGCAGCCTGTGAAGTAAAATCTAATTTTTTTTGCAGTTTATGAGCACCATTGGTCTGAAAAGAATAAATGTGTTCTCTCATTGACAGAGAGGTTTACAGCTGAAATCAACTCACTCTTTGATTCAATGGTGTTTTTTTTTTTTTTTTTTTTTTTTTTTTTTTTTTTTTAACATGTATATTTATATACCACAGTCCTGGTACTTTCAAGCCTTTACAGGCAGGGTATGTCTACGCTACGGGATTATTCTGATTTTACATAAACCGGTTTTGTAAAACAGATTGTATAAAGTCGAGTGCACGCAGCCACACTAAGCACATTAATTCGGCGGTGTGCATCCATGTACCGAGGCTAGTGTCGATTTCTGGAGCGTTTTACTGTGAGTAGCTATCGCATAGTTCCTGCAGTCTCCCTCGCCCATTGGAATTCTGGGTTGAGATCCCAATGCAAAAACAGTGTAACGGGTGATTCTGGGTAAATGTCGTCACTCAATCCTTCCTCTGTGAAAGCAACAGCAGACAATCATTTTGCGCCCTTTTTCCCTGGATTGCCCTGGCAGGCGCCATACCATGGCAACCATGGAGCCCTTTTTGCCTTGTCACTGTCACCGTATGTGTACTGGATGCTACTGACAGACGCGGTACTACAGTGCTACACAGCAGCATTCATTTGCCTTTGCAGGGTAGCAGAGATGGTTACCATCCCTATTGCACCATCTGCCATTGTAAATTGGCGATGAGATGATGGTTATCAATTGTTTTGTACCATCTGCTGCTGTCATGGGTGCTCCTGGCT
Source organism: Chelonoidis abingdonii (assembly GCF_003597395.2). Taxonomy (NCBI): domain Eukaryota; kingdom Metazoa; phylum Chordata; order Testudines; family Testudinidae; genus Chelonoidis; species Chelonoidis abingdonii. Next base: position 145,652,256 of record NC_133772.1, on the reverse strand, counting down.
GGCCTCGCTGAGGTCGGCCGGCAGCGCATGGACAAAAATGGGAATGACTCCCCAGGTCATTCCCTTCTTTATGTTGTGTCTAAAAATAGTCAGTCCTGCCTAGAATATGGGGCAAGTGTACTAGAGAACCAGAGAGCACAGCCGCTCCGTATCAGAGCCCCAGAGATCCCGCAGAAATGATGAGCTGCATGCCATTCTAGGGGGTGCACGCGGCAGCGAGCCACCTGCCGCCGAGAGCCCTCCCAGTCCGACCCGGAGCCGGTCGCAGGCGCACCGCTCGGTGGAAAGCGCCACCAGTACGGGGGCACGGGCGGCCAGCGGCGGTCCCCCCGACACCCCCGCCGGACCCCCGGAGGGGGGGAGCGGGGGGCGAGGGGATTCCGTCGTCACCGGGCCGGCCCGAGCCAACCTGCCGGGTTGAAATCTCCGGGCGGAAACTGCGCGGACCCCACCCCGTTTACCTCTTAACGGTTTCACGCCCTCATTGAACTCTCTCTTCAAAGTCTTTTCAAGCTTTCCTAACGGTACTTGTTGATATCGGTCTCGGCAAGGTATTTAGCCTAGATGGAGTTTACCACCCGGCTTGGGCATGCTTCCCAAAACAACCCCGAACCGAGAAGACCCGGTTCCCCGGCGCGCAACCGGGGGCCGCTACCGGCCTCACACGTCCACGGGCTGTGCCTCGATCAGAAGGACCTTGGGCCCCGTAAGAGCGGCACGTGGAGGTGGGTCTTCTGTAGCCGCTCACATTTTCCCTCGCCCACCGCGGGACGGGATTCGGCGCTGGCTCTTTCCCTGTCACATCGCGTTACTGAGGAATCGCCTGGTTAAAATGTTTCTTCTCCTCCCGTGACTAATAGCTTAAATTCAGCGGGTCGCCACGTCTGATCTGAGGTCGCACCTCGATGTGGAGGGCACCCACCCGGCGGCGAGAAAGGCGCGCGGCGGGGCAGGGGGTTGGGGGGGGGGGGGCACGGCGGCCGCCGCCAGCGCCGTCGCCAGCCAGACGGCCCGCGGCACGCCGCCCGCGGGGGAAAGACAGATCGGCTCGGGGCCCCGGAGGGGGCACGATTTGGCCCACCGCCCCGGAGGCGTGGGCGGAGGGGAGAACGGCAGCAGAGGAGGAACGAGAAGAACATCACCGCGGGCACACGGGGCGAGCGGAAGCGGGGGCGGAGGGGGGGTGGGCGGACCGGCACCAGGAGACCTCCCGGGGGTTGGGGGCACCAGTCGGCCAAGGAAGGGGAAAAAAAGAAAGACGGCCGGCAGAGGCGCAGACGAAGTAGATCGGCGGGCGCGGGTGAGGATCGGGGTGGGGGTCGAAACCTGGGCGCCCTGCGAACTGTGTCTCTCCCCTCTCCGCCGCTCTCTCCATCCGTACGCGCGCGTGCCGACCGCTCACTCTCTCCTTTCTCTCTCCCTGACTTTCGACGCCCTCCTCCTCCTGGCACGGAGTCTCGCTCTCCCCCCCACGAACCCGATATCCGCAACCCACGCGGTCCCGGGCACACGACGTAACCCCGGGCGGGGAAGGGGAGGGGACCGGGAGCCCCGCGGGCAGCCGTTCGCCACAGACAGCCACGCGGGGGCAAGGCCTCTCCCCCTCGGACCCAGCGCCGGGAGCCGGCCCACGGCCGGCCCCGGTTCCACCGACGGCCCGCCAACCGCAACGTCCCCCCCACCGACCACGGAACAGAACTCCACCCCGGTCCACACCGCCGCCGAGAGCGGGGCACGGGGGGGGGGAGCCGACGTGGGGGCGCCAGGGTTGGAGAGTGGAATGGGGCCACGGGCGCACGGGACCCCGGCCGCGTGAGCCACGCTCCTCCTCGAACGGGACGAGCTCCCGAACGCGCGCGCTCCCGGCGCATCGGTCTGAACTAGGGGACAAAGGCGGTCGGGGAGAGAGACCCACACACGGGAGCCGCTCCCGGTGCCTGCGACGCCCCCAGCCGCGCTCCAGGAGTGGCAAGCGGCGGGGCTGCTCACGGCCCTCCGCCCGCGAGGGGGAGGAGGACGCGCGCTGTCCCGCCGCCCACCGCATCCGCCGGGAGATGACCGTTCAGAGCGACGCTCAGACGGCGAGCTCCGGGAGGAGACTCCGGGGGCAAGTGCCGTTTCGAAGTGTCGATGACAATGTTCCTGCAATTCACATTTAATTTCGCATGCTAGCTGCGTTCTTGCATCGAACGCACGACCGAGTGATCACTCGCTAAGAGTTGTCTACGTTGGCTCTTTTTCCTCGGGAAGGCGTGGTGACCTCTGCGTGGTACCTGTCTCTTCCCCCGGGCCTAAGTGATTTCTGGAGGCTGTATAACATGCCGTGCCGGAGTGTATTGGGGTGCGTTAGAATCGCGCCTACGGCACAGATCCGTCGCGCTATCCTGCCACATGCGGTTGCAGCTCGCCCTGCTAACCTCCAAAAAAGAGGGTCGGCGGACGCGGTGAGGGCACTGAGGGGAGATGGGTCACCGAAGGTCCTCTTCATCTCCCGCCGCTGAAACAGGCCAACACAAGACAATCATTTGCGCCTGCGTTTCCCTGGCATTGGCCCTGCGCAGCAGACGCCATACCACCCACGGGACCGATACCGCCGCGGAGCCCTTTTTGCGTTGTGAGAATGCCCTCTGTCAGCTGTGCGTACTGCGTTAACTGGATCTACTGAAGAACGTCGGTACTACATGCTACACAGCAGCATTCCATTGTGCTCGGCTCTTTAGCATGGGAATAGCAAGACTGGTTCGCCATCAGAGTAGGGTCTCTACTAGCCAAGACTCCAGAGCCCAGTCCTGTCAGGAGGACTGTGGTGAGATCCAAGGCGCTATGAGGGCGCGTATGCATTGTGGGTACCGTCGGCGTGCGCGTCATGAGGGTGCTTGGCGGCGCTCGCCGCGCGGTGAGGCGGCCCCGGCCAGCGCATGGACAAACATGGAATAGACTCACCAGGGATCATTCCATATCTTTATGTTGTGTGCTAAAATAGTCGTCTGCCTAGATAATGGGCAGATAGGCCTGTACTGAAGACGAACCAGCCCTATGCAGGACAGCCCTCCGTATCAAGCCCAGAGATCCGCAGAAGGATAAGCTGCAATGCCAGATCTAGGGGTCCCTGCAACAACTCACTCGTTTTCCCTCCTGCACCCAACCCTCCTGGGCTATAACGTGGCAGGTGTCCCCCATGTGTGTGATTAAATGAATAAAAAGAATGCAGGAATGAGAAACCTGACTTGTTACTGAGAGTAAATGATGGGAGGAAAAGACTCCGCTGCTATATAGTCGGCAGGACATTAAAGATAGGGGGGGAGAAGCGCAGCCTCGCGCTGCTAGATAGTCCAGGCAGTACCGAATCTTTCTTTAGACGTGAAAGGGGGGGGCTGTTGGAGCTCACTCCAGTTGCTGAGACGTGTATCAGGACGCTTACAGCTGTTTGGTACCATCTTGCTGGGATGATCGGAGAGTCAATTCCGCATTTTAGAGACCATGAGGCCAGCCAGGACGTACCTCAAGGCCGACTGAGTCCGAACAGAGGATATCGAGTCATATTGCGAGCATCTGCCACCCCGGCAAGGGGATGCTAGTGTCCAGGCCTGGCGGGCAACCATTCCGCACCGATGGCCAGCACGGATCCTCAGGGTAATTGGACAAAAAGACGCCGCAGATACGTTTTGGTGCTCCACGTTTTCTTTCGGAGGGTTGGGGGGGGGGGGAGGAGGAGAGAGGACGGAGGGGGGGACGGTGAAAGAGGCCCGACGGACATACTACTTCGGCTGAAACATCGCGAATATTCCTTGACCCCCTATGCAGGCGGAGGGACCAGAAGGAAGAGATAGGCAATGCTTTCATGCGGGGTAGCTCATCTGCCGGACCTCTGTGACTTGGCCCGATAGTTGGATGGTACCCAGTGACCGGGGGGGCCGGAGGGGCGGCAGTGGTGGTTGGGCGGATCCCTTCCGTCAAGAGATGGCAGCAATGGTGCTGATCTTCTCCTTGGCGTCTCGTTACCTTGTCAAAAAAGCATGTAGGTAGGGTGGACGTCTCGTCTATTTAATCAGGCTGGAATTTTTTTTCACAATCCCTTTGCTCATGTTTGTCTTCTGTAACGGAGCTCTGATAGAACGATTTGTTTCCATACAGCGATCAGATCCAGTATCTCCCGTACGGTCCATGCTTGAGCTCTTTTTGGATTTGGGACTGCATCGCCACCCGTGCTGATCAGTGCTCCACGCTGGGCAAACAGGAAATGAAATTCAAAAGTTCGCGGGGCTTTTCCTGTCAACCTGGCTAGTGCATCCGAGTTCAGATCGCTTTCCAGAGCGGTCACAGTGGTGCACTGTGGGATACCGTCTGGAGGCCAATACTGTCGAATTGCGGCCACACTAACCCTAATCTGACATGGCAGTACCGATTTCAGCACTACTCCCCTCGTTGGGGAGGAGTACAGAAATTGATTTAAAGAGCCCTTTATATTGATATAAAGGACTTCGTTGTGTGGGCATATGCAGGGTTAAATCGGTTTAATGTTGCTAAATTTGGTTTAAATGAGTAGTGTAGACCAGTCCTCAGAGTGGAGGAAGGTGGTGGTGTGTGTGTTTTTCTTTTTCTTTCTTTCTTTCTTTCTTTCTTTTTGTTCTAGTCTTTTGGCTTGACTGAGCTTGGGTGGGAGGCTTTTTAAAAATGTTCTGTTCATTGACTGCTGCTAGCAGATGGACACACTGCTTGCAGTGCCTCAGGTCTATACACATCTCCTCCTTCCCCCAGCTGGGCTGACTGATAATTTATCCATGCAATTTAAAAATGAGAAAGATGAGGGGAAATATCTTGTTCTAACAGGATTTTTGTCACTGCCTTTGTTTTAGATGGGCTGCATCTTTAGGGAGCACTTTTCCATTTCAAGCTCTCTGAAGAATTTTCATTGTGATATTAAATGATCTCTGACATTTCATCTTGAACAATAATGGAGTTTAATAGCCTAACAATATTTCTAAAACAGTTGTTTAAACGTGGACACATTTCTTATACACTTTGAAATGGTTCATTCATTTTGCTTAACTCTTAACCACTTTAAAGGCTGTCACTTTAATAACCTAGGCTTGACTGCCACTAGTTCAGAGATGTCCTCTCTTCAGTACAGAACATAAAACTGTTCTTTAGACAAATGATAGATCAACATTGATGTATTAAAGCATTCATAGGAATGCCTAAATTTCTTAAATTGGCTGTTGAGAGCCTTCCTCACTTACCAGCAGAAATTGACTAAACCTAGTCTAAAAAGAACTGTGCTTGTGAGGTCTCAAGCTGTTACTCTATTCACTGAGACATGCATTTTGATTGACATTTTCAAGATTATTTGTGACCAGAATTAAAATCAGCTCTTTTACTCAAATCCCACATTCATAGAGATAATGCATAACAAAGTTTTTTAAAATATTCTTATAGGAAAGGTCACTCGATAGTGCCGTTACACACACATTTTTACAAGATTTTGCTAGCATATAAGCAAACATTTAGTCTTGGAAGAAAATATTGTAGTGGTGCTGGTTCCTCGGTAGTTTTATTTGGGAGCTGTGACAAGTAACAATGGAATTTGCTCTCTCAATCTCTAAGTCATTTCTTGAGGCAGAGCTCCTGCTCCCTGAGAACTGAGCATTGGCATTTGTTCGAGAGTTCTGAAGGGGATTGCCTGTATGCCGTTAGCTCTGTTTTAGGACGGATGTAATGTGTAAATACAGTAAGTTGCACTAGTACTATACCCATACTACACATCAATGATTTTTTCATTGGGAAGTTGACTTACAAGGCCGCTACTCCTTTGTCAAATAGTAGTGGATATAACAGTAGCTGCCTCATACACCTTCAGTCTGAATCCCTTTGATCAAACATGTATGTGTCTGTGTAAATAGGTATGTGTATATATTTGTATATGTGTGTGTATATATATGTATATATTTGTATATGTGTGTATATAAAAAAAAATTGGAAGTAACTTTAGAATTGTGTTTGCTGGATGGCATTTAGTTTAAGTACACAAACTTCAGACTTCTGAAGATAAGATAAATTCCAGTTTGCTACAGGAGGAGGCTTCTGTAGAAATTCTAAGTCTCTAATGTTTGACTTTTTCCCCTCTATTGTACTCTGTTCAGTGAGCTTATGACTGTTTCCCCTACTTAGGAAGTCTTTGGACCAGGTAGAAGGATCATACATAGAAAAACTAAGTTCCGTTCAGTTTTCTCCAAAGCTATTCCCTACTTAATATGAGTTGCCAGGTAGGATGATGACTCCATTATGTAGAAATCTGGGGGATAAGTTATCTGGGAAAACACGCTAGTAATGGGCAAGCTCTGGGAATTGCATAAGGATGGGAAATCATGGGAGCTGTGAATAGTGAGGTTTGTTGATGTCCTTGTACTCAAACACCTGACCCACTTTTAAGCAAACATGGAGGCAGTGGACCATCAGTCGACAGAGACTAAGCCTAGAGCACTTCAGACAAATGGGTTTAAAAATACGGAAAGTTATGAATAACTGAAAACAGGGTTATAATTGGTAATGCTCTTGAAAGCTTAAATATTGTCATTGTCGTAACCACTCTGAGTATAATGTATTGTGTTAGATTTACACAAACAGAAGTGAGAGCTGTCTACATTTTTCTTTTAATCAAAAATGAATTAATGTGTTATACTACTTTCTGTCATCAATTGAACATTGTAACCATAGGATATGAAATTAAAATCACATGCTGGCTTGCTTTAAGTGCTGTCTGATAATAAATGATGGATATATTTCTTGTTATTTCAGACTTTCTAGCTTTGTTTTTTTTAAAAGGCATTTTTTGAAATGAAAAGTGCAGCATTTCAAAAATTGATTTTGGTGTGTTTTATAAACATGGATTCTCCGGTTTGTGCAATGGTGATTATTGGTTTAAACAGCAGACCAGACTCCTTAAATAACTAGTAATGATTTGCCCCTCTGCTTTTTGGTAGATCTCCTGAGTAACAAGGAGCTATTGCATCCACAAATGGGGCTGAAATCTCTGACTTCAATGTGAGATGCAGTTGTTCAGCACCTTTGAAAAACAGTCTCACATTTAGGAACCTAAATATGTATTTAGAAGCTTACTTTCAGGCACTCAGGTTTGAAAAGCTTGGCCTGTAACTTACGAAAATAAAAAAGCTAAAGGTGGTTGATTTATATAATCATCATCAGTCAACTGGCAGCATTTTTTTGGTTAACATTTTCAACCAAAAGAGGCTTCTTCTGAGTTGGAATATAAGAAAAGTGAAGCAATGAGAATCCTTAAAAGGAAAAAAATAATTAAGAGAATACCACAAAGCAAGTTATATAATTATATTCAAATAGGTGATTCCCTAAAAAGTTCTATTATGTTAATAAGCATGAATGATTTTCATGATTAATTTGGAGAAAAAGAAAAGGAAGGGTTATACAAATGCTCACATTAAATGCTTCATTGAGACAACTACCCTGATTCCAGCCCACAAGGTCATAGAGCACCACCTTGGAGCCTCATAATGGTCCTTATAATGCTCCCCAATTCACCCCAGTAAGGTGTCTTCCTATATCCATCCATTACACTAGATTTTAATAATGGCTGTCTCCAATCTGACAATTGTGTGAAGATGGGAGCTTTCACTAATGATATCCTTTATTATATGTTTAATTCAGACAAATTGTTCTCACAGTTATCACAGGATTTATTCCCAAAGTAAATTCAGTAAAGATTCTTCCTTCTGTCAAGCAAAGTCCAGATCTTAGGAGCACTTACAGTCTTAGCACAGAGGAGTCCTCATCTCTGCAATGAGCTCTGGTAGACGACCACATGGCCATCAATATATAAATTAACCAGTACTTCTACATATTGGTCATCTCGTCTTTAGCTAGTACTGATTTTCAGCAGAAGTCTTCTCCATGCCTTACAGGCCTGGGGAATATGGAGGATAAATAATTTAACTAATTCTGGATATCTATATTTAGAGGATGATCTTGTTCTTTGAGTGCTTGCTCATGTTGATTCCATTCTAGATGTTGGGATTTCTGCCTTAGTGGTATCCATAGAGTTGGCTGCAGCACCTCCTTGAGTGCCATGCTCATGCATCTGTATATTAGGCACCACCGGCCCTATGCCCTCTCAGTTCCTTCTTACCGCCCATGATGGTTGGTTGGAGTGCCTTGTCTTGCAGATCACAAGAGCATTAGCAGTTCTTTATAGCCTTTTGTTCTCTTATCTGTACATAGTTTCTAGGTAGTTAGTTCGCCTTTAGTAGAGTTAGGTTAGTGTACTTAGAGTCCCGGCTGGAATTTTGTCTCCGAGCTCTCCCGGCGGCTTCAAGTCATGCTCGACATGCAGCAGGTTGATGCTTATCAGTGACCCCCATGACAGCTGCCTGAAGTGTTTGGGGGAATCCCATAGGAAAGATAAGTGTTGGATCTGTAAAAACTTTTGACCTCGAGCAGAGAAGGAGCAGGATATCTGATTGAAGGCCCTCCTCCTAGAGGCTGCATTTTGCCCTGTGTTGGAACCTTCCACTGTGGACCCCACGCTGCGTACTTTGCCTTTGATGTGGAGTGCATCACCTTCACCAGGCTCTGCCCAGCACCATTCCCCCTCACTGGTGCTAAAGAAGTGGCAAAAGAAGAAGAGCCTCCTGGCACTGAAAAACAAGGGAACTTTGAGCAAAGGGCCTATGTCAGGCCATGCACCCACTTGGGGCTTCACGGGGGTACTGCTGAAGTCAGACCCCCCCCGCCAGCCCAGCAAGATCGACCCCCGACTACAGGAAATGGCAGGGGTCCCCAGCCTCTTCTAGGGCCATCAGTACCCGAAGTGGTCCCAGTGGCTAAAGACCAAGTGAGCCGACCGGCACCGCAGGCACTGCGCCAGGTGGCAGACTCAGCTAAAACCCTGGCACTGAAGGCAAGCTGATCATGGTGCAGCCTCATAAGACAGTGGAGCACCCCCGGTCACTGGACTGTAGATCTCCATCTCTGCAACCTTGAACCCCGGCACTTTATCCTGGCTCTCCAAATAGACCCAGGTTCTCAACATGCTCCCCTACTAGGCATGGGACACCGGAGTCAAAGCACCGGTCTCTGTACCACTGGTACCAGCGAGCTTCTGGCCGCAGGTCACCAAGGCCCTGGCTTCAGGCAGTCTCCCAGACATCGGTCCCTGCCAGGAGGGACCGTTAATCGTCATGGCACCAGTGCCAGTCCCCCCAGTACCATTCTTCCAGCAGGTGTCATTACTTGTATCGTAAGCATTCTCAAATCTGGACCTTAGCGTCCAGAAGTCTGGGTGCCTGCATGAACCCCTCTAAACTTAATTACCAGCTCAGATTTGATCTCGCTGCCACCAGCCAAAAATTCCAGGGTTTTGGCTCGCTCTGGTCTCCCCAAACCCTTCCCTGGGGAACCCCAAGACTCAGAAACCCTGAGTCTTACCACAAAGGGAAATAAAGCATTTCCCTTCCTGCTCTTTACTTCCTCCCAGATTTTCCCGCCCTGGGTATACTAGGAGATTTCCCTGCTTCAATCCCTTGAAACACAAACCGAGAGGACAATTTACCTTCCCCCTCCTTCTTTTCCCCCCCTCCCAGTCTTTCCCTGAGAGAGGCAGTAATCCTGGCACAGAGATTCCTATCCCCTTGCCTTAACTAGAAAAAGAAAAGTCAACAAGTTTTTTAAAAAAGAAAGCTTTATATAAAAAAGAAGACAAAAAAAAATCTCTGTATTAAAGTGACAATACAGGGCTATTGCTTAAAAGAAAAATATGAATAAACAGCCTTATTCAAAAAGAGATACAATTTAAACATTCCAGCAAACTACACACATGTAAATACAAAAAAACCCCCCAATAACAGCGTATTGTTTTTTCTACCTTTGTACTTACAACTTTGAAACTGAAGGTTAGAAGCTTGAAGATAGCTATGAGAGGGGATTTTTTCTTTCTTTGAGAGCCAGACAAAGACAAAGACCCAAACATTCCCTCCCCTGAGCTTTGAAAAATCCGGTTTCCTGATTGGTCCTCTGGTTAGGTGTTTGGTTCTCTTTGTTAACCGTTTACAGGTGAAAGAAACATTAACCCTTAGCTATCTATTTATGACAACTTGCCCTCGCCGGTCGTCAACCAGAGTCAGCTGGCAGACTTAGGCTTTAATGGCTCCACTGTGATTGCCGGAAGGATAGTGGTCTGAGACGGACCGAGAGTTCAGCCCTTTGCCTCAAAGGGGGGATTCACCACCAATGCAGGAGACCAGTGCAGCACTCGCCACAGCTACGTCACAGCAAGGGCAGGGGCCGTATTGGAACCCTTGGGGAGTGCCAGTGATGCTGGTCTTGTACTTCCAAAACCCTCCCTGGCTGCCTCGGACAAACCAGCCATGACTCTGCAGTTGGAATGCGGTGCTGAATCTGTTGTGGGGGCAGTGCATCAGACCCTGGCATGTAGGGATCTCTCCCTGGACAAAGAAGGGGAACACGCTCCCCCACAGTTGATGCAGTCGTTGTTGTCCTCTGGACGACTTTAAGGAGCACCAGGCCCTTCTTAAAAGGGTGGGTGCAAAGTTAAACTTACAGATTGAGGAGGTTGCAGAGGAGGACGATGACCTCTTCAACATTATTTTGGCTACCACCTCCACCTGGGTCGCGTTGCCTTTCCCCGCAGGGGTCCTCAAGATTGCCAAGTCATAGTGGCAAACCCCCTCTTCTCTTCTGCCAACTTCCAAGAAAGCATAAAAGAAATATTATTTCCCCATGAAAGGGTTTGAATACCTGTATATGCACCCCCAGGGGCATCACTGGTCGTGTCTGCGGTGAATGAAAGGGACAGACAGGGCCAACTTAGTCGCACCCCCAAAAATAAGGATGCCGAAAGACTCGATTTGTTTGGCAGAAAAGTTTGACGGCCAGCCTTCAATTTAGGATGTTGAATCACCAGGCCCTGTTGGGCAGATATAATTTTAATCTGTGGGACTCATTGAATAAGTTTTTTAAGGAGTTTCTCCCACAGGATCGTGCCCAGGAGTTCGCTGCTTTGGTGGATGAAGGCTCAGTGGTGGCCAGGGGAGTCCTTTAAATGGCTTGGGATACTACTGTTTCGGCGGCCAGGGTGGTCGCATCTGTGGGTGGCCATGAGAGACAGCTCATGGTGGTAGTCCTCTGGCTGTGGCAAGCCATTATTCAGGATCTCTCATTTGAGGGGGCAGGGTTCTTCGAGCTCACGGACTCGAGACTCCATGGCCTGAAAGACTCCCAGAAACCAAGGAAGCCAGAAGGAGCCATTTTGAGGGTGCCCCTGAGGACTATGCTCCAGTCAATCTACTAGATCCATCCTTCTCCTTCCTCAACGACCTCGACCCTTTCCAGTCAGTCTGGTCCTGTATCACTTGGACACGATTTCTTCAGGCTATACCCTGCATTCTGTAGCCGGCTCTCCCTCCCACCCCTTTTTTCAGTCTCTCTTTAGGGACCCTTCTCATGAGTAATTGCTGGTCCAGGAGGTTGAAAATCTCCTGTCTGGGGGCGGTGGAGGAGGTCCCTCAGGACATGTTGGGGAAAGGATTATACTCCCGTTATTTCCTAATCCCAAAAGCAAAAGGAGGCCTCAGACCCATTTGGCACCTGCTTTGTCCCAACAAGTCTCTCAAGAAGTTGAAATTTCACATGGTCTCCCTGGCCTCCATCATTCCCTCCCTGGATCCGGAAGACTGGTACACCACCCTTGATTTAAAGGACGCATACTTCCATATTTACATTTTCCCAGGGCACTGGCGCTTTCTCCATTTCACGTTGGGCCAGCACCATTTCCAGTTCACGGTGATGCCCTCTGGTTTCTCGTCAGCCCCAGGAGTGTTCAAAGTGTATAGCGCCAGTGACCACTTACCTGCGATGTCGGGGAGTCCGAATTTACCTGTACCTCGATAACTGATTGATAAAGGATCGGTCCCAAGATCTGATGCAGAGGCATCTCCATCTTTTCTGCTTTGCCTTTCATGACTGGGGCTAGTAATAAACGAGAAAAAAATCAACCTTAACCCCAGTGCAGTGCAAAGAATTTATCGGGCTAGTCCTCGACTCCACTCAGGCTAGGGACTTACTCCCTGAGACTTGGTTCCAAGCCATGGTGGACCTCATCTCGTGTGTGTAAGCCCATCCTCTCGTCACCGCCTGTACGTACCTGAGATTGTTGGGACACATGGCGGCCTGCACTTACATGGTCTGGCATACACAACTCCCCCTCAGGCCCTTACAGGTGTGGCTGGCATCAGTCTATGTCTCCAACTGGCACAGCATGGACCAGGTGGTCAGGTTCTGCGCAGCGTACTGTTGTCACGCACCTAGTGGCAAGATCTTGCATCGGTGTTGGAAAGAGTCCCCTTTGTGACCCCAGTCTTATCAGTGACTCTTGTATTTGACACTTTGGACCTGGGATGGGGAGCCCAATTTGGCAGTCTCAGTATGCAGAGTTGTTGGTCCAGTCACGATAGGTCCCTACACATTGTCAGATAGCTCAGGGTGGTTTGCCTGTCCTGCCAGGCCTTCCTTCCTCATTTACAGGGCATGGTCATGCAGGTCTTGATGGATAACACGGTGACTGTCTTCTATATCAACAGGCAGGGCAGTGCCAGGTTGGCTGCACTGTGCCAGGAAGCCCTCTGGCTGTGGGACTTGTGTCTGCAGCACGATATTCCTCTCATAGCTACTCATCTTCCAGGGGCCAAGAACGCCTTGGCAGATGGCCTCAGCAGGATATTGTCGTCTTGTCACAAATGGTCCCTCCATCCGGAGATGCTCAGTTACATCTTTCACAAGTAGGGTGCTCCCCAGGTGGACTTGTTCGTGTCCAGGCAGAACAGGAAATGCCACTTTTTCTGTTCAATGCAGGATATGGACAGAGGAACCCGATTGTACACCTTTCTGCTTCTGTGGTCAGGGGCTCTGATGTACGCCTTCCATCCAGTGCTGTTAATCTCCAGGTTCCTGATGATCAAGCAGGACAGGGTGAGAGTGATCCTTATAGCGCTGCCTTGGCCACGTCAGCACTGGTTCAGCACACTGCTGGACCTCTCAGCGGCTGCTCCGTTACAGCTAGTACTCCAGCCGGACTTGCTGTCCCAAAATCACGGCAGTCTTCTGCATCTGAACCTGCAGGTGCTGCACCTGATGGCTTGGCTGCTGCATGGTTGAATGAGCAGGAGCAGCAGTGTTTGGCTGATGCCCAACAAGTACTGTTGGGCAGTAGAAAGTCCTCCACAAGAGCGATCTACCTGACCAAATGGAAGCAGTTAGTCTGCTGGACCTCAGGTAAAGACCTTCAACCTGAACAAACCTTGCTGCAGTTAATCCTGGACTACCTTCTGCATCTCAAACCCCGAGGCCGGTCCCTTTCATTTATCAAGGTCCACTTGGGGACTATCTTGGCCTTCTATCTGCCGCTCGCGAGTAGGTCAGTTTTTGCCCAAGACATGATGGCCAGGTTCCTCAAGGGCCTCGAGTGCCTCTACCTGCGCGTCAAGGACCCCATTCCTCTGTGGGACCTAAACCTGTTGGTGTTGCGGCTCACGGGACCCCCCTTCGAGCCTCTGGCATCCTGCTCTCTCCTTCTCCTGTCTTGGAAGTTTGCATTCCTGGTTGCAATAACATCTGTCTGCCCGGTCTCAGAGATTAGGGCACTCACCTCAGAACTGCCCTATTCGGTCTTTTACAAGGACAAGGTCCAGCTGAGACCACACCTGACTTTTCTGCTTAAAGTGGTCTCAGTTTCATACAAACCAGGACATTTTCTTACCTGTCTTTTTTTTTTCCCAAAGTCACGTAAGTCGGAGGAGGAGTGTAAGCTGCATTCCCTAGAGGTCAGGAGGGTGCTAGCTTTCTACATTGAAAGGGCTAAGCCACTCTGCAAGTTGACACAATTGTTCATCACGGTGGCAGACAGAATGCGATGTCTGCACAAAGAATTTTGTTGTGGATCACTGCTTGCATTTGCTACTGCTATGATCAGGCGAAGGTGCAACCCCTGGCGATTGTAACTGTCCACTTGACCAGGGCACAGGCCTTTTGGTCAGCCTTTCTGGCCCAAGTGCCTGTCCATGACATCTGCAGAGTGGTCACCTGGTCATCCCTCCATAAGTTCATGTCCCACTATGTGCTTATCCAGCAGGTGCGGGACGATGCTGGCTTCACTAGGGCACTACTACAAGCCTTCAGATTGTGAACTCCGAGCGCACCTCCAAGAACACTGCTCATGTAGATTCCATTCTAGGTGAGTCACAAGCAATTATTTAAAGAAAAAATAGGTAGTTACCTATCTTTCCTAATGTTGTTCTTCGAGATGTGTTGCTCATGTCCATTCCATTTGCCGCCCTCCTACCCCTCTGTCAGAGTTGCTGGCAAGAAGGAACATGGCACTCGGGGGCGCCGCAGCTGACCCTACGGATACCACTAAGGCAAAAATCTCTGACAACTGTGCACGTGGGCGAGCACACATCTAGAATGGAATCAACATGAGCAACACATCTTGAACAGCAGTTATGAAAAGGTAGGTAACTGTTTTTTCCCATGTTGGAGGCACACTGTTGTAATGGAGCTGGGTACCTTTGTATAATGAATAGGAAAATGTGTCTTTGTTTACATGAAAGGAAATGTTCTTTGATTAATAAGATCCATGTATCTGGCCCACTCTGAAGACAAATAATTTCCATCTCTGTTTTAGATGATCTGACATCCAAAGATTTGGGTTTATTTCATCAGGGGAAATTATCCCCATGCCCTGCAGTAACAGAAATCATTGTGCTTTTTCTTCAAAGTATAATTAATGCAATATGTCATTTTAGGAAAATAGAATGGAAGTTGGAATTCCCAACTGGAGGGAATTTCATTGGGTGGGGCATTCCCTTGCTGTCAGTGACTAATAGATCTTGTTCCACCATCGATCTGAAAGCAGGCTGAAATACTGTACCTATTGAAATGGATCTGTGGATTTTACTACTCAAAGAAAGGAAATTTTCACATAACCAGATAATTTTTCCTATTCTATATGTATCAGTCATACAGAATACTCATAATAGTCGGAGATTATCTAGCATTTATAGATGTCAAGGTTTGTTGAAATAGTTAAAATTTCATAAAATCATATGTGTTTAACAAACGGAACCATCTAGCCTGTCTTCCTACCAATAGTGAATTATTCCACATTGCATGTTTTTTTCATGTGGTATTATGTTAAGATTCAGATGTCCCAAGCAATGGGGGTTTCCACCACTTTCCTTGGGAGATTATTATGCTGTCCTGTAAATTTTATTGTAAAGGAAGGTTTTCCTAATATTGTGCTTGCATATTCCTTTAATTTTACATCAATCCCTAGTCATACTCATGTTTATATTTTCTTATAGCTTGTTTCATTATCCCCTAAAAATTCAGAGATTTTTTTTCTCTTTTTCTTGATGTTCCATATTTTACTGAAGTAAAAAGTTAAAAGTATAGGGCCTAATTC
This sequence comes from Chelonoidis abingdonii, assembly GCF_003597395.2. NCBI lineage: Eukaryota > Metazoa > Chordata > Testudines > Testudinidae > Chelonoidis > Chelonoidis abingdonii. Next base: position 145,636,751 of record NC_133772.1, on the reverse strand, counting down.
AGGGGTGGCAACTTTTTGGCCCGAGGACCACATCTGGGCATGGAAATTGTATGGTGGGCCACGAATGCTCACAAAATTTGCGGTTGGGGTGTGGGAAGGGGTGAGGGCTCTGGCTGGGGGTGTGGCTCTGGGAGTGGGGCCAGAAATTAGGAGTTCAGGGTGCAGGACCGGGCTCTGGGTTGGAGCAGGGGGGTTGAGGTCCAGGGGTGGGGTGAGAGCTCCGGCTGGGCGTACGGGCGCTGGGGTGGGGCTGGGGATGAGGGGTTGGGAGTGCAGTAGGGTGCGCTGGGCTGGGACCAAGGGGTTTGGAGGGCAGGAGGGGGATCAGAGGTGGGGTTGAGGTGTAGGCTCCAGGCAGCTCTCAGAAGCAGCGGCATGTCCCCCATCTGGTTCCTACGTGGAGGCGCAGCCAGGCAACTCTGCATGCTGCCCCATCCTCAGGCGATACCCCTGCAGCTCCCATTGGTCAAGGGTCCCGGCCAAAAGGAGCTGCGGGGGCAGCGCTTGGGGAGGGGGCAGTGTGTGAAGCCCCCTGGCTGCCCCTACCCATAGGAGCTGGAGGGGGGACATGCCGCTGCTTCCGGGAGCTGTGTGGAGCCACAGCACGTACGGAGTGGGGCAGGCCCCCAGTTGGAGCACCAGAGCGGGGCAAGTCCCAGACCCCGCTCCCTGGCGGCAGCTTGAGGATGATACTAAACTGCTCAAGATAGTTAAGTCCAAAGCAGACTGTGAAGCACTACAAAGAGATCTCTCAAAACTGGGTGACTGGGCAACAGAATGGCAGATGAAATTCTGTGTTAATAAATGCAAAGTAGTGCACATTGAAAAACATAATCCCAATTGTACACATAAAATGATGGGGTCTAAATTTGCTGTTACCGCTCTAGAGAGATCTTGGAGTCATTGTGGATAGTTCTCTGACAACTTCAGAGGCAGTAGCAGTCAAAAAGGCTAACAATATTGGGAATTAAGAAAGGGATAGATAATAAGACAGAAAATACCATGGATTTATATAAAGGCAATATCATATGCCCACATCTTGAACACTGCATGCAGATGTGGTTGCCCCATCTTAAAAAAGATATTGGAGTTGGAAAAGGTTCAGAAAAGGGCAACCAGAATGATTAGGGGTATAGAACAGCTTTTGTATGAGGAGAGATGAATAAGATTGGGGCTTTTCATCTTGGAAAACAGACTACTATGGGGGGATAGCATAGAGGTCTATAAAATCATGACTGGTGTGGAGAAAGCAAATAAAGAAGTGTTATTTACTCCTTCTCATAACACAAGAACTTGGGCAGCAAATGAAATTAATAGGCAACAGGTTTAAAACAAACGAAGTATTTCTTCACACAACACACAGTCAGCCTGTGGAACTCTTTGCCAGAGGATGTTGTGAAGGCCAAGACTATAACAGCGTTCAAAAAAGACCTAGAAAAGTTCATGGAGGATAGGTTCATCAATGGCTATTAGCCAGGATGGGAAGGTTGGTGTCCTTAGCCTCTGTTTGCCAGAAGCTGGGAATGGGTGACGGGATGTATCACTTCATGATTACCTGTTCTGTTCATTCCCTCTGGGGCACCTGGCATTGGTCACTGTCGGAAGACAGGATACTGGGCTAGATAGACCTTTGGTCTGACCCAGTATGGTCATTTTTATGTTCTTATGTTTGTTTTTTCTGTTTTTTGTTAGCTAGATTAGGACTATAAGGGAAGAATAAAGAAATCCTTCTTCGCAGAGTAAATTCAAATGAATGGCAAGGATTAAATGTATTTTCATATTCAGACAGACATTTCCCATATAAATGTGCTAACACTATTTTCTGTCAGGGGCACACCAGCCATCTTGAAGTACATAGGTTTCATATTACATTTTAAGAAATCTTTACTTGGTCAGTCTGAAAATCTGAAGAAATTTTGGAATGGTAATTCTGCTAAAATATGTGACACGCTCTTTAAGCACAAATTTTCATTTCAAAGCAGCAACAGATAGCATTCAAGACTGGTTTGATAAATAACATTGTTAGGATATAGATATTCAAGCCTGCCTGGCCTGTGTATTCTTATCACTTAGCTAGTTATAGAGGTATAAAAGAATCAAAATCATTGTCTGTCTGTGTAAGGGCCTTCTCTCACTGAAACAGTCTGAGGCCCTGTTTAGTCTCATAGACTCATTGACTCGTAGGTCAGAAGGGACCAATATGATCATCTAGTCTGACCTCCTGCACAAAGCAGGCCACAGAACCCTACCCATCCACTTTTATAACAACCCCTAACCCATGACTGAGTTATTGAAGTCCTCAAAATTGTGGCTTGAGACCTCAAGCTGGCAGAGAATCAAACCAGCAAGTGATTCCATGCCCCACGCTGCAGAGAAGTCGAAAAACCTCCAGGGCCCCTGCCAATCTGCCTGGAGAAATTCCTTCCTGACCCCAAATATGGCGATCAGCTAAACCTGAGCATGTGGCAGACTCACAGTCAGCACCCAGGAAAGAATTCTCTGCAGTAACTCAAATCTCATCCCATCCAACATCCCTCACAGACCAGTGAGCCAGACTTATCTGATGATAATCCCAAGATCAGTTGCCCAAATTAAAACTATCCCATCATATCATCTCCCTCCATATACTTATCAAGCTTAATCTTAAAGCCAGATAAGTCTTTTGCCCCACTACTTCCCTTGGAGGCTGTTCCAGACTTCACTCCCTAATGGTCTAATTTCAAGTCTAAACTTTCTAATATCCAGTTTGTACCATTTGTCCTTGTGCCTACATAGTACTAAGCTTAAATAATTCCTCTCCTCCCTAACGTTAATCCCCTGATATATTTATATAGAGCAAGCATTATCCCCCGGGAGCCTTCTTTTGGCCAGACTAAACAAGCCAAGCCTTTGAGTCTCCTTTCATAAGGCAGGTTTTCCATTCCTCGGATCATCCTAGTAGCCCGTCTCTGAAGCTGTTCCAGTTTGAATTCATCCTTCTTAAACATGGACACCAAGAACTGCACACAATATTCCAGGCGGGGTCTCATCAGCGCCTTATATAACGGTACTAACACCTCCTTATCCTTGCTGGAAATACCTTGCCTGATGCACCTAAAACCGCTTGTTTTTTTAACGGCCATATCGCATTGGCGGCTCATAGACATCCTGCTATCAACAATACCCCATAGGTCCTTCTCCTTCTCTGTCGCTTCCAGCTGATGCGTCCCCAATGTATATCTAAAATCTTATTATTAATCCCTAAGTGCATGACCTGCACTTTTCACTATTATATTTCATCCTATTATTATTACTCCAGTTTACAAGGTGGTCCAGATCTTCCTGTATTAGTATCCCGGTCCTTCTCCGTGTTAGCAATACCCTCCAGCTTTGTGTCATCCGCAAACTTTATTTAGCACATTCCCGCTCTTTGTGCCAGGTTAGTAATAAAAAGGTTAATAGAGATGGTCCCAAAAACCGATCCTTGAGGGACTCCACTAGTAACCCTCTTCAGCCTGACAGTTCACCCTCAGTACGACCAGCTGGAGTCTCCCCTTTAACCAGTTCCTTATCCACCTTACAACTTTCATATTCATCCCCATCTTTTCCAATTTCACTAACAGTTCCCCATTGTGGAACGTGTCAAATGCCTTACTGAAATCGAGGTAACTTAGATCTACCGCATTTCCTTTGTCTAAGTAATCTGTCACCTTCTCAAGAAGGAGATCAGGTTGGTTGGCAACTGATCTAACTTTAGTAAATTCATGTTGCAATTCGTCCCAATTACCATTGACCTCAATGTCCTTAACTACTTTCTCCTTTAAAATTTTTTCCAAGACCTTACATACTACAGACGTCAAGCTAACAGGCCTATAGTTACCCGGATCACGTTTTTTCCCTCTCTTAAAAATAGGAACTACATTAGCAATTCTCCAGTCATACGGTACAACCCCTGAGTTTACTGATTGATTAAAAATTCTTGCTAACGGGCTCACAATTTCATGCGCCAGTTCTTTTAATATCCTTGGATGGAGATTGTCCGGGCCCACCGATTTTGTCCCATTAAGCTGTTCAAGTTTGGCCTCTACCTCAGATGCGGTAATATCCACCTCCATATCCTCATTCCCGTTTATCATCCCTCATGTTGAAAAAAAGGCAATCTGGCCTGTTAGGAAGGAGATCTGATCAATCACCTCCAGAGAAAGAGAAGAGCTTAGAACAGGTAAAAGGAAATTTAGTTTGATAGTTTTCTGTCTGGTAAGAACTCACTTATCAATAGACACAGCTGGAGAACCCTTATGTCTGTATAGCTGTACTTGTAAAACCCTTATGTCTGTATAGATGTAATTGTGAAATCCTCACTTCTGTATTGTTTTGTATGTTTATTTGCATAGTCTCTGGTTCTGTAATTGTTTCTGTCTGCTGTGTAATTAATTTTGCTGGGTGTAAACTAATCAAGGTGGTGGGATATAATTGGTTAGCTAATCATGTTAGAATATGTTAGGATTGGTTAGGTAAATTTTAGTAAAATGATTGGTTAAGGTATAGCTAAAAATATTACTGTATAAATTAGGGACAAACAGGAAGTAAGTTGGGATTTGAAAATAAGGAAAAAGGAACTTGGATTTAAGATTACTGGAAGTTCACCCCAATAAACATCAAATTGTTTGCACCTTTGGACTTCGGGTATTGTTGCTCTCTGTTCTTGTGAGAAGGACCAGGGAAGTGTGAGAGTGAAGGAATAAGCTCTCTAACAAACATCACTGATTCACATCATTTTACAGCCAAGTCTCATTGCAATTTAGCTTGAATTTATTTTTAATCTAAGACTAACAATTAAAATAACGGAAATTTAAATGTGGAGGCTGAAGCTCAGTCGTTAACTTTTTCCATTGTCTACATGTAGTGAAATTCATACGTAACATCTGTAACTGCAATATCCAGTTGGAAGGTGATTAATTAAGGACAGAGTTTAATTCTTTAATTAGGACTTGAAGAAAAATTACCTGACACCACCTACCTTCAGGACCAAGTTTTGTGCCGGCAGCCCTCTTCTGTATGAAGGAGTAGAACAGCTGGGCACTGCTGTCAATCATCTTTTATATATAAAATGTTTTAAATCTGTATTAAACTTTAGACATCTTACTTTTGTTATACCTCCATTTCCTTCCTGGCTTCCCTTCACTTTTTCTCTTTTCCATTGTAGATAATGTTTATCTCTTCTTGTGTAGTTTTCAGTAACTGTCTTTTCTTCTTCTCAACAATTTATTCCCCACCCCATCGTGTTTTCTGTCTCCCCCTCACCTTATCTTAGAATCCTAGAAATGTAGGTCTGGAAGGAGCCTTTCAGTCATTATGTTTAGCCCACTGCACTGAAGCAGGACCAAGTAAACCTAGACCTATCCCTAACAGGTGTTTATCTAACTTGTTCGTAAGAACTTCCAGTGATTGGGATTCCACAACCTCTGTTGGAAGCCTATTCCAGAGCTTTACTATCATTAGAAAACTTTTCCTTATTTCTAATGTAGATCACCCTTGCTGCAGATTAAGCCCACTACTACTTGTCCTACCTTCAGTGGTCATGGAGAATAACATCATCTTTATAACAGCCCTTAGCATATTTGAAGACTATCAGATTCCCCCTCAGTTTTCTTTTCTTAAGACTTAAACATGCTCACTTTTTAAACCTTTCCTAGTAGGTCAGATTTTCTAAAAGTTTTATTATTTTTGTTGCTTTTCTTTGGACTCCCTCCAGTTAGTCCACATCTTTCTTAAAGTGCGGCACCCAGAACTGGATACAGTATTCCAGCTCAACCCTCACCGTGCTGAGTAGAGTGGGACCATTACCTCCTGTGCCTTATGTATGACACTCCTGTTAATACACACAGAATATTAACCTTTTTTTTGCAAGTGCATCACATTGACTCTCATTCAAAAAGAATTAATCAGTTCGTGGAGGATAGACATATCAGTGGATATTAACCAAGATGGTCAGTGATGCAACCCTATGCCCTGGGCACCGCTACACCCCTGACTGCCAGAAGCTGGGGCTGGATGATGAGATGGATCACTTGATAATTACCTCGTTCTGTTCATTCACTCTGAAGTATCTGGCACTTGCCACTGTCAGAAGACAGGATACTGGGCTAGATGCCCTGTTCTGTTCACTCTCTCTGAAGCACTGTCCACTGTCAGAGACAAGATACTGGACCATTGGTCTGATCCAGGATGGCCATTCTTACATGCCAGGATGTTTTTCCCTGGATCCTGCTTAGAGGCTTCTTCATCTTTCATATCAGCCTCCATCTAGTAAGTATCTGATAAATCTGAAGATTCGTGGTTTCTGTGAGCTTGATTGGAGGGGTAGCTGTTGTTCTTTTCCCTCTAGGCTCATGGCTGCTGAGATACGGCGTGTGTATCTATCTCTGGCCTTGTCTACACGGCAGAAGTAAATCGAAGTTATCTAAATCGAATTTATAAAACCGAATTTATAAATTCGAATTAGAGCGTCCACACCACGAATCTCAAATCGAAGTTGTGCGTCCATGGCCCATGTCT